>NC_065587.1:92948765-93255195 GCF_024542745.1 Macaca thibetana thibetana
GAAAATGTAGTTTCATCTTAAAATTAAGCTTAATATTTTAAAAAATCATTGAATTAAAACAGTTCTAGCATATTACAAGGTATGTAAGAAGGAGTGTGGTAAACACGGCCACTAATTTCTTTCTCTTCCCAATGAGAGGTGAGGTCTAATCCCCCTCCCCTGGTTATGGCCTTAGTGGCTCACTTGATCAGTAGAAAACAGCAGGAGTGACTTCCTGAGTTTTCCAAGGGCTACAGTATAAGAAGATGTGAAGCTTCTGCTCTTAGAACCTGTGAGAAGCCCGAGCCACCGGGAAGGGTCCTAGGCAGTGCATGTGTGAACAGCCCCTGCTGCATTCCCAGTGGACAGCCAGCATTCCCGACCTGCCAGCCACCTTAGAAAGTCCAGCCCAGGCGGGGTGACTGCAGCCCTGGCACCATCTGACTATTACCAAATGAGGGATCCCATGCAACAATCACCCAGTCAAGCCCAGGCAACTCACAGATTTCTGAAAGTTAATACATTTTTAAGCCATTAAGCATTGGAATGATTATGCAGCAATAAGTAACCTGTACAAAGATTTATAGATATTTAATAGGTAAAGTTTTAAAATATTCAGGAAGTTTGAAATTGACTAAATGATGTATAAAACTTGTGGGAAATTATAAAAGAAATTCTAGGGAGAAATATTTGAGTGAGAAGAAAAGCATCCAGGTATCAGTTGAACAAATCAAATAGAAGGATAAGATGCGAACCGTCAATATGTTGTCATCAATGTGGAAAAGCACAACAAAATAGATGTGTCTTAACTGAGTACAGTGCAAGGAATTTGAATACAGGTTGTTTTGTTTTGTTTTGAGATGGGGTCTCCCTCTGTCACCCAGGATGGAGTGGCGCCATCTCGGCTCACTGCAACCTTCACCTCCCAGATTCAAGCGATTCTCCTGCCTCAGCGTCCCTAGTAGCTGGGATTACAGGAATGTGCCACCATGCCCGGCTAATTTTTGTATTTTTAGTAGAGATGGGATTTCACCACGTTGGCCAGGCTCATCTCAAACCTCTGACCTCAGGTGATCCACCCAACTCAGTCTCCCAAAGTGCTAGGTTCTTTTTATATTTCTTCTTTTATATTATTTATTCAATAATCTATTTGTTAGTTATTTTGAGTAGTATCAACCCTGTGAACCTATTACTCAACATAAAAGCTAGAATCTTAGTTTCTTGTATTAACTCTATGGTCCATCATATTCCATTTCTTTGTCTCTCATATTCAAAATAAAATGGTCTTCATATGCATCTTATCTTTCTTTCTTTCCTCTTCTTCTTTATCATTATTATTATTTTTTCTGAGACAGGGTCTCCCTCTGTCACCTAGGGTGGAGTGCAGTGGTGTGATCATGGCTCACTGCAGCCTCAACCTCTCAGGCTCAATCGATCCCCCCACCTCAGCCTCCCAAATAGCTGAGACCGTAGGCATGTATCCCCATGCCCAGCTAATTTTTTTTTGTAGAGATGGGGTTTCACCATGTTGCCCAGGCTGGTTTCTAACTCCTGGGCTCAAGCAATCTGCTCACCTCGGCCTCGCAAAGTGTTGGGATTACAGGAGTGAACCACTGTGCCCAGCCCTCTTCTTTCTTGACAGAATCTGCTTACCCTTTTTGAAAGCTGCATTTAGTTTCAGACAAATCCATGTTGCTTCCTAGTTACCTGATCACTAAGCTCATTAGCAGGTATATCTACAAAGATTGAAAAGGATACTAAATTTAAAAATAAAGGTATATTAACTTCAACACTCTCTCATGTTAAAAACTCTCAATAAACTAAGTATTGAAGGAACATGCCTCAAAATAATAAGAGCCACATATGACAAACCCACAGTCAACATCATACTGAATGGGCAAAAACCGGAAGCATTCCTGTTGAAAACTGACTGAAGACAAGGATGCCCTCTCTTACCACTCCTATTCATTACAGTATTGAAAGTCCTGACCAGGGCGATCAGGCAAGAGAAAGAAATAAAGGCATTCAAATAGAAAGAGAAGAAGTCGAACTATCTGTTGGCAAACAGTAAGATTCTATATCAAGAAATCCCCATAGTCTCAGTACAAAAGCTCCTTAAGCTGATAAACAACTTCAGCAAAGTCTCAGGGTACAAAATCAATGTGCAAAAATTACTAACATTCCTATATACCAACAGTAGCCAAACCAACCCAAATCAAGAATGCAATTCCATCTACAATTGCCACAAAAATAAAATAAAATAGCTAGGACTATATCTAACAAGGAAGGCCAAAGATCTCCACCAGGAGAACTAAAAAACACTGCTTAAAGAAATCAGAGATAACACAAACAAATAGAAAAACATTCCATGGTCATGGATGGGGTGAATCAATACCATTAAAATGGCCATACTGCCCAAAACAATTTATGGATTCAATATTATTCCTATCAAACTACCAATGACATTCTTCACAGAACTTAAAAAGAAAAAAAAAAAAAAAAACACTTTCAAAATTCATATGGATTAAAAAAAAAAAAAAAAAAAAAAAAAAAAGCCCAAACAGCCAAGGCAATCCTAAGCAAAAAGAACAAAGCTGGAGTCATCACGTTACCTTACTTTAAACTATACTACAGGGCTATAGTAACCAAATCAGCATTGTACTAGTTTAAAAACAGACATGTAGACAAATGGAACAGAATACAGAACCCAGCAATAAGGTCACACATCTATGACTATCTGATCTTCAACAAACCTGACAAAAACAAGCAATGGGGAACTTCCTATTCAAAAACAAGCAATGGGGACTTCCTATTTAATAAATGGTGCTGGGATAATTAGCTAGTCCTATGTGGAAGGTTGAAACTGGACTGCTTTCTTACATCATATACAAAAATTAACTCAAGCTAGATTAGAGGCTTAAGTGTAAAATCCAAAACTCTAAAAACCCTAGAAGACAACCTTGACAGTACTATTCTGGACATAGGAATCGGCAAAGATTTCATGATGAAGACACTAAAAGCAAGTGTAACAAAAGCAAAAATTGACAAATGGGACCTAATTAAACTAAAGAGCTTCTGCACAGCAAACAAAACTATCAACAGAGTGAACAGACAACCTACAGCATGGGAGAAAATTTTTGCAAACTATGTATCTAACAAAGGTCTAATATCCGGCATCTATAACTTAAACAAATTTACAAGAAAGAAACGAACAACCCCATTAAAAAGTGGGCAAAGGACATGAACAAACACTTTGCAAAAGAAGACATACATGTGGCCAACAATCATATGAAAAAAAAGCTCAACATCACTGGTCATTAGAGAAATGAAAATCAAAACCACAATGAGACACAATCTCACACACATCAGAGCAGCTATTATTAAAAAGTCAAAAAAAAAATACATATTGACGAGGTTGCAGAGAAAAAGGAACACTTATACCTGTAGGTGGGAGTGTAATTAGTTCAACAATTGTGGGAGACAGTGTGGTGATTCCTCAAAGGCCTAAAAGCAGAAATGCCATTTGACCCGGCAATCCTATTACTAGGTATATACCCAAAGGAATATGCATTTTTCTATTAGAAAGACACATGCACACACATTTTCACTGCAGCACTATTCACAATAGCAAAGACATGGAATCAACCTAAATGCCCATCAAGGGTAGACTGGATAAATAAAATGTGGTACATATACACCATGGAATACTGTGCAGCTATAAGAAAGAATGAGATTATGTCCTTTGCAGGAACATGGATGAATCTAGAGACCATTATCCTTAACAGACTAATGCAGGAACAGAAAATCAAGTATCACATGTTCTCATTATAAGTGGGAGCTAAATGACGAGAACACATGGACACATACAGGGGAACAAGACACACTGGTGCCTACCGGACGGTGGAGAGTGGAGGAGGGAGAGGATCAGGAAAAATAACTAATAGGTAATAGCTTAATACCTGGATGATGAAATAATCTGTACAACAACCCCCCTAAGACACAAGTTTACCTATATAACAAACCTCACATATGCTGTACTTAAAATACAAGTTAAAAGTTAAATTTTTAAAAAGGTAATATTAATAGTTACTATTAATTATTAATATTTATTAGTCTGGTTCTGTTACATTGCATGAAACCAATATCTGATTTGGCCTTTCCAGCACTCTTTGGAAACAGACTACATAAGAAGCAACGCGCAGCCCATAGAAACCTCCTTAGGCCTCAGTTTAAAATTAAGATTTAGAGCCATTTATTTATTACAGTACCTATGGTATGTTAGCATTTATATTCATTGTGGTAATAAGCATGATATACACAGTTCATGTCTCCAAGATACTCACGGTAGGGAAAAAGGCACGAAAACAAATAAATATAAATGATAAAATAAGTCAAGGGTACAAATAGAACACCAAATTAATTGTGTCTGGAAACTAGGGTATAAAACTCTTCCCCAGGCTATTGACACGTGGTTGAGATTCTGAAGGAAGAACAAGGTTTGTCAGAGGGACAAGAGGTGGGGAGAGGGTGGTGGGCAGAATGATTCAGAAAGATGGAGCAGAAGTGCAAAGTCATGGAGACCTGCAGCATCTTTGGAGCTAGAGAAGTCACTGGGAACACTCAACAAACTGAGAAGCGATGAGCGAAAGGGTCCTAGAGATTCTCTGAATTGTTTCTTGTAAGTTGCCACCATCCAACACAGCAGACACGAGCCTCACATGATCACTGAGTTCATGGAACCTGGAGCATCCACAGTGAGAGGTGCTGTCGGTTACTGTAAAGTGCACCTTTGGTTTTGAAGACTTAATATGAAAGAAGCTTGTATAACAGCTCATTAACCTTTTTATATTGATGACATCAAAATAACAAGATTTGGATATTCTACACTTAAATAAAACATGGTATTAAAATTAATTTCAGAGACAGGCATGGTGGCTCACGACTGTAATACCAGCCCTTTGGGAGGCCAAAGCGGGCAGATCTCTTGAGTTCAGGAGTTCGAGACCAGACACGGGCAACATGGCAAAACCCTGTCTCTACAAAAAATACAAAAATTAGCCAGACCTGGTGGTGAGTGCCTGTAGTCCCAGCTACTTGGGAGGCTGAGCCCAGGAGGCGGGGGTTGCAGTGAGGCGAGATGACAGCACTGTAATCCAGTCTGGGTGACAAAGTGAGACCTCATGTCAAAAAGAAAATAATAAAAATTTTAAAAATTTAAAATGAAATTAATTTCACTTGTTAAAACTTCTTTTAATGTAGTTACTACAAAAGTTAAAGTAACATATGCAGCTTGTGTTACATGTCTATTGGACAGTACTAATCTAGTATATTGGCCTCACCATAGTATCCTTTACTTCCCCCTGTAATATTAATCTGAAAAATCTGCAGTGGACTTTATAGTCTTTAAAAGCTATCATGCCATTAATCTGCATAAACCACTAAGGAAAGCCACAGAGTATAAATCAAGTGTGATGCAGCTTATAATTTGCTTTCAAGAACCAAGGAGGATATCTTATTTTCTAGAATCTTCATGTGTCATGCTTGAAGAAAAAATGAAATTACAATTTCTTGTTTCCAAATATTTATCAGCAATGTTCTAAATACATAATCCAGACAGTTAACTGTTGGGGGAGACCAAATGCCATCTGGTCTCTGGTCTTGACAGCCCAGTTCCCCTAGTAGTCATCATATAAGCATGATGGATAATGTGCTCAGGTCACACTGCTCGAATGCAGGTTGTGTTTAGGCTGCAGTGTCTCTTGCATAGATTTCCACATGAAGCACTTAGGATCAGACACGGAGGGTTATTCTTTTTTTTTTTTCTTTTTTATTCTGAGACAGAGTCTCACTCTGTTACAGAGCTAAAGTGCAGTGGTGTGATCTTGGCTCACTGAAACCTCTGCCTCCTGGGTTCAAGCCATTCTCCTGCCTCAGGGTCCCGAGTAGCTGGGAATACAAGTGCCCACCACCACACCTGGCTAATTTTTGTATTTTTAGTAGACACAGGGTGTCGCCATGTTGGCCAGACTAGTCTCTAACTTCTGACCTCAAATGATTAGCCAGCCTCAGCCTCCCAAAGTGCTGGGATTCAGGTGTGAGCCACTGCGGCTGGTTCACAGGGTTATTCTATGGAACCAATGTTTTACTGCTACTAAGATACTCAGGTGCCCACCAATCACATCTCCTCATAGGACAGTTGTGGGAACCTACCCACAAGGCTGCACTCCCAATGCCACAGCAGGGACAGGAGACTTGTTGCCCAGAGCACCACTCTGTTCCATAGAAGTCACTCATGTGTAAAGACTACAGTTCCTGGGGCCTTCATGAGTAACACAACATCTCTTAGTGCCAGTAATCACCAAAACTAAGCTCTAAACATCACTTAAATCAAACAACAGGAGAGTAGGAGCTCTAAAAGCCCTCTGATTTTCATAAAATCCTCTTGTGCACTTTCTGTCTTCCTGAATAAAATTAATATTTCCAATATGTCCATGCTATCCATGCTGATAAAAACATAGTGAGTGAATTCTCATCACTGTGAGCTGAGGTTGCAATATATAGACAGAAATGGAAATAATGACCTTGATCATAATAAAGAATAATTAGGCCAGGTGCTATGGCTCACCCCTGTAGCCTGTAATCCCAGCACTTTGGGAGGCCAAGGCGGGTGGATCACCTGAGGTCAGGAGTTCAAGACCAGCCTGGCCAACATGGCAAAACCCAGTCTCTACTAAAAACACACACAAAAAATTAGCTGGGCGTGGTGCTGGGCACCTGTAATCCCAGTTACTCAGGAGGCTGAGTCAGAAGAATCACTTAAACCTGGGAGGTAGAGGTTTCAGTGAGCCGAGATCATGCCACTTCACTCCAGGTTGGGCGAAAGAGTAAAATTCCATCTCAAAAACAAACAAATAAATAAATAAATAAACAAATAAATAAATAATTTAGGGAGGTCTCCTGCCATGCTGGGCATTTATCCCTATTAGTTCATTTAATCCTGAAAACGTAGTTGCTATTATGTCCCACTTTTTAATGATGATCAGGCAAAGACAAAGAAGGGTTGAATAGCGTGCCCCCAGTCCCACAGTTAAAATATCATGAAGTCAATCACAAAAGTGAGTTGTCTTCCTTCAGAGTAAGCATGGCCAGTCATTATAGAATGCTATCTGCAAATAATTAGACTCTTAGCCTAAGTTTGGCATAAAGAGAAGTAAATTAATGGCGTAAGCAGAAAATCCAAAAGTCAGTGTCAATGAGAACTAAGGTGAGTGGCCATCAGAAGCCCTGTACTCAACTGAGAAGTCAGCTTTTACGACAATCCTTATGACAGGAATAAAGAAGGGGAATCTCGAGCAGTGGTGATATTTATCCTAAGTGTCCAAAGAAGAATCTAGCAAAGAGAGAAAAAAGAAACACGACTATAGAAACTAAACTAAAGGGGTTGTATGTCATCTTGTTTCCAATGGAAACTAATGATTGTCTTCTGGATGCTAGAAGAGCAAGTCACATCTTTAAAAAAGATAAAAAAGGAACAGAGTCAAAAGGACTCCAAGTGGAAATGCAACAATTTTCCCATCTTTTGACTTGAACTTCAGGGATCTCCCACCTGGAGGAAAGATAGTCTTTTATCCTGTTCCTACTTATCTATGACATGGGGCCACCAGCAGCAGTCCATACTTTCATCGATTCCCATGAACACAGTATCTCTGCATGCTAGCCGGGATGATCCAGTGAGAAGGGATCATGCATAATTTCGAGAATTAAGTCTGAGAAGACAAGGGGATAGGAGATGACTAAAAAAATGATTGCTGCTTCCTCGTGCACATTTGGAGCTTGCACAGGGACAGGCACATGAGTGTATCTCACAGGTAAGCTGTGCTATGGTTTGAATGTTTGTCCCCCCAAACTCATACTGAAGTTTAATGCTCACTGTAACAGTATTAAGAAGTGGGAACTTTGAGAGGCGATTAGACTTTGTGGACTCTGTCATCATGAATGGATTAATGTCTTTATTGTGGGAAATGGACTCATTATCATGGTAGTGGATTTCTTATAAAAGGACAAGTTTGCCGAGCCCCACCCTGCCTTCTCTTTGCCCTTGCACCGTTTGATGCCTTTTGCTAGGCTATGACGTAGCAAGAAGGCCCTTGCCTTCTGACTCCTCAATCTTAGACTTCTCCACCTCTAAAATTGTAAGAAATAAATTTCTCTTCTTTAGAAACCACTCATTCTCAGGTATTCTTTTACAACAGCACAAAACAGACTAAGATAGAAAATTGATACCAGGGAAATGGGGTGTTGCTTCAACAAATCCCTTCGCCTTGTGTACATTGCAAACGTCCATCAAAACGTCACTGTGTCTTCTACACATGTTTTCTCTTATGTCAATTAAACATAATATTAATTTTTTAAAAATAAAATTAGCAAGAATGTGCCTACACTTTCCACAATCTCCCCTATACAGTTTCTCCTGCCCAGATCCTATTACCCACACCCACCACACATCCTACCAAATGTAAGAGAAACAACGGTGCTTCATTGAGAAATAACAAACGCCAGTTAATGTAGAGTCTGGTCTAAAAAAAGTCTGAGTAATCTGAAATTCTGGTTCAAAGAACAGACGTACTTTTGGGATGAGACCAATTTGAGGACGAGGGCCAAGCAATTTAGATGAGCCAAGATAATCTTTAAACCAAAGACACAGAAGCGCTGTTCCAGGAAACCAACCCCAAGGCCTCTGTCGGTCAGAACATCTTGGCCTCCCCAGTCACTGAGTGATTTCCAGCCCCGGCCCAGCAGACGCATCACTCACATCCGAGCTGGCAAGGACAGGAGGTGAAGCTCAGCCGATTTCTCAGGTGATGTAGGAAGGGGCGGCCCAGTCAATCACGTTCACTCCAGAATAACTGATTAAGGTAGCAGGCCTTCAAACAGCCTTGCCTGTAGGACGTGACCTCCCAGAACCCCTCTGGCGCCCGCCATACTGATGCGGGTATTACTCCAAGGAAGCGGCTCCCTCGGCTTCCTTATTCCTCCCTCCTCCTTATTCAGGCTCTCTTAGGTTTTCTGCAGTCGGAACAAAATGCACAGAAGGGATTGTTCACTCATAGTGAAAATTTATTCAGGATAGGTCATTTGTTTTAGTGTAAATAGAACGTTCTTGAAAATGTTTCCATTACTGGAAATTACATTCCTGTTCTGCAAGATAAGAGATGAAACAAAGCTGGTCTCCAGCTTTCTCATAAATGAAAAGTAAAAATCAAAACAAAGCGAAACAAAAGGCACAGAGAACAACCACATTAGCAAAATGATTCCAGCCCTGCAGAAGGAGGAAATATTCTGCATACACCATTCTCCATCTATTTAATATTTCTGGGTTTCTGTTTTTGTTTAGTACAATCAGTGGTTCAGGAGTTGAGCGGGCTAGCTCAGCTGCCTTTGGGAGGAAAGAGTTCTTGATATGGGAGACCACAGAGAAGTCGAGGGCTTATTGTGCATCTCCCAGCTGAAGATCACATACCCCTTTATGGGAGTCTTTAACTGTGGTTGATGGCTGTCTCAGGAACAGGAAACAGAAAAGGCCCCCCCACCATGGGATTATTCCAGAGGTTTCCACACTTGTCTGCAAACCCCCTAAGACTGTGAATTAATTTATCTTAGGTTTAATTTGGTCTTCAGAATTATTTTAAATCTTCAGGTCATGTTAATATGCTAAGTTTGAGAATGACTGGATTCTAGGTTTATTAAGCAAACATAAGTCTTGCATTTCATGCTACTAAATGATGGGCACCGAATAAAGGAAACAAATAAAAAACAAAACGATGACAACAAAACAAGCCAGGTCCTTGGAGAGCTTGCACATGACTGAAAGGGTTAAAGTATTTGTGCAAATGTTGAAGCCTGCGGTGGTGGCTGGGTCTCTGGAATGTGTTCTGGGTTTAACCTCACTCAGTGACTGTCTGATGGTGATGGTCGAGCTCACTCAGAGGGAGCACCCAGTCCCCTGACCCTCTCCTGCAGCTCCTATGCGCTGCTGCTGGGTGCAGGCAGGACTCTCCCGGACATAGCACCTGCCTGACCCATCTCTTGGAGCCTTACACCCCCAACTGTGCCATTTTTGTATCAGATGCTGGTCTTTGTCTGAGAGGAACACTTAACATATTAGGGGAATGAGCTGTTTCTGTGACCTTGGTGGCGTATCCTAATCTCCCTCAACTTAAATTGATTGTCTTTTGATTTCACTGTATGGTTGATACAATGCCAAAATTTTTATTTTATATAGCTAAATTTATTAATCACCCTTTTCCTTCTTCTTGGCTTTCCTTCATAGTCACAAAAGCCTCCCATATTCCATATGTACAATTCATATATTTTATATGCAATATAAAATATTTTCTATACTACATATACACAATATATATATGCCACTATTTTTTGTATATTAATTTTATTTCCAAATACCTGAATTTTGAAGTCCCTTATCATTGTCAAAATTTTTTGCTCGACTCTCTTAGTTTTTGATGACAAATGATAAACATTATCTAATATGGCAGCTATTTTATATCTTTCATCCCACAATTGTATATCTTTAATTTTTTTAATTCATTTTTCTAAGTTTTGGTGGGTAGTGCAACATCAGTAATAACAAATAATATTGGAGATAAATATGAGCTTGCAGCTTTGTATTTTCTCAGACGTTAGTGAGAATGCTTCTAGTGTGTCCCTATAAAGCACGGTGCTTGCTTTGGTACATACATACACACGATGGTCACAAAGAAGTGACAGTGCATTCCTTTTAAGAGTAGTATTTTAAACACACACACACACACACACACACACAAGCATGGAAATTGGATTTGTTCATGTGCTTCATCAACATCTTTGGAAATAATCAAAATTTTTTTCTAATATTGAACCTCTTTGCATTCCTGAAATAAACCTTTGTATGATGCTTTCCCTTTTCTTTTCTTTGTTTTTGAGATAGTCTTGCTCTGTTGCCTAGGCTGCAGAGCAGCACTAACATGGCTCACTGTAGCCTCGACCTCCTAGCTCCTCCCACCTCAGCCTTCTGAGTAGCTGAGACCACAGGTGTGTGCCTCCATGCCTGGCTACTTAAAAAAAAAAAAAAATTGGAGAGGTGAGGTCTCACCATGTTGCCCAGGCTGGTTGCAAACTCCTGGCCTCAAGCTATCCTCCCACCTCAACCTGCAAAGTGCTGAGATTACGAGTGGGAGCCATGGTGCCTAGCACCCCCTGTACAATTCTATTAAAAAGCTTTAATTATTCGGTTTACTGTTATTTATCTTAGGATTTTTGAATGAGCGTTTGCTTGTAAAATTGGACTGTAATTTACCATTTCTTATGCAATCATTGTCACATTTTGGTGTAAATAGCATGCTTTTTACTTCAAAATATTATTAAAAAAACAATTATTTTTCTTTGGTCTGAAATATCTTCATATCTTAGGAATTATCAACTCTTTAAATGACAGGATTCTTCACTATTTGCTGAAGGTTGAGTAGTCTTTTAATAAACCTCTTAATTTCTTCTGTAATCACTTGTGTTTTCTATCTCTTCTATCTCTTCTAGATTTTCTCTTCCTTGAGTCAGCTTTGACAAATTATATTTTGTTACAAAATCAGCATTTCCTCCTAGCTTTCAAATGTATTTGACAGAGTTAAGTAATGAGATGTTTTCAAATTTTTAATTATCTCTGATTGTTTTCTCATAATTTCTCATTTTGTGTGTTTGTGACTTTCTTATACTAAAAGCTGTGAATTTTTCTCTGAATCCTGCATTAGCTATATCCCAAATGTTTTGATATGTGAAATTGTTATTGTTATTGTTATTGTTATTTTTGTTGTTGTTTACGGTTATCACAACTCTTTTTTTTGAGACAGGGCTTCACTCTGTTGCACAGTCTAGAGTGTAGTGGCAGGTGCAATCACAACTCTCTGCAGCCTCAACTTCCCTGGACCCAGGTAATCCTCCCACCTCATCCTCCCAAGTATCCGCACTACAGGCGTGCGCCACCACACCTGGCTAATTTTTCATATTTTTTATGGAGATGGGGCTTCACGATGTTGGCCGGGTTGGTCTTGAATGCCTGCTCTCAGGCTATCCGCCCACCTCAGCCTCCTAAAGTGCTGGAATTAAAGGTTTGAGATACCATGCCAGGCTCTGTTCTGACATTTTTATTTGATTTTATTTTTCAGCCAATTATTGCTTGAGAGCACCTTAAAGTCCAAGTGTTAAGGACTTTTTGTTTTGTCATTGTGCTATTAAATTCTAGCTTTATTATGTTAGATCAGATAATGGTTGTACTTTTGACTTTTAGCATTTATTGTCATTTTCTTTTTCTGTTTAGATTCCTTGTATAATCACATTTTGTGACTGTTCCATGGGCATTTGAGACGGTTTAGACTTTGTTTTCAGGGTGTATTATCTTAATCTGTTGAGTAAACATAACTTATTAATTATGATATTTAAGCCTTCCATGTCTTCCTTACATTGTAGAGGTGCTTTGAAGACTCCCACTATTGGTGTCTAGTTCTCATTATACCTCTTGTAGTTTTCACGTTATTAATGTGGTTGCTATATTATTTCACAACTATCAAGCTGTGTTCTTCACCCCTTAGCATTTTAAGCGTCTTTCTTTGTTTTGATTAATGATGTTTGGCACGGATTCAATTTAATCTGATGTTAAGATAAATAACCTGCTTTCTTTCTGAAAACATAGGCTAGTTTATACTTTGCACATACTTCTATATTCAAATTTTAATCACTAATTTTATTGACAGCTCTTGTCACAGAATAAAGCTGGGTTTTCATTTTAATAGATGATTTCAGCCCATTTTCTCTTATTGAAATGACTGAGGTTTAGTTTTAGTTCTGTCATTTTATGTTGTTTTCCTTTTTATAGCTTAAAATTGTTTCTATATGTTCTGTTTTTCTTGTACAATTTTCTCTAATTATAAAGAAGATTTATATTTTTATTTCAGTGGATTGCATTTATAAACATGACTTTCCACAATATCTTTTATTTTTGGACAGTGTTGCTTAGTTGCCGATTATTAGCAACGACTTAATTAACGTTCTTCTTCAACCCCCACTGTCATCTTTCTGGTCCTCCACCTGATTTTAATTGATTACCATCTCTTGTCTATTGCTAAACCACTTATATATGTGTTCTTTTATTTATAGTTTTAAATATCCTTGGAGCACCCCTCCTTTTTCTCCTTCCTCCTGACTTGTTAATTGTGCCATTGGTTCATTGTTAGACCCGATGACATCTCCATTCTAGTCTGTCATTCTTGTTTCATGGACATGTGGTCCCCCAAGCTCACTGTGGTCTCTGCCTTTGCCTTGTCATTCATTAATTCTACATTCTACAAACAGCACTATGAAGTGTTGAAGGGAATAGGTCCCTGTCATTTACATCGTATACAACGTGCCTTTATACATACGCTGTTTGGTTTCTTAAAGTGAAAGCTGTCTGATAGATGGAAACCACGCTCACATCTCACAGCCCATGTCCAGATGGCTGCTCCATCCTGGAGACCCACCTGCTTCTGGGGTCCTGCTCTCTAGTTCCTTCTTGCTGACTTCTCTTCTACTGACTCTAAGATTCCCTTACCCACCAGAGGAGATAAATCTTCAGTTTAAATACAAGATCGCCCGAGGAAAGTCCCCTTGACTAATTATGCAGGGCAATTCTGTTAGGCCCCAGGGACAAACGTGCTCATCAGACCAGGCCCTGAACCTGCCCTGCATAACCAAGGCCCCTAAGGTGGTTTCCAATGAGTAAAATCAAATCTTAAAATTCTTTCAGCCAAAATTTAATTTTCCACCTTGCCTTGTAATGAAATAAGTCTTTCAAGAAGCTTTTTGTAGAAACATGACATCACTTCTGCTGCAGAAAAAGGAGAGGAGAAAGAGGACACAGGGGAGGGGGAGGCAGAGTGCGGAGGCCGGAGGCTTCCCAGGCTGTTCAGGCGCCACCCCTCAGGCCTGAGGCTCACCGCCAACTCAGCAACCGCACATGGCTTTGAAGGGGAAACCAAGGAAAAAGATGGCCCTCCAAAAAACACAGATCAGCCTTAAGACCTGTCCTAAAAGTAACACATAGAAAAGGAGGATCCTTTTGAATTGCGGATACATGCTTTTTCTATCTCTGAAAGTGATGTTTCCGGCAGATGGTGTGGGCTCTGTGATTATGTTGCTCCCATCCCTGTTTCTCAGCAAATAACTGATTTCCTTAGGACAGGAAGCTGACTTTTATTTTATGCTTTTCTGTATAATTCTTGGGGTATATCATGTTAAAAAGAAGGATGTGGCATTGTTCACATCAGAGGCTGGAATGTCTGACAATCCCGTCATCCTGAGGGCGTGCCAGGGAAGGACTGGCAGGGGCTGCAGAGACTGAGCAATAAATGCAGAGCTTCCATTTCCAAACAAGCATTATGGCACGTATTTGTGATCGCTGTGATGAAACCAAACAGTACGGATATTTGAGGGGAGTCCGTTTTGTTTTGTTTTTGGCAGACCCATGTGCACTGTGCCTGGGCGGTGAGTCCCCGCATCTCAGGGCGTTGGTGGTTCCCTGCCATGGGATACAGGTGGTGTCCATGCAGTGCAGCCTCATAGACTTTGTCTGACCTCTCCAGTAGGAAGGTGTCCTTTCTCCTCTAAACTGTCATAAAGTCTTTGAGCTTACTGCCCATTCCTATATTTTCCTGATCTAGTCAGCTCATTCATCCATTCAGTTTATTTCATGCCTGATAGTCCAAGGACTCCTACACAGAGTTCCCTTGCAATGGCCCATATGTTGAGAAGCAGCCTTTTTCTACAGCTCCTACAGCACAAACCTGCCTGGATTCTGACTACCAGCACAGAGGGCTAGGCTTTGGGGTAAAGCTAATGCCCACAAGGGCAGTTTTCCATGGATGGTGGCTCCTAAGGCACATTCCCTGCAATGTGACTGCAAGGGAGGGCAGCAAAGACACATGCCGATAAGACCCCTCCCCTGTCCTTGCTGCACCACCTTTGTTACCAACCCGACCTGGGATCTGCCTGCCGGGTGCAGAAAGGCCAAATATCCACTCAGAGGTTTGCAGTGGGACAAGGACAGCATTTATTTGCAGGGCGACAAGAAAGGAGAATCAGGCAGCTCCTGCTTAGGATCTGACCTCACGAATGGCTTACAGCTGAGGGTTTTTAAAGGCGGGAGGCAGAGGTCACAAGCACAGTTCTAAATCAATACATGGAGGACCTTCATTGTTTTGACCTGAAGAGGTGGGACAGCGTGAAGTGAGGATTCACAGGTCATAGTCATAGTAGGAGTCAGATTATGCTTTGTCTAAAATGTGGGGGTCAGCAGAAAAGAATTAGCTCTGGCCTGTGGCCATGACCTCCTCCAGGCTCCTCGGAAAGAAATTTAGGTCAAAGAACAGCAGAGTTCAGTCCTCAGCTTCCCCTTCCCTGAGGCCCAGGTGCCTGCAGACGACATTTTCATTTGGTGGGGCCCAGATTTGTGAGAAACAACTCAGGGTCATATGTTAAGAGGTTCTCTTTAGTTCCTGTGGGGAACTGAACATCTCGTGACAGGTGACTGTAACTTCCTTCACTACTGTTTTAAGCTACTCTTACCTTCTTGCTTATTAAGTTGTTCATTTACTTCTCAAGGCTGGCTGGGTGACTGGAATTGCCCTTGAAGAAACTTAAGATTTTCCTTTATTTCTATCCTTGGGGGATGGGTGCCCAGCAGGCCCCTCAGAGGGGTTCCTGTTCCAACTCACCCTCTTTTAGGGATGGTGAAAACAGCTAAATAAAATCAAGGTATTTTGGTTCAGCCAAACTCGGTGTGACTCCTTAACCTGCTTCCTCTTCAGGTTATGATGCAGGACAGCCCATTCCTTAGCCTCAGATTCCGCTCCATAAACCACCTCATAAGCCGTCTATACAGGTGAATGACGGCCTACTCTCTGCTGGGACAATATATTTAGTCTCCCTGTCGTCTTTCCCAAATTCCAAGTTCTCCAGAGCCCCACAAAGTCACAGGTAATTCAGCTAAATGCCTGCAAAACAGCAACCCTGGGGCATTTTTCTTTTAAATCAACTTTATTGAAGTATGATTCATGTACCCTCAAAAGCACCCATGCTAACGGTATAGCTTGGTGACTTCAGATGAGTGGTTGTCTAGGTACCTATCCCCACAGTCAAGCTATGGAGCATGTCACTGCCCTAAATGATCTCATGCCACTTTGCAGTCAGTCCTCTCCAGGTAACAAGGGATCAGGTTTCCTTCACTGCGGATTGATTTGAGTTTTCCAGAATATCATGTCGTGGAGTCCTGTGACATGTGCACTTGGTGTTGCTTGCTCCTTTTACTGCTAAGTAGGATTCCGCTGTATGAATCAACAATGTGTTCACCCATTCACCTGTTGGTGGACATTAGAGTTGTCTCCAGTATGGAGCTATTATAAAAACACTGCTGTGAACATTTGTGTATGCTTTTTGTGGAACATGCTTTCATTTACCTTTAGTAAATACCCAGGAGCAGAATGGCTAAGTCACATGGTAGGTAGATGTTTAATTTTGTAAGAAATAGCCAAGCAGTTTTCCAAAGGAGCTGCACCATTCCCCATTCTCCAGTCTCCTGGCAGCACGGAAGCGGCGGCGGGAGCTCTGCGGCCTCATCCGCATTTAGTTTTGTGGGCTTGGGCTTTCTAGTTTTTGCCCTTCCAGTGGGTATGTAATGGATTCTTCTCTTTACCTTTAACTTTTTTTTTTTTTTTTTTTTAATCTTACATCTTGCATTTTGTTAGGGAAAGTTGGCAAAGGGGCAAATGCAAAGCTGAGAAACATGCCTCTCTCTCTGAGAATCTGAAATCCAAATAAAAAAACTGACAACACACTGGGAAGGCCACCGCGGCAGAGCAAGAAACATGCTGCAGAGCAGCTCCAATGCCTTTCCTGACAGGAGACACGGGAGGGAGTTCTTAGTTCCCACAGGAAGCATTGAGAGAAGCTTCCCAGAGGAGAGGGCCTCTGGGCTGGGCCCTGAATGGCACAGAGGCCTTAGCAGGCCAGAGAGGGGAATGGACTGGGCAGGGCATCCTATGCTGAGGGAATGCTGGAAGCAAAGGACCCGAGGACAAAGTGTCCTGAGTGTCTGGGGAGCCAAGGTATCCTTGAGCGGCTGGTGTGTAGAATGCTAACATTTCCACAGCCCATCCCTGGTGAATTTTAATATTTTTTGAAGTTATAACAAATGCCTGTTCCTTAAAATCTGCATGCCTTGAAAAGTCACTGCAGATGAAGTAGCTGGCACATGTGAAGCACTGAATAATTGGATGCTGGATGAATGAGCGCGTGAATTAAAGGACCAGATGCCTGAACATAGAACAACGTAAGCAGAAAGTTTGGAGACGGTGCAGATGAAAAGCTCGAGGAAGCCCAGAGGAGAGGAGATACACTCCTACTAGAAAACTTAGAGCTTTTCAGAGAACGGGGCTTTCTAGGTCTAGCTTTAGATCTAAATGTAAGGAAGGAAAAGCATGTCAAAGACAGAGAACAGCATAAACACAGTTTCATAGGTGGAAACAGGCACAGGATAGAGCATTATTTGGCGCAAATGAGGGGAAAGTTCTACTTTTAATGTTTTCTGTATCTACATGCCAACAACGATATATAATGAACTCTACTGTGTGTCTTCACTGATATGGTTTTTAGTTTTTAATTCAACAGGCATTGAAGTCAGTGCCTGCTATGAGCTGACACCGGCAATATAATAGTTCACAAGGTATGAGACTTGCCTTCAGGGAACCTCCAGCCCTAGAGAAGCAGTGGAATAAAGTGGCTTATGAAAAAATAGGAAATCATGTCCTTTGCAGCAGCATGGATACTGCTGGGGGCCATTATCCTAAGTGAAATACACAGGAACAAAACCAAATACCACATGTTCTCACTTATAAGTGAGGGAGAGTGAAACATTAGATACTCATGGACATAAAGACAGAGATAATAGACACTGGGAGCTACTAGAGGTGGGAGGGAGAGAAGAAGGCAAGGGTTATGAAACTATCTGTTGAGTACTGTACTCACTACCTGATTCATTCATACCTGAAAAGTCAATGCCACATAGTATACCCAGATAACAAGCCTGCACAGGTGCCTCCTGAAACTAAAATACAGTTGAAATTATATAAAAAAGAAAAAAGGAAAAGGAAGGGAAGGGAGGGGAAGGGAGGGGAAGGGAGGGGAAGGGAGGGGAGGGGAGGGGAAGGGAAGGGAAAGGAAAGGGGGAGGCTTAAGCAATCAAACTTGATTGCATAGGAGCTGGCAGGGACCTACGAGCTAAGTTCATGCAGGGCCCTCCTTTAGGACGTGGAAGTGTCAGTGGTAGAGGAGCCAGAACCACCCAGCAGTGTTGGCTAAAGAGCCGTTGGAGGAATGGGCTGCAGAGGGCCAGCATTGGGAAATTTAGCAAACAGAAAACAGTGGCCAAGAACCCACTGAGCACAGCCTATTCCCATTGAAGCTGGGGCAGAGCTAAGCATGAATGAATTGCAAAGGGCAGAGGGACGACACTTGGAAGGGAGGCCCATCTGCCAGTGCACCAAGAACAAGCTGGAAAAAGTCCAAACCCCAGCGTTAGAAAGAGCAAGTCACACGTGTCACGAAGGACGACACACATCTTATACTTTGCCTGTATGTTTTGCCAGTGCTTCCATTATCTGTAGCTATATAACAATCCATTACAGAACTCAGCTTAGAACAGAAACAATTTACTACTTCTCATGATTCTGTGGGCCAGGAGTTCAGGAAAGGGTGACTAGGAAGTCCTTCCTCTCCGTGTGGCACCCACTGAGGTCATTCACTTGGTGGCATTCAGTTGGTGGCTGGGCTGGAAGTTTCCAGAAGGTTTCACTCAAAGTGTTTCATCCTTCAATAGTCTAACCAGAGCATCCTCACAGCAAGGTGTTTGGTTTCCCCACAGAGTGTGAGAGTGGTCACTGCTGGGCTTCCTAAGGCCTATGCCTGGAGGGGTCACAACCTCACTGGCACTATGCTCTATCGGCCAAGCAAGTCACAGAGCCAGTGCAGACTGAGGGGCAGACTCCTCCAGGAGAAGGAAGGACCTGAGCCTGCATACATGGGTAGGGAGTAATAGTGGCTGACCCTGAGCAAATATATGAAAGGAATTATGAGAATTTTCTGAAAGAATCCACTTATCACTTACATGTTTCACAGCCAACTCCCAGGGGAATAAGTGGGTCTTGTCTAGGAAGAGAGAGAATCTGTGAGAGATTTGGGGCTGCAATCCCAGCTTCCTAACACCCAGGCCCATGAGCTTCCAGCTTACATCAGTTTTTTTGTTCATTTTTCTGGTCCATGCCCCACTGCAGCTGGCACTGTGCGGAGGAAGATGGAAAGGTCATGATCTTGCTACATAAATGCCTATGTTTGGTTTTTTTCTTGTTCTTCACTTTTTTGTCTTGCTAAATGCACAAATTAAGCAAATCAAAAAATAGACAAGATCCCTCCCATTTACTAACCCTCTTCCAAAAGTGATTCTGATTTCTATTTACATGGATTAGTATTTATGAACTTTCTCTAAGTTGAGTCATTTACTGTGTACTCTTTTGTGTCTATTTTTTTGTTTTGTTTGTTTGTTTGTTTGTTTGAACATACGTCTCTTCCTAATCCAGTTGGTGCACAGGGCAGGAGCTGATTTTGTTGTTGGTTTTGTTGTATGGAATTCCACATAGGAGAATATGCCTTTGCCCTCTGAAAGGTGAAGCCCTGGATTCCTCCATTTTATACACAACTGTGCTGCCCCTGAGAGTGTCCCCTGGGAGCTTCATCCAGTTTCCTGACTCCAGCAGTTGCAGTGTCAAAACCCACATCCCCACAGCCTGCACTGTCACAGAGCTGGCAGCCAGGCCTCCACACCAAGAGGACTCTGCCTGGCATTGGAAGTTCTGCTCTGCTCGTGACAAAAAGTGCCTGAGAATCAACACCTTCCCCTACCTGCCCTCAACTGCTAGCTGATGGGCATGGCCAAGAAGGCCCCAGCTCCCACGCCCCTCAGACATATAAGCCTGAGGTGTCTGTGCCACACTAATAAACCAAATTTTCTGGGTATTAAGCTGCCGTGGCCCATGGCTATAACTTTCTGGGTAGCATGCCTTTTATTGGCCAGCTTCTCTTTCCCTTATCACTTCCCCACTGCCCAGGGGAGCTTCCTGGGATCACCTCCCAGATAACCTACAGAAAAATCCTCACCTCAGGGTCTACCTCAGGAGGAAAACAAACTCACAGACTCTTACACATGGCACATCACGTGTGTGTGTGGACAGAAGCACTGAAGCAGGAAAGCCACTTCTGAGTGTGGTCCACCTCCTCCCTCTCCTTTGTGTCACCAAAAAGAACAACAAACCTTAGTAGACAAAGGTGTGTGTGTGTGTGTGTGTGTGTGTGTGTGTGTATTTTTTTTCTTTTGAAAAGCATTTTTTCCACAAGTCTCAGAGCCTCCTGTCAGGGATGTGTTTGATTTTGAGAAGCGAAACTCAGCTTTTCTAGCATAAGGCATACTTTAGGTTGACAAGATTTTGGTTGCCTAGAGATTATCTTGGTGATATGCTGACTGTTTTTTCATTTCTAAAGGAACTTATTTCACTGCCCTGTTTTTGTGAAATACTGAGAGCTCCCTACTTCTTTGGTTTTTGAAACATGCCGGTGCAGCCATGTATGGTGGCAGGGCTTGCCCTGCCGTCTCGCCGTCGGTCTCCAACATGCACTCGCAGCATAAACATTTCTTTTGATTTCTCTGCATTCTTGTGTTCCAGATATGTGCACATACTCACAGAAAGAAAAGAAGTACAATTTCCTCAAAACATAACTTTGAAAAATTAGAAGCTCCTAGAATACAATATAGGAGATATCTCTATCAATTTACAGTGAGGAGAGGCTCTCTTAAACATGAACAAAAACACGAACTGTAATAAAGGAAAAGACTGTTGGATTGGGCTGTGTTAGCATCTGTTCATCAGAGACACCATGAAATAAGTGAAAAACAAAGCATCAGGCCAGAGGATGCGGATGGCAAAGGCAGCTATTAAAAATTCCAAAAATTGCCGGGCACGGTGGCTCACGCCTGTAATCACAGCACTTTGGGAGGCCAAGGCAGGTGGATCAATTGAGGTGAGGAGTTCGAGTCCAGCCTGGCCAAAATGGTGAAACTCCATCTCTACTAAAAACACATTTTAAAAAAAAAAAAAAAAGTTAGCTGGGCATGGTGGAGCACACCTGTAATCCCAGCTACTCAGAAGGCTGAGGCAAGAGAATTGCTTGAACCCAGGAGGCAGAGGTTGCAGTGAGCTGACATCATGACACTGCACTCCAGCCTAGGCAACAGGGAGAGACTCTGTCAAAAAAAAAAAAAAAAAAAAAAAAAACTTCCAAAAATTAATTTAAAAAGACAACCTAATAGGAAAATGAGTTAAAGACTTGAACAAGCACTTGATAAAAGAGGTACTTATATGAAAGATTCCTAATATCATTAGTTTTCAGGGAAATGCAGACTAAAACAAAAATGAGAAGTCATTAGACGTATATCAGAATAGCCTAATCTAAGCTAAATACAAATCCTGATAATACCAAGCATTCGTGAGAACATGGACAACTCAGACTCTCAGCTGGCGTGACATTTTGGAAAAAAATGTTGAGCAGTATTTCTTAAATCCAAACATGCATAGGACTCATGACACAACAACTTATATTCAGGTATTTATGGCATGTATAAGAATGTTCAGAGGAGCATGTTAGTAGCAAGGAAACTGAATAACCTACATAGACATCAATGCCAGAATAATTTTAAAAGTATGGCTTACTTATATAGTGAGATGCTTATACAAAAAATGAAAAGAATATTCTACTTCTATATGAACAATTAGATCAATGTCACAGATATAATGGAACCAGACTTAAAAGAACACACATCAAATGATTCCATTTATATGAAGTGTACAAACACCATTCTGTGGGGCAGGAAGTCAGAATATTGATTAGCTTTGTTGGGGGAGGGAGGGTGGATTGTGAGTGGATTCAGTTTCTTTGTTTGTTTAATCTAGAGATTTAGCAAACCAACAAGAAATTTAAATCAGGGAGGAAAAGCAAAGACAATAATCCAAAAAGACAAACGTTTATGTAGCAGCTGCCCTAGGCTGCAATGATGAGATCATCAGATAGGAACAGCTGAGGAAATTCAGTGTCAACATTCACAGTAAGCCTGAAGTCCCAGATTGCTACAAACAGAAAAGATAACCTAGGAGGTTATAGCAAGACAGAACCTATTGCATTTATCCGCTCTGGCTAAATCACTTTCCACCCCATTTCTCTCTGTGCCACTGTCCTTCTCCATATTCTGAACAGCACTTATCATGCTCCGTGTTTAGACGATTTCTGTATTCGTTTGCACATGTCTGTTTAGCTCCTGACCCTTTATGGGTCTTTGGAAGAACAGATGTTCTTAATTTTAATGTAATGTAACTCATCAGTATTTTTCTATCATTTGCTTTTTTCTTTACATTTTATTGTATCTCAGAAACATATCACACTTTGATTTTAAGTTAAGTCTTCAATTCACCTTCTTGGCTAAGATGTGTCCTTTTCACTTGCTAGTAATCCATGACGCAGATATGTCTTCACTGCACTGCCCCACTGTATTGAATTGAAATGGGATGGTGACACAGAGATAGGGAAAACCTTTCTGAAGCAACACGGGACTTCAGTGAAGCAGAGCCATGTGTGGGGAGACATGAAGGCATTTTGCCAGTAACATGGGTCAGACAGAGCCAACTAACTGCAGAAGGTGGAGGCCCAGTGAGGCTAACCTATTGGGGAGAACCGACCACATCCAGCAGCCTCCAGAGGCAGAAACACTGGGGATGTAAGGACCGCTGTTCCCAATGCTCATGATGCTCACCAGTCCATACGAAACAGATCTATTTGCCTCTACTTTTCATAACAAACGCAGGCATTCAAGTGTTAATAAAACTGCTGCATTTTTAATATATTGGAAACATACTTGGGAATTAAATCCTGATTTAAAAGACTTTTAAAAATAAAAAGAGCACAGTGCACTTTGAAGAACTACGTTGACTCGTGAAATGGGAAAGTGATTGGAGAATTTGCCATGGGTTCTTCATTGACCCAAATAGCCCAAACTTATAGATGGCAATGCACATATAGGTCACATTTTATCCATGCCTAAACATTTTCACCTACTTCATGGAAGCATGCCATCCAGAGATCCACAGTGTTGGTTATAAATGATTAACTGGAAGGGTAGCCCAGGCTAAATGGAAAACCAGTGGAAATACACAAACTACTTGCACCTGTAAGCTAGCACCCGGAAGGAGACTGTGGAAACCCCAGCCTTAGGACCTGGCTTCTCTCTTCACTGAACTTCCACAGATACCACGGAGCAGAGAACAATGGCAGATTTTAAGGTGCACCAGAATCTGAGGAGCTGTACAAAGAAATTATTTTAATTAATAACCATGTACTTTCACATGTATAAAATTGACACTTTGAGGGTTTCTTTGTATACTAGTCCTTTAGGGACTATTTAAAATCAAAGATGTAGTTTTTGTAATGCCTGAAAGTCTCACACCTATGCAACTGCGTGTCTTACTTAAATATAACTTATACACACAAAGCCTCAAAACTTTATTAGCAAAAACATCAACAATCATGTTGAAATTCATGGATTTTTATAGCCCTTTACAGTTTTCTTTTATTTTACATTTACATATTTTACTTGATGATGACAGAGTTTCAAAAACATGTTAAACATTTTTGCATATTATATGTATTCCTTATTTATTGCTCCTACCACCAAAACCAACAATTTTGGTAAGTGTTGGATACCAACCTCTCATAAATGCAACACATTGACATCACTGCATTTTCCAGCCCTTTGTTTCGGATTCCTCGTGGGAGAATGTGTTCTAGTCCTCAGGTCAGCTCTGTTCCTGACTCGTATGGAAATATGGACTTCCAGACTAATGCTTTGACAGTGAGCGTTCCTCTCAACATCTGAAGCTCTGCTCTTTCTCCTACCATCTCATTTTTAAACAGCGGCAGCCTTAGTCACTATTCGCATTCCCTTCTCATTTTTAAGACACATTTCTTTCTTTACCGAATGAACACCCTCTGGCAGCCTTTAACAAAGGGCTGGTTCCATGCCTGGCGTATATCCCCATTGTACAGTCTCTGCCGCATCATTTTCCCTGTCGATGCCCGCGACTCTGCATGTCTCAGCAGCTCTGTGGGCTGCCCTGCCACTGTGTGGTCCTAACAAGAAAATCAGAGCAGGAGAACCCACCTGCTTTCCTTGGTCTCAATAAAAGTATATTTTCCTCCTTCCGAACGTGTTTTGTGAGCATGAGGCTTTGGTTACCTGTATGCACTTGGATTTTGCCACGCATTTTCTCATGATCCCAGTTAATCTCATGGCAAACATTTTGAGCTTGACCTTCCTACTTCTCCCAGTTTTACAGACGCACAGCTAAGGATGAGGTATCTCAGCAGGAGGAGAGACTGCTCTAGGGTCCCTCAGTTCTACAGTGATAAAACCAACACTGGAATCCAGGGCTTTGGATGGCACCGCCCATCAGCCTTGTCCAGTTCTCAGGCCTCTGCTTAGTCATACAGCTCATCCTCTGCTGTTGGGCAAAAGGAATCCTATGAAAACTTCTGCAACCAGTGCTTCGGTACATGGACTTTTAAAACGCTTTCTATCCATCAGTTAGATTTTACTGTGACAAAGGAGCTGTTCTGTTGCCCACAAAAACACTGATCCCCTTCATTTTTGTCAGGAGTCCTGGTGTACTTCCTTTTCTGACTCTCCTTACAGTTCTGAATCTGTTCTGAGAATACTGTAACCTTTGTGGTCTCTGTTTTAAGGACTAATTTTTTTTTTTTTTGTAGAACATACTGCTTTGTTTTATAGTTGTCTAAACCTATCATCACATTTTTTTTTTCTGCAAAATTTTCTAAGCTATTCCTATAGTTCTGTTTGGCCTAGTTTTGTCCTCATATTTAACCTGTTTTTATATGATCTTCCATCTCTTTAAGTTTTTGTTGTTAATTCATTTTCTGGCCCTTAGTTTTTATGTTAATGCAAAGGATACGCTATTCATGAAACTTTTAACACCTGTGTATCTTCCATCTGTTTTCTTTTCTAATGCATTGTGTAACCTCCACTATACCATGGGAGAGTTTCATTGCTTCAATATAAAGATAGATGCCAGTCAAAACAGTGGAATCATTAATCAGCTTTGGCTGTGAAATTGGATCTTTTGAAGTCTCTGTATATTGAGACCATAGAATTAAAGGCAAAAGTATGGAGAGAGAAAAGGATTTCTAAACCCCAGAAGCTCTCCTTGTATATCAGGAGCTAGAGTTTAGATGAGCCATAGGCAGGGAGAGCACGAGAGATGGTCCAGCAGCCTGAGTCGTAAGTAGAAGCTCCTTCCTGGTGAGCATGTGAGTATGGAAAAGAAAGGGTGGATTGTGAGAGAGAGGGGAATGGAAACCTGTTGGGATCCCCAGAAGGGCCAGCACCCTGTCTATCCACAGGCTGCCACTAGGAGAGGGAGGGTAAGGCCAATCAGAGGAAGAAAACCAGAGATTGAGAGGGAGCAAAGGATATCTGACAAGGCTCCACTTCCCCTCTAACCTTCCCTGCGGTGGTAGCACAGCACTGGTAGTCCAAGCATGATGACCATGCTGGTGGTGGTGCCTCATCCTTCGGTGGATGTGCACTTCACGTGGTTACAAAAAGACAAGAATCTTCCTTGAATGCAGGATGACCCTGTGCTAAGGCCACCACTTTCCTCTCACAGAGCTCATCATCCTTTGGGGACCTTCATCAGGTGCTGGCTTCCAGGAGAGCAGAAGCCATGACCATGTTCGTTTCATCCAAGGGTGGCCGCCAGCACTGCATAGACCACCCAGCCCATGTCTCACTCTTGGTGCACAGATTTCCTTTCTGAGTCACTGAAGTTTCCTTTTATTCACTGATCAGGACCTCCAGGATGCTGGTTTTAGTGATCTCACTTTAATTTTGCATCTTCTCTGCCAGCCCCTTGGACAGTCAAGTGGTTGCTCTTTGCCTCACTGGAAACCTCAATTAAAGGTTAATTAATAGAGCAAATACATCAAAACTCTTGTTTGTATGAGCTATGCATGTTCATGCAAATGAATTTGCGTTACTTGGTGTGAGTCTGCCAGGGCCATGCGTGGAGGAATTCACAAATATGAGTGCATGTAGTGCTCACAGCAGGCCTGTGACCGAGGTCCCATTTAATCAAATCGTACATGAGGGCACCTTGATTTACTCTTCAAGCATCTGATATGCTGATGAAGTGTAGCGTGATGAAACGCAGATATTTCACCGTAAGCCTTGCTTCTCATCCCATCACAGTTTTGAAGCCAAAACTTGGTATTCCCAGCCAGTATTGACTTTGTTATTCTATGTTATTCTATTCAGTAGAGGTTCCACATTCTTAAATAACTTTTCAATTTCATATTTCATTTCGTAAGGCACAAATCTAATCTCCCGCCCTCAGTTCACATCACTAATCCTTCATCATTCATTCCTGATTATAAATCTTTTAAAATCAACCAATTGAAGTGTGTAATATAAAAATACTACCTGCAGTATGCTTAAGTTTCCAGAATAATTGAAATTGTGCTCTTTAATTAGAGCTCAGTTTTATATTATTTACTGAGTCCATATGTCTGTGTGTTGAAACATCATGATCTGCAGTATGGAGATAATTCAACATCTCTAGGTTAAAAGCTACAGAGATCTGGGAGATTCCTCCAATTATAAAATAGTGACTCTTTGTCACCTTTGGAGCAGGACAGCTGTGATTGGAATCTCAACCCCATCACTTGCAGTGAATGACTTTGAGCATTTGTTCTGCTGTCTGTGCCTCAGTTTCCTCTTCTGCTCAATGTTGTAATAGCCATTTCGTTGGTAAATAGTATAGAGAAACAGCAATCAATAATAATACCTCATAGCAACTCTACAGATTGGGAAGTGGCTCACAGACAGGCCCAGGTCAGGACCCTTTGCACCCTTCAAAATCACTGGGGTCCCCCAAGGGCTTTATATTGATCAAAATTCACCATATTCACAATGAAAACTAAGACCTGTTTTAAATATGTAGTAATCCACCTTGAAACAACAATAAGAAACCTGCTACCTGATAACATAAATACCATATTTTTATTCAAAATAACTGTATTTTCCAAAGTTCAAAAAAGTGAGAAGAGTGATGTTGGCTTTACATTTCCGCAAACCTCTTCATTGAATGTCTACCTTAATAAAAGAAGTTGGAATCTTGTATCCACTTTTTTACTCCATCTGTTGCAATGTGCTGCTTTGAATGGTCTGTGCACGAAACCCAGCCACTCACTGGCATGTGGGTGGGAAAGGGAGGACCTCGTGGACACCTGAAAGGGTTTCAGGGACCCCCTGTGGTCCTCAAAACACCTTGAGAACTGCAAAAATAAGGGTCCATAAAACTTTCAAGAAATCACAGCTAATCATTACTACTATTGCTATTTTAAATTTATCCGTTAAATGTGAATGCCATGACACAGGGCTAGACCCAACGCATTCCCGAGGATGTTTTGTCCAGTCCATACCCGCTTTTGGTAACTAGGCTCTGCAAGGGCACCCTGCCACCCAGGGGACACAGTTCTGGATTAATCCGAGAAGTTTGGTGCTTTAGCCACAGCAATTAGAACAACAGAGGCTAAGGTTGTACCTGCCGCTGGGTTGAAACAGGCTGTGGAGAGCAGCTTGGATGCCAGCTGGTCCAGCCAGGTGGGCAGCACACAGGTGTGAGCAACACAGCTCTGTCCCAGCATGCCGGAGCCCATGTGCAACACGAAGGTCCAAGGGTCATCCCCCTGGTGGGTGGAGCACAGCCGCCAGTAGCCCTGGGCCTCCCACGGCAGAGGGAATCCCTGGTGGCTGTCCCCATTCTCTCAGAGGAAACCTCCACAAGCAAGATTTCATTGTGAAGTGGACAATGTCTTACCCAATTTGATTATTTTGGGTAAGTATTGGAAACTGCTGAAAGTCGGGCTCACAGCCTTTATTAGTAAGCAGACCTTGGGAGTCTCAGCTTCTAGTTTTTCCAGTGCTCAGAAAATATCTTGGATGAAAAGTTCACCTGAGACAAACACAGCCAGAGCCCAGCAGGAGGGTATGACACATCATCTACAGGAGACCAGGGGCCAAGAATCCCCCACCCTGCAGCTGACCCAGGGCAGTCCGGGATCCTCTGTGCAGTCCCAGGTCCCAGGCTTGCAGACCATGTTCACACAAAGGCAGGTGAGTCTCCACCAGACTGTAGGCCCGGCTGTCTTGAACTACCAAGTTCACAAGTGAGTGCTTCTTCCTACCATCCTTTGTACTAGTAGCAAAGCCCCAGGAGCCTCCTCTGAAGGGAGGATTCTGGTTCTATGCTGGGAGCATCCTCTGGAGCATGGATTCTGGTTCAATGTTGGCCGCTCACCGGGAGCAGGGCCCAGGCCAAGCCAAGTTATTGAGTTAAGCTACTCACTCCTCTGGCAGGAGTGGGAACAGGAGCACAGGTTCGCTTAGATCTTATTGCCTGAGTCAAGTGTTTAAAGTAATCTGTGGCCCTTATTTGGGTTCTTGAGGCCCTTCAGGAAGGCTGATGATGAATGAGGCTCTTGGCTAAAGTGAAATGGGGTTAGAGGCAGAGCCCAGTTCCATGCCTTGAGACTCCTGGAGATAAGCAGGGGCCCTCTTTGATCATTGAAGCACCTGCCAGAAGGGGAGAGCTGTTGCCCTTTGGGTTAAAACCTCCATGTCGGGCAGCAGCAGAGCCTCACGGTTGGGTCACTCTAACAGGGAGGGATGTGTGGCCAGTCCTGAGGAGGGGAGGTGCTCAGGCCATGTAGGTGTCTGGCCCTCAGGCCTGTCGGGTGCTGAGTGTGCAGCTGGGAGGCCATGGATAGGTCATCTGGGTGGCAGGCAGTGATGTCAGGGCCCACCTTCTGCCTCTTGGGCAATGGATGCTTGGGGGCAGGGTGGCTTTGGCCAGTCTGTGGAGATGTCATCTCTGTTTCAGGTTCCCCAGAAAAGCAAGGAGGAAATGAGGGCAGCATGTTTGTGTTTTATTACATCTTTTATTAAGGTGCCCTTTTATCTCAGTAACAACTGTTTTTCCTATTTTTCGTGTTAAAATATTATTGTTTTATGAACTGAAAATGCAGATAGCTGGTAGGTCACTTTGGCTGAATCTGATTTGGTTTCTAATGTTATTGCTTAGCAAAATAACAAGCTGAAAACTACAGATAGACCCAGATTTATGGGACTTGAAGTTTCTCCAACATGGGTATCCTCTTAAGAAAGAGATTGTTTAGAATGAGAAGAGAAATCACAACTCATACATTTTAAAAGCCAGCAGATGCTACAAACATCACCAAGTCTGGGAAAATGCCACATTTCTATGAACCAGCTGCCTGACAGCCACTCTAACGTACTTTCTTTAATGCCTGCCCACTGGGGCCCTCTCCACTGCCAATGACTTCACAGCATCCTTCTCCATAGAGAAAATGGAAAGATGAGTCTGCTGTTTTCTTGACATGGTTGATGAAAAGTTTTTGCCTTATTAATTGGCTTAAACATTTCTTTTAGCTTTACAACTGATAATTGGCAATGTCATATACATTTTAATGTTGTTACCAAGTTTTAGGAGATGTCTGTCAAATTCCTTATATCTGAGCTGTACAATTTAGGATACTTTTATTTTTCTTATGCAGTAATTAATCTTAAGTAGTTATGAGTCAGCTAAACTTTACCTAATTTACCTAAGTTAAATGCTGTTTACGCTGATGGCACTCAGCCAGTTTGTCATTAGTGACCCTCTGGGTATGGGTTCTTCTTTTACTTTGCTGTTTTTCACTCTGAAATTAGTGTTTCTGACAGTTGGAGTCCCAGATGATCCTGAGTGGCTGATGCATACAGGAGTGTTGTCTGGAATATGGAGTCATCTTTCCTATGGTGTCTCTCAAGACACGCCGGGATTTAGGGCTTTCGACAGCATTCCTCTCTCTAGCCTCAAAGCAGTGGAACGTTGTAGGCAAAGGTGTTTTGAGTTTGTGAATAACTCTCAGAGCTGATATATGTCTTCATTTTCACAATGGAACATGAAGTGATGAATTCTAACTAGAGAACAAAGCCAAAAGATACATACCACTGAAACGTTTCTCACGAGTCCGTGGTCCTGCATCAGTGCTGCTGGGAGTCTGGCTTTCAAGACACTGCTGTGATCACTACAGGGGGAAGCCTGCAATGATTCAATCACACAGAGTAAAAGCACAATTCCAGTTGGTGTAACATTGCATTTGTTCTATTTCTACAGAGTCTCCTTAATCACTTGGATTTAAAACAAAGGTTACCAGAGGCCAACGTATGACAGGTCGCAGAAGGCCGCTTGCATATCCCGGCTTCACTTACACAAATGGATGGATCATCTTGCCCTGCAGGGAAGATAGTTGGCACATCTCCACAGCACATCACATTTTCCATGTGGAAAACATTCAGGTGTACTTTGATCTAATGAAAATCAGAGTCAACATTCTGCTTCGCAGTGGCAGGTGGGAGAGCTACGCTGGGAACCAACCGCTGTTCTCCAAGGAACATGCTCCACTAACCCCTGGGGCCAAGAACAGCCGGCATGGAGTGCCTGTGGCTCTGAAAAGGCTTCTCATCTAAAACTTCCGTAAGTGGAGTAGGGCCATTGTCCAGGGCACAGGGGAAGTCAATATGCTGAGACACCAGGCTGCAGCAGCGAAAGAGGTTTAATTATAGGGCTGCCGAATGAGGAGATGGGAGGAGACCTCAAATCCGTCTCCCTGAAGAGTTTGGGGCTAAGGCTTTTAAGGGTTTTAGATGGAGCCAAAGTGTGGAGGTGGTTGACTTGTTAAGAGTGCAGGGTGAAATCATGGGACAAAGAGAAAAAACTGTATTCTAATGCTGATCCCATTCCTTTGTAGGGGTCTTCAAACTGGTTGGTGTCGACTGAAATTCAGGATCTGAAAAACATTTCATGCATTTCGTAAACAAAAGTCTCATGATTCGGCCGGGCGCGGTGGCTCAAGCCTGTAATCCCAGCACTTTGGGAGGCCGAGGCGGGCGGATCACAAGGTCAGGAGATCGAGACCACAGTGAAACCCCGTCTCTACTAAAAATACAAAAAAATTAGCCGGGCGCGGTGGCGGGCGCCTGTAGTCCCAGCTACTCAGGAGGCTGAGGCAGGAGAATGGCGGGAACCAGGGAGGCGGAGCTTGCAGTGAGCCGAGATCGCGCCACTGCACTCCAGCCTGGGCAACAGCGTGAGACTCCGTCTCAAAAAAAAAAAAAAAAAAAAAAAAAAAAAGTCTCATGATTCTAGCATCAGAGATTCTACCTACAGGAACAATGGGGATGCAGATGGTCAGAGTCTAATGTTGCCTGACTTTCAGTTACAGGGAACTGGGCCAAAGTACAGCCTGATTAGTGCTTAATTCTAACTCTATTGCTGTCCAGAACTCTTGTTAACCCTGTACAGATGGTTTCACATCCACTCAGTGTTCTGTATCCAGTTAACATATGTTGAATAAAATATTAGGACTGAAATCATGAACATATAACAGAATACAACTCAGCAATAAAAAGGAATGAATGGTGAACATGCACAACAAACTTCTGAGGTAAATCTCAGAAGCCAGAGCTTGGGCTGCACCCCCAGAATGGAGGTCCTCTGCCTCCAGAGGTAAGGGGCTGAAGAAGAGGAACCAGTAATATCTCAAGTGCCACAGACTCACTGTTCTTATCCCATTTTAGAAGATTTTCCTGAATAAAGGTGTCTTGGCTGTATGCCCTTGGGACAATCACCAGAGACTTTAAATAGTAATTTATTAGATGATCTTTACTAGCTGTGGTTGTTTCACAGGGAAGCAGTTCCATAGGACTGGTTATGCTGCCATTCTGAAAGTACCTCTTCTTTGCTAGCATTTACCTGTTTCTCCCCAAAGATCCATGCATCTGTGTCTAGAGCAATGACTATGTTTCCCTCAATGTTGCATGGTAAGATGTGTCTGTGTTGCTGTGTGCCACTGTAGCTCATCCTTATTGACATCCCAATGTGTGAACACCCCACAGTCTACTCACCAGCTCTCCAGAGAGCGGGGATTTTCTAGTCTCCTGGCTCCTGCTCCAGTCAACAGTGCTTTTTTATAATTCTTATACATGGGCTTCCTTATCTTGATCCTGGTGTGCAAGTGTATTCCTTTCACATTCCCCCACTTAGAATGATAATGTTTACGCTAGTTTTTTTCTTCTAATAGATACTTAATAGATCAAAATTTTACACTCTATTTCTACTTTTGTTTTTTATTGTGAGTAGATATTGAAATGATCATTTAAAAACAACTTTTAACATGCTAAACTACTTTGTACAAGTTTTCTAATATTAAATCTTCCTTTCATACCTGGGATTAAACTCAATTTCTTCTTCATAAACTGTTAGGCCCTATTTGCTGATATTATGTTTTGAATTTTTGCCTCCGTATTCATGAAAAAAGGTCTACCTCATAAAGACATAAAAAAATTGAAAGGAAATGTGAAATTTTACCTACGTCAGGGATGGTAGGTCAAGGTAGCTAATGTGTTGTTCGAGTTCTATATTCTTGCTAATTAGGTTGTCTGCTTGACCTAGAATTAATGTAAAGAGATTCATTGAAATCTCACAGAATAATGGTGGATTTATCCTTGAAGTTCTACAATTTTTTATACATCTTAAGGCTACTCTATTAAGCATGTACATATTTAAAATTATTAAGCCTTTCTGATGAATTAAATTATTTGCATTGGGTTTTGACTTTCTCTATCTTTAAAAGGGTGTTACATTTGATTTTGAGGTAGTTATTCCAGTTATTCTTGGTTAGTAACAGCTTGCTATGACTTATCCCATTTTCTTGCTTTCAATTTTCTTTCCAAAATTGTGTTCTAAGTGTGCCACTTGCAAACCAAAATTATACTTTATTGTCTAATTTGAAAATTGTTGTCATGTTCACTGGTGAGTTTGGTCAAATTATGTTTATTGTAAGCATTGCTTCATTTGTACCCATTTTTTCAAACTTAGAAGGGAAGATTTGACACAGGATAACGCTAGGGGTAAAGCACGGGACAGAGGCATTCTTAAGACACCTCAATTTATTTGGAATATAGATGATAGTTAACATTATTTTTATTTTCCAGTCGACATTGTTTTAAAAATTCCAAATGCGTAGGAAATGAATCATTTTTGTTGCCCATGCTAGAGCTGGGTACAGGTGAAGGGAAGTCACAGGTCAGGAATGCTGTGGGTCAATGGTTGAAGCAAAGTGAGATATATTCAGACTCTGTGCTTGGAAAACAGGGTCTATGAGGCAAGCATGATTTTAAAAAGTCTGGAGTTGTTTACCCACATGCCTTAACAGTTTTCTTTTTCACTTAGAATTGAATTAGAAAAGAAAAATGAGATACACTCAGGACTTTTCCACCTGGAGATTCTGGGTGCCCTCAAATGGAGTGAAGATACTGTGAGTTATTTAAATACACAATGCATTCACCACCATCATGCAGTACAGACTAACCAAGATGCCTGGTTTTGTAGCTTTTTGCTAGAATTATGTCAACTCAACTCAGACTTGTAGCAATGGTTATGTCTTTCTGATCCTAAACTGGTAATATAGATGCTACGATTTTTTAAAATACGAAACGAATTTGAATCTAAATAGGAAAAAAATATAATGAGAAACAGGATATTTGCATATTCTGAGTGTATCACTCCAGAAGATGTATATTAATTACAAGGGAGAAAATAATATCTTGACAGTAAATAACCTGGAAGGCACCACTGAACCAAGTGATCCAGGTGAACACGGGGCATTAACATGGTGTTGGCATATCTACATCCATCCAGACATGAAGTGGGAAGGCCACCACAGCATTTCTGTGGGATTCTTGACAAAAGCACATAACCTAATCAGAATATTTTGCATAAAAGTAAATCCATCAATTCTTTTGTTTTATTTTTAAGTAAACTTTGTATCAAATTATATCATAAAAGAGGAAGTGTAATGCACACAGCTGGATAAAATTCTAAGTGGTATAATCTTACCCAGATGAAGATGTGGAACATTTCCAGCATCCCACAGCCATCCCCCAGTGCCCCTCCGACCAATCACTCCCCTTTCCAAGTTTAGCCACTACCCTGGTTTCTCTCCTCAGAGGTTCATTTTGTACCTCTTTGGCATCATACAATGGAATCATACACAGCACACTTTTTGTGCCTTTTCATTAATTGTTTATTTGTCACATTCATTCATATTGTTGCATTTGGCAGAAATGTGTTTTGTTAGTGTTATGTAGTATTTCCCTGTAAAAATATGCCAAATTGTATCTATTCTCTTATTGATAGCCATTTGAGTTGTTTCCAATTTCTTGTTGTTATAAAAATACTACTATAAACATCCTTGTACACGTCTCTGGTGAAAACATGTACGTATTTCTGGAATGGAACTGCTGAGTCACAGACTGTGTGTGTGTTCTCTTTCCATAGACACTCTTGAGCATGCTTTCAAGTGGTTTCACAAACTTAAATTTACATTAGGAGTGTAGCAGAATTTGCTTCACATCCTTTTCAACAGTTGGTTGAAATAACTACCACCATGGTCATCAGGAAAATGCAAATATGTATTCATGTATATATTATATCTACAAATATATTTACATCTCATACATATGCATGTGTATTTGCATTTCCTTGTTGGCCAGTGTGGCAGTGTACCTCTCCACATGCTAATTGGCCACTTGAATGCTCTTTTAGAAAGGACTTCTTCAAGGTTTCTGTCCAATTTTATATTCAGTTGTCTGTCTCTATCTTAATATTTTTTGTCCATAATTTGGGCATTAAACATCCATCAAATACATACATATATAATTTCATATATATGTTTGTGTGTATATTTATTTGTGTGTACATAGTTGTGTGCATATAAAAGTGTGTATAATATACATGTGTATATTTGTGTATGTATATATTTGTGTGTATATAAATGTGTGTATAATATATCTGCATATATATTCGTGTGTATATAAATATGCATGTGTGTGCATATATTTGAATGTGCACACATATATTTGTGTGTGTATATAAATGTGCATACATGTGTGTATATATATTTGTGTATGTATCTATGTATGGGTGTGTGTATATATGAGTGTGTATATAGTGTGTGTACTAGTGTGTGTGTATATATATGTGTGTGTATAATGTATTTCTGTGTGTGTGTGTATATATATATTTGTGTGTGATATGGTTTGGCGTGTCCCCATTCAAATCTCAGCTTCAATTGTATCTCCCAGGATTCCCACGTGTTGTGGGAGGGACCCGAGGGCAGGTAATTGAATCATGGGTGCTGGTCTTTCTTGTGCTATTCTCGTGATAGTGAATAAGTCTCATGAGATCTGCTGGGTTTATCAGGGGTTTCTGCTTTTGCTTCTTCCTCATTTTTCTCTTGCTGCTGCCATGTAAGAAGTGCCGTTCACCTCCTGCCATGATTCTGAGGCCTCCCCAGCCATGTGGAACTATAAGTCCAATTAAACCTCTTTTTCTTCCCAGTCTCAGGTATATCTTTATCAGCAGCATGAAAACAGACTAATATATTCTGTGTATATAAATGTGTATGTGTGTGTGTGTGTATATATTTGTGTGTATATATATGTGTGCATGTGTGTATATATATAGTGTGTATATTTGTGTGGACATACATACTTGTGTATGTATATTAATGTATTTGTGTGCATACATATTTGTATGTATATATGTGTATGCATACATCTGCATGTATATATATTTGTTTGTACATGTATATTTGTGTGTATATATGTATGGGTGTGTGTATACATGTGTGTATATGTATAGTGTGTGTATTTATGTGTGTGTATATTTGTGTGTATATATATTTGTGTGCATATATGTGGGGGTGTGTGTATATTTGTACATATATATTTGTATGTGTATATGTGTGTGTATATATGTGTGTATATTTGTGTGTATATAAATGTGTGTATATATGCGTGGGTGTGCATATATATATATATCATGTATATTTGTTTGTGTAGATATCTGTGTGTGTGTGTAGTATATTTGTGTGTGTATGTGTGTTGTGTGTGTGTACGTGTGTGCACATGTGCATTTGAACTGACAACTCCCCAGCCCAGCAGCAAGGCCCCTATGCAGACCTCCCCACCTCACACGCGGTCCTGTGTTTGCAGATTCCCCCAGTTGCCCTGAGCTCTGAGCTCCATGTGCTGCCAGCTGCTCAGAGGCAGACAGCTAAATGATGAGACTGGAGTCCCATCCCAACTCTGGTGCCATCTGATCCCACATCATTATTCTAATTCTGGGTTAATTCTGGTGCCTGACTTTTTAAATTATTATTATTGTCCTAATTATTTCCTTGAGAGTTCAACTCTGTACTGCTTGACTTTTATAAAGAAATTATATTCATCCTCAAATTATAGCATTTGTAAATAAGTGAATTTTAACTTAATATATGTGAGTTACAATTAGTCACATTTTCCAGAGGAACCTATGCCAAATATCTGTTTTATAGGAATATTGTGTCACGAATTTCTCTCCTAATTATGTTTCTGTCTCTCTCTTAACCATTTCCCACCCCACTTTCTAGCTGTCTTCCTACCACCTTCCTCCCCTTCTTTTCTTCACAGCCTGTAATCTCACTTCAAGGTCTGTCACTTCTCCCTTCTCAGAAGCCTCTCTGAGTTTTACAGTCTCCCTTTACCTCCCTGCCTCTCCCTGGACCTCTCCCTCTGTCCAACACCATTCTCCTGGACTCAGTTGCTTCCCTTCTTACCTCTTGCCAAACTCTCTCCTATTTTTCTTTTGCCAACATATTCTTAGCCTATTTTCTGCCACCAAATTATACATTATCTCTCATTCCCTCTTGATATCTTGACCTGAGTTTAACTCCTATTTTATGGGTGATAAAAGTGAGAACTGAATGTTGTAGCTTTGAACGGAGTGTTTTAGAGGTGACTCATTGTTTTGACTGAAACAGCTTTTGGTCCAGACATTAACATGTATGATAAAGACTTCCTGGGGATTCATGCCAACATTCCCACTCACCAGAAAAGCTGGGCTGTGGGATGCTGGGGACAAGCCCCAGCTCAGCAGAAGACAAAGACAAAGCTCCCAGGCTGTGGACTCCATGCCCTGGGAGTGGCTGCTGAGCAGGCTTCAGTGCAGCTCTTGTGAAACAGCACATAGAGACTGTGTGACTCCAGCTCCCCTCACTCCCCTGAGGATGCACTGACCTGCTGCAAATAAAATGACATCCTTCAAGCCCAACTTAAGATAACAGCTTCCAAACCGACCCTGAAATTTCTCCAGATGTCTTTCTTACTCATTTGCCCTCCGGCTCCAGGGAACATCATTTTGGTTCCAGGACTTGAACTATTCATTGAGCACAGGCAACCAAAGCAAACATGGACAAATGGGGTCACATCAAGTTACAAAGCTTCTGCACAGCAAAGGAAGCAGTCAACAAAGTGAAGAGACAACCCACAAAATGGAAGAACAAATTTTGCAGACTACCCATCTGACAAGGGATTAATAAACAGAATATAGAAGGAGCTCAAACAACTCCACAGGGAAAAACCTAATAATCTGATCATAAAATGTCAAAAGATCTGAATAGATATTTCTCAGAAGAAGACATACAAATAGCAAACAGGCATTTGAAAAGGCACTCAACATCATTGATTAACAGAGAAATGCAAATCAAAACTACAATGAGGTATTATCTCCCTCCAGTTAAAACGGCCTCTATCCAAAAGACAGACAAAAACAAATGCTGACGAGGCTGTGAAGAAAAGTGAACGCTTGAATGCTATTGGTGGGAATGTAAATTAGTACAATCACTATGGAGGACAGTTTGGAGACTCCTCAAAAAACTGCAAATAGAGCCACCATATGATCCAGCAATCCCACTGGTAGGTATATGCCCAAAAGAAATTAAAGGTGTAAGCTTGGACCATGCACTTGACTTAGACCTTAGCATCAGCCTTCATCATTCTTTGTTTTCTGCCCCAGATTCATTCTTCAACCTTTTCTGCCATGCTGTGTGCCCAAGGAGGATACATGTAGACTGTAAGGCTAACTCCAGACTTGCATGTTTCTGGTTAAGTCTGACCAACAGAAGGCACCAGAAGGGCATTGGAGAGCCAGAGTAGAGAGAAACCGGGTGTTTCTTTCTGAATACCTCCCCGCCCCAGCACCTCGTCCTGATGGTGACTGTGTCCTCTGCACATGCAGCTCCCACTGGATGACCTTTTCCACAGCTCACAGCTCACCAGGCTACAGTAACCCTCTCTCACTTTCTGTTCACGAGGCCTTAAGGACAGTAACACAACCTCCTGTCACTGCTGGCTGCAGGTGCTTAACCACACCTGATTTTCTTCCATAGCGCTGTTCCTCACCTCTAAATGATCATTTCACTAAAGTCTCTTCATTTAAACCAACTGGGCAAACTCTGATATAGTATTGTTCCCTAAACCTTTCCAGCTTCCTGGTCCCATCGCAACTAACTTTCTATGGGAGGAAGCCCACCGTGCATTAGGCTGTAGCCCTTGGAGCCACTGGCATCAGGGCCCTTTGCATTAATTCCTCTCCATCTAGCAGAGAAAGAAGTGAGAAAGAGGTGCTCTCTTCTTGACCTAAGAAACATGGACTCTTGGGCACTTCAGGTAAGGGTAGCTCTGTATCTGCAACTTCCAGCTCAATCTGGACTTTAAATCCCATCTCACTGGGTTGGCTGGAAATGCATCTCATTAAGTCTTAGAGTGCCACCAATAGGAACACATCGTGTTTCCAAGCTCATGAGCTACAAAGTAGCAGGAAGGGGTGTGTGGGGTAGGAAACTCAGGCATCCTTATCTACCTGCTCAGGTTTCCATGGAAGGCCGCTGTGCCTGCCTTTGGGATCCATTTATATCCATGGCCACAGCAGAGTGAGGGAATCTGTGAGGTACCCCATGTCCCAGATGCATCTTTCTGGGGCCAAGCTATCTCCTAGCTTGCTACAGAGAACCTGGCAATCTTCTCCACTGCACTAAGTTGTAGAGACCTCCCTCAACTCCTGGACAGCTCTCGCTCCCCTTCTAGCCTAGGAAAATCTCTCTCTGTCTCTGGTATAGGAGAAGTTCCTTGCACCCTTGTTTCTCCCGGGACGCTTGGCTTCTGCCACAAAATTTCTGTCCGTCTCCCTCCTTCACATGTCTTGTGAAATACTCCAGGAGCTCAGGGTGTAGACACAAAAGCCAGGACATCTCTCAAGCTTTTCTCTTTCTGCCCCACCACCTTCATCCTCTGATGCACCGCATATTTGATTGGGTGGAAGGAGGAGGATACATTTCGGAGGAAATTCTGGAAATAAAGCACCTCCAGAGATTACCAAGCCCCACAACATAGAAACCAAAGCTGCCAGGTGGTTCCCAGTGCCTGGAAAATGAAGAAATGGAGGCTCCACGCTGGGTCATGACTCCTGTTTCAGCTGTTCCCTGCTTCTGATTTTCACGGGGGCTGATTGCCTGCTTTCCCTAAGCTGTTTCAAACTTCTTCAGATTACCAGGATTTTCTGAGCGTATGGCTTACCAAGACCAGCGTCTGGTTGAGCAAAGAATCACACAGTATGTCATCCTCTGCACCTTCTTTTAAAAATATTTTCAGTCACCTGCCTGAGAGTTTTTCTTAAAAATAATTGGATCCATCTTTATTCCCAATCTCCCTATTCTCCACATTGGCTTCCTACTCCACCTCCACTGTGGACAGAACCCACTGACACCCCCTAATGAATAAACATGGTTCCCACTCTGAGATCCTACAAACCCACTGGCTGGGGCCAGGGGAGGCAGTCGCAGAGCCACAGTGGTGGCCCACGTGCTGGCTCAAGCATGTGGGTGACGCAGTGGCTGTGCGGTGCTGCCATAAATTTGTATCTGACAGCACTGGATGCAGGCAGGCAGTAATAGCTCCATGCTACCTCCAAGAGAACAATTTATGTTTTCAGTTTCAGTTCCGGTATACTCTACCCCGCCAGGTCTACATGTGATTTATAGATGGAGAGCTTCATACTTGTTTTTCTTAAGCAAGATTATTTTGTTGTTTGCTTGCAGATGCCGTGGCATTCCAGTAGGGCTGGGACAAGATGGACTGCATATGTCAGTCTCATTAACATGCAGAAATGAAGGATGTGCACCCTGTAGGACAAAACAAAGTGAGAATCATTTGTTGTGGATTTTTGATGATGGCTCCCCAGCATTGTTTGAGCATCTTTGAGCAGCCTCTATCCTGACCTGTGGTTTGAAGGAAAGTGGGGCCAATCCATTTCTCCCAGCTGGGCAGACTGCCAAAAAGTCTGTCAAATGACATTTCACTGTGCCTGTGCTCAACAGCTTTATAGGCTCAAGGATCTAATCTTATCAACTCTCAGAGTGTAAACCTGCCACTCAGGTACAGATGCACACTTGCAGAAATCACAAGATCCAGATGTATAAACAAGGAGGCCATTGAGGAACCTATAGCAAAAACTATAATCCTCAGGTTAACCAGACAGCTCATCCAGAAATCTTTAGCAAATGATTTCTGTATGCACAAAAAGCATCAAAATCATCATGTGAAGGCTGCTCAGGAGGGCATGAAATCACAAGAAAGCGCTGGATCATTCAAGAAGCGTCAATAGCTAGAGATCTCCCATCCAGACCCTGGGCAGTTCATAGATGGATGCTTTCAACATTTGCTTCAATGACACTTGATCTAATATTTACACACTGTCTGCTGACCAACACTTCTCTCTCTTAACCGATTATAGCATTTTATTTAAAGCTAAGTCAAATTGTTACCTGACTTGGGGTCAGTCTATATTGTCTCTTTAGATGATGTCACATGAGTCTTTCTAATGTCATTTTTTTAATAGAGCTCTCTTTCCACAATGCCAGTCATCATTTCTTCTTTCATAGGGATTTCACTATGTTGCCCAGGCTGGTGTCACACTCTTGGCCTCAAGCAATCCTCTCACCTTGACCTCCTAAAATGTTGGGATTACAGGAGTGCACCACGGCACCTGGCCCAATGCCATCCATTTTGTGCTAGTTTATTCACTGACTATGAGAGGGCATTCTTCCTTATCTACAGCATGTGGGAAGTTGAATCAATATCACCCAAGAGACGAGTACTTAGCTGATGGAATCCAAGGTCAGCATTGCTCTCTACTCTACTCTAACTGTTGCTCAGGCTCTCCATTTACACTGGTGCATCAACCAGGCCCTCGCTGTCCTGCCCACCAGGCACCCTCCTCCCCTGCTTTTTAGACAACAGCGCTTTGTTCACCCTGCCAAGGAGTATTGACAGGGAGGGTCCTGCAGGGGTTGATCCCACAAAGACTCAGGCTCACTGTATTCAGGAAAACAGAGCAGGGCACTTGTGAATCCACCGGTCACTTCCTTTTTCAGCCACAAGACTTGAGGATTAGTAGGCAGGTACTTCTACTTCATTCCAGGCATTCTGCTAAATACTTTCACGTATTGTTTAACCTCAGCCTTACAACATTGCACGGTAGCAAAAGGTCCCAAAATGAGCCCTGTTACTCGCCACAACTTAAGCCTCAATGGGACCCGCCCACTTGCCCAAATTCAAACAGTATATCGAGTAACAAAATCCGACATGGCTCAGTCGGGTGCAGTGCCCGAACTGTTTGTCACTTGGCAGCGACATCTTTGGTTGGGACCTTTCTATTGATCTTAAGGCTCTTGCTGTTGCCTCAACTAAATTGGTGTAGAACTGGCTTGTTTTTCTCTCAACAGTAACAAGGAAAGCCCGGTCTTCAGATGTAAAAATGTAAATAATGTGGGATCTCCAAAGCCCAAAGCAAACATGCGAGAAACTCATACTGAATATTAGACAGTATGTAGTCCACAGAGCAAGTTAGACAGGGGACCTCCCCTCAGGGGCCTTTTCTGCTGGGTTGGTGTTAGGGAGGGGAGGAAGGATGTAGGAGAGTTGGTGACATTGGTGCTGATAGAAGGTAATTTCTGATTTCTGTGAGCCAGAGTTCTACTGTTCTGTCACATCCCCGAGGAAACAATGCCGAATGCAGTCTTATCTCCTAATGTCATGGGGTCAGTTGATGTCTCTCCTTTATATTATCTTGGCACTCCAAAGGCCTAAGGCCATTGAGGGATAGGCTGAGAATATGGAAGAGATGTACATGCAGTGACTACCATCACAATATCCAAAATATTGGGAGTAGGATGGAAGTTATTAGGATGGAAATCATTGTTAGTGTTGTAGGGATGAACAGGTTCTCCCAGGGAGAGTATGCCTGGAGGAGAAACCAGGCCTGACCTGTAAGGATCTGCAAACTTTAATGGCACTATAGAAAAGGAGGCTATGAATAGGACACTGAGAAGGAAAGCCAGTCAGGGTGAGCAATGCCAGAGGCTTCCTTATGGAATGATAGTGGGAGGAGGTGGTGAGAAGTTGAACACAGCAGAGGATTGGGCAGAGACTGGAATTATGTCTAACGGATTCAGCAACGTTGAAATCGTCAATGATCTTAAAGCGGTTTCAGAGAAACCATAATACTGGAGGACTGATTTCAGTGGTTTCAAGGGAGAAGGGAAAGGGAGAATATGGAAACAATATTTGGAGTGGGAGACCCTAGAACTTGTTTGTATGATGATGCAAGTGACACTCTGGAAATGCAGCATGTGTGATTTACTCCACAGGACAACAGCATAGACTCGTGTGTGTGTGTGTGTGTGTGTGTGTGTTTTGTGTGGGGGGGGTGAGTGTCTGTGTGCATCTGTTTTAATCTGCACACGGGTGATCTATGATCCACTTGCACAGTCTTTAATCAGTTGTACTCTCTGTAGGTAGCCAGTTTGCATCTGAAAAAACCCAGAAAGGAGGGAGCTCACTTTTCAGGGCTTCCCATCTCAGTCTATGTGCGCAGGAAGGATCGTTAGTCAACACGAAGGAGTGATAAATCATATTTTATTTGAAGCAGGATTGGTTGGAAATGCTGCACAGAGGCTGCTGCCACTGGGCACTGCACCATCTTTGCCTTGCAAGAGTTCATGCAAGACAGCATGCAGGTCACATGGGCATCTTATGCTTGACTGCCCAGATATGTTTGCCTGTGCGGGAGAATTTGATTTGCAAGTTGACTTCATTGTGAGAGGTTGTGGTGGAAACTGAGCTCTTGCCTTCCTATTTTTGAGGTTACTGAAATGTTCTCAGAAGGAACTTGGAAAGTTCCAATGGTTACACTGCACAAGGCTTGTGTGGAAGGGGATGGGGAGGACCCTGCAAAGCAAATCATAGTGAATGGGTCAGAGGGAGTGGGGCACAGCGTATACAGTCCTGGGGGCTCACAGGCTTTTTCCTACAACCACATGTTTCTGCTGCAGCCACGTTCCTAGGAATACGGCCCCAGGGAGAGCTCACACTTCTTCCTGATGCTGCACCAGTACCAGGGCATCCCGGAGCCTTCCTGGTCCACTTCTGAATCTAAGCATTTCTGTCTGTGGCCTGCCCTACCTACGGCAGACGTAGGAAAGGCACTCTCAGCCAGTCACACACAGCGTTTCTGTTCTTCCGTAAGACACCAGTGTGTTTCTAGCCTGCCTTCCATGTTAACCAATTCAATAACCTTTTGCTCATGTTAGAGTGCAAGCCAGTTTTATGAGACTTCTCCACTGCAATAAGTAATTTTTTTATTAACAATCCACAAATGCTTTTAGGAAATGGAATTGCTCAATTTGTCTGCTATGGTTTGAATGTGTTCCCCAAAAAGCATGTATTAGAAACTTAGTCCCCAATGTAACAGGATTGAGTGGTGGGACTTTTAAGAGGTGATTAGGCCATGAGGACTCCACCCTCATGAATGAGTTAATGTTGTGGTCCTGAGAGTAGGTTCTTTATAACAGACTAAGTTCAGCCTCTCTTTCTCTCTCTCTCTCTCTCTCTCTCTCTCTCTCTCTCTGTCTGTCTTTCTACCTTCCACCATGTGAGGACACAGTGAGAAGGCCTTCAGAAGATGCTAGTAACTTGATCTTGAACTTCTCAGCCACCAGAACTGTGAGGAAATGAATTTATTTTCTTTGTACATTACCCAGTCTCAGGTATTCTGTTATATTAGCACAAAACGGATTAAAGACATTGTCCTTTAAACAGAATTCTCTAGACTCTCCTGACATTAGATTTAGCCTCTTGATCTCAAAATGAAAAAGATATTCTTGGTTCAAAGGGAATCCCAGCATGGGAGGAGTGTTTGATGGTGCACGTTTTCAAACCACAACTGTTGATGGACAAATCCATTGAAGTAGCAACTTCCCTCATTGTCAGGGACGACTCACTACTCCACTTCGACAATTGTTGGAAGCAGCTCTGAGCTGCAAAGGTCACAGCAAGCACCTCCTTTCCTGTAGGATCCAGAGAAGATGAGGGCTTTCCCAGACTCATTGAATTTCATAGCGGATGACACAGGACTGCACTCACGGCTCCTGACTGAATTTTTGAAATTGTATTGATTGAATTGTAAGAAAACATGATTCTTCGAATAGCTCAAATGATGCATCACTTGGCTTAAGTTCTGAAATAAATCTCATATAATCAATCTCATATAATCAATGACTTCACTGAAGTAAACTTCAGTGAAGATTTTGCTCACAAATATTCTCTAATCTACTAGCTTCAATGTTCCATGTTTAGGAAAATGTAAGGAGGGGCTGCTTGTTAAAAATACAGATTCCTGAGCCCCCCTAGACTTACTGACTATGAAACCAGATTGGGGCCCAGGAATCATCATGTTTATGAAATAAACACTTAAGCTGGTTGACGCATGCCCAGGGGACACACTTTGGGAAATTCACAATCTGCCGCTCCAGGTCCACAGGACGCCTGCAACATTTCGAGTATTGATGTGCAGTAAAGAGGACCCCCGAGCCTGAGAAACGTGGCTGCAAATCTGACTCACGTACTTGTTCTGCTAATTTTGTGAGCCTCAATTTTCTTTTCAATTAAATGGGGACAATTGTACTTAAGTTACATTATTGTAGTGCCAGTTAAATTAAGCCCTAGATGCTGCTTAGCATGCATGGAGTAGGTGATCAGTAAATGTTGGTTGGTTCCTTCTATTCAGATCCTCTGAAACATGCCTCTGGGAGAAAGCTATGTAGATTCTGACCAGGGCACCTGAAACCTCTCTAATTCCACTGTGAATTTTAAACAGATTTAAGGGGCTGTGAAACTGTGAAGGGAAACATCCCCACACCGTGGTGAGGGAAGAGCAGTTAATAAATAAGATAAAAGAAAAGAACAAATCATTACTGCTGCGAGTCAAAGCTGCTCAGTTAAAGGGCCGAGAATCGAATATAAACAGCTTAGACAGTTTCCTATTTCTGTCATGCCAGGTGCCCAGGAAAACAAATGCCAGTCCCTGGTGCCTGCTCCAGACACTCTCCAACCCTGACTTCCCAGGACCTCCAACCAACTATGTATAAAGGCCAGAACTGTGTTCCCCTGAGTTGCCTTCAGGTAAAAGGTGACCTCACGTTCCTCTTGGCATGAACCATTCACATTCAGGAGGGTCTGAGAGCTGAAGACCCAGCAACCTGGAGATGCTGTTTAGCAGCTCGATGGTGCAGTGGGGTGAGGTGTGGGGTTAATACCAAGTGCAGTAAAGTGAGTGTGAATAATCTTCATTGCTGCACAGATGGGAGGCAGAACCGCCCTGGACTCCTGAGCTTCACCGAGTGACAGAGACGGTGAATGCTGCAGATGGAGGCAGGTGTGAGATGGGTCCCCTGCATTAGTGGATAAGCACACGGGCAGGGAGGAGGGTTCTGCAGAGAGCTCCTGAGCAGGTGTCAGTTTCTCCTGGGACCTCTGCGAGCTCGCCGTGAGGGCTGTGTGGGGCTGAGGCCAGAGCCCTGGAGAGTCAGGCAGCAAGCTCCTCTCCTTCAGGTATTCGGCAGATGTGAAATGAGTGCTTTGTGCATCAGCGTGGCTCATTTCTAAATAAACTCTAATTGTGATATGATTTCATTTCTGAAAGCCTCAGGGAGCCATGATTCGGGTGTTTACAGCCTGACTGGAAGATGAGACCTGTGTGTAGCCAACCACGATAGAAGGGAAGCACGGATAACAGAGGTACAGGGAATGGCAGTGATGTTGACTGTTGACCCAGGGCGTACCTAAGCATCACCTGGGAAGCAGTAGGCATACCATGGCCCTGGGCCCAGAGACCAGTTAAATCAGGACCCACAGGAGTGTGGTGTAGGATTGGAACTGTCTTAAGCTCCCAGAGATGTCACCATGCAACTGAGTACTGTTATATGGTCTCGCTGCACGCGAGAACCACCCAGGGGAACTTTGTAAAACGCTTGAGTCAGGCCACACCCCACACCAGCTAAATCTCTGTGGTGAGTCTCAGGAGCAGTGTGCCGGTGCTTGGTGAGAGCCAGCTGTTCAATTTGCCAGAACTCTAAACCCATTGTTAAACTGTTGGTAGCTTAAAATTGGCCACGGTGAGAGGGCGGAAATCGCCAAGTGCTACAAGTTGGTCTTTCCACCAGCACCTCCCACCCTGTCTGGAGAGCTGGTTGTCAAACATCCACCACCCACTGCTCGTCCTAGACAATAGTACTTTCCTTGAGTCAAGAAGAACGGAGTTCGGCTGGAAGAAAAAAGGAGCGGCTTTGTCAGTAGGATGTGAACATGTGAAAGGAAGGAGAGGCATTCTGGAGAGCAGTCACTGAGGGGCCAAAGGCTGAGTGACAGGACATGCACAGTGCACAGAGAAAGCTGGGGTTGCATGATGGGAACTCACACCGGGAAGGCAGGATGGAAGGACGCCCTGAAGAGGCTTCAAAGCCTGGTGAGCTCATTTGGGCTTTCTTCTCTGAGCAGTCAGGGCCAATGAGGGTCTTAAACCAAGACAGTCACAGGGACCTGAATAACCTCCAAACTCTAGAAAGACCATGGCTCACTACAATGATGGGTGAAAGTCCTGATGCCTGGCCTTCTAGCGACTAATTCCAAACTCTCACAAGGGAACAAGGGGATCTTCGGAACCCGACTGTGGCAAGGCAGTTCATGCAGAGCAACTTCTGCACCCAGCAGGGTTGCCAGCCCCTGAGTTGGAGTTGTCGGCTCACCCCACGCCCATCTTCTCTTGTACTGCAGTCACTCTAAGCACTTCCTCCAGCAGGGTTACCAGTTCCTGAAATGGAGTGCTCCCCTCACCCCATGGCCATCCTCCTTTGGTACAGCACTTACTCTGAGCGCTTCCTCCAGTAGGGTTGTCAGTCCCTGAAATGGAGTGCTCCCCTCACCCCACCCCCATCCTCTCTTGGTACTGCATTCTCACTGAGCCACTTCCTTAAAAGTTCAAATGGATTTTTCAACTTGAGGCTTTCATGGAACCTTATTTTGTTCTTAACTAAAATATTGCTCCTGCATTTTCTGTACTAAGAAGGCCAGGGGTCAAGGTGATTAAGAGCATTGATTTGGGGTTCTACTGTACCTGAGTTTTAATGTTAATTCCAGCACTATTTAGATCTTTGGCCCTAGTAAGTTAATTTATCTAAACCTCAGCTTTCCCCCGTGCAAAATGGAGAAAATAGTATCTGGTAGATTTTTGTGTTCTGGGAATGATGTAAACAATGTTGAGGAAGTTCTTGGCATGCAACAGGTGTTCCTAATCCCAATGAATGATGCCACCATTCATCCATAAAAGAAGCCAGAAAACTTGGGAGTTATCTGACACTTCCCTCCCTGAACTCATCACAATCATGTCCAGCAATCACTCTCGTGGCTGTTTATCCTCCTAAACGTCTCTCAAGTTCCTTTTCTCCTCTCCGCCTTCACTATTGCTCCAACGGTTGAAACCCTCTTCCTCTCCATTACCAAGACCAGATTTGCAGCCCTCTGTGCAGAAATCTGCTAGACCTTTGCCATGTGCTTATGCCCAGGAGGCAAGCATGCATCATCTTTTGCCCTTTGGCCACTAGTTGGGTTTGGCCAATGGGGTCTTTCCTACTGGGACCTTGACTGGTTCATCTCCCACCTTCCCTCTGACTCTACTTTTATCCTCTTCCAACAGAACCTTCATGCTACAGCCAGAGGGATCTTTACAAAATTAAAAACCTATCCTGCCACCTCATGCCCCTATAGTAACTTTCAGCATCTACCAGCTAGAGACCCAAGTCCTCTAGAAGAGCTGAGATTCTGACCCAGTCTCATTCTCTTACCATTCCATGCTCCTCAGATGAAATGGAAGCTTCAGTTCCTTAAAAGTTACTAATCAAATTGTATTAGTGGCTTTAGGTACCCATATTGGTGGGTATCTATTAATTATTATTAATAGGTTTTATAATTATTAATTATTAATTTATATAATGTAATCATGGATAATTTGAATCAAGTTCAAATCCCAAATGAAATTGTTACTCTTTACTTTTATTAAATTAGAAGACACTTTGATGTAACTGAAAATGTCTGATTCTGCCATAAGTACTGATCTTTCAGTAAAAATATAGACCAAAAATTTGGAAAGATTTCTACCGAGTCTACTTTGAGTGCTCAGCTAGACTGGAAGATGAAAAGCATTTCATCGTTAAAGTTGGACCCAGCGGTCCACTTTGGAAGAGAGCAACACATGGGGTCTCATCTGCTCTTTGATCGTATTTAGCTTGGGGAAGGGTTTCTTCACGTGCCCTCGCAGTGCTTCTGTACTTCATCAATTTATTTCTCCAGCAAATAGAGACATTTCCCAAGTCAGAAAAGAGTTAAATTCTTGGTGATTAAACCAGGCAATTTTAAGTAATCCTTATCCTTAACACTAAAATTCTGTGTAATTCAGCCCTAAAGCATTAGTTTCCAACTACTCAGGCATTGAATTTAAAGCTAGAGTCGCACCACTCAAGCAAGGCCCTTGAGATATAAGATCTCCTCTATTGGCATTACCTGGGTTAGAAAGAAAGGTTTTTGACTTTCATCATCTCAAAAACCCATGTGAATACCTTACCTTGAGAGAACACTGACTTTAGAGTGGAAAGCAGAGACCCGTTGCCATGTCAGTCAGGGGCACCCACGAAACCAGCAGCTGCCTGGAGGTCAAAGCGGGAGGAATTGTTCACATTCACGTGGCAGAGCCAAGAAGCAGGTGTCAGACAGAGGAAACTCAGACAGTACCAGTCAAACAGCACGTCGCAAAGGGACTGGCATGGGATTTGCAGTTTTGCTCCTGTTTCCTCCTGGAGGGGCTCCGCCCTGGAGGCTGTCCTGCTCCGATGGGAGGATGCTGGATGGAGAGGCATCTTTGTGACCACAGTTCTGCCCTTGTGATTTCAGAAGTGGGCTTGTGAGCATCACAGGAAGTGTTCCATTTTCTTCTGGAGTGTGCTCCAGGCACTGTAGGATCTTTCATCCACAAGAGGTGTTTTTATGTTTTCCCAGCCAGGCATATATGAACCTCTGAGCCACCTCAGTGTCTTAGGTCTCCTAAATGTCCTCTTTGGCATGCCAGCCCTAGCAGTAGGCAGACTCCTACTCCAGGCCTGTCCCACCTGAGCCTCGTATAAGCTGGGAACTCCAGTTGGTGCCTTAATGTCCCTGAGTCACCTTCTACTCATTTTAAAATGGAAATAACTACCTACCCAGTAAAAATACCTGTTCATGACATTTATTACCCACTTAGGGACTCTCCACTGGTGTCACAATCCACCCCAGGTCCTCCAAAACTCCCCAGCCTCTCCAGTTCAAAAATGAGCCAACAATTTTACTCCTAGAAGGCAAATGGAAAAGCCCGGTTAGAAACAGAGTGCTAGGCTAGAGGTGGAAAGACCTGCTGGCCATGACAGCACAGCCTGGGTTTGCAGCATAAGACCAGGTTCAGACAGACGATGGAGTGTGGTCTGCGGTTCGTGAGAGATCCTGTCTGCTTCTGACACCCAGCATTGGTCTGCACCATTAACTACCACTTCCTCTTTCCAGGACTTGGAATGCATCAGAAGAGATGACCATGGAACCACACAGACACAATCCTGCTTTATGAGTTTTTGTTTTGTTTTATGTTTTAAACAACCTAACAGCCATGGGGAAACCAAGATGTTCTGAAATGCACCTTTCACCTCCCCTCTCTCTTTATGCTGAGCAGGGAGCCTCTGGCCCTGCAGGGCTGTACACAACCCCACTACTGCTAAATGCCCAGCCATGCCCAGAAAGGGCAGGGCACTTGGGTCAGTCCCTAGAAGCCTGGATGCTGAGGCAGGCTTTGGGGCAGATAGGCATCCCTGCCCTTCCAGAAGCTTCACCCTTGTCATCTAGACATTTAGATGGCAAATTCCCAGCACAGTGTCAGTGACCATGCTAAGGTCCCTGGATGGCCATCAGGAGCCCAAGAGGACAAGCTATCATTCACTATTTTTCATTGTTTTATGTTGTCCCTGACTCTTCAGCTGTCTTGTGTATGGTGACATTATGGCCGAGAGACCCTCCAATGCCCCAGTTCCATCCTGAGCGCAGTCCCTGATGACACCTCCTGGGAGACGTAGAGGAGGATGTAGGCATGGGGCAATGTCATATGGAAATGGATGTCTCCTCCTTGTCTGGCTGAGTACATGCCCAGACTTGAAGCCTACCTAGTCTCATAGATGGGGCCAGGCACTGGGGTCAGGCACACAGACCAGCGGGCTCTGCAAGAGGTCTTCAACACCTGAGTCCAAACCCCACTCACATACGATCCTGTCCCCTTTTAGCAGCATAAGGCTGAAGACCAAGGCACTCAAAACAGCCACTGGGCATGGTGTTGGGAAGAAGGCAGAGAAGAAGGAAGAACAGGAGGGAAAAGGAAGAAAGGGGAGGGAAAAGAGGGGGCAGATGAGAGAAGAAAGACCAGGAGAGGAGAGGCAAGAGCAGAAGGGAGGGAAGCTGTCAGCCACAGCTTTAAAGAATGGAAAGACAGCACCAAAGATCCTTTTTTTCCTTTTTAAACTTTCCTTTGAAATTTAATTGTAAAGTATATTATGATGGGGAATTAAATGTAAAACTCATGTGCATGGATTAAAGGATGTAATGAAAAAGTGCACATGTGCCAGCAGCCCTGGGTAACAAATAGGGAGCTTATTTCATAATAGAGACAGGAGGTAAGAAACAAGCATTCATTCCATCATGTCATGGTTCGCCTCCTGCAGCCCTGGTTGCTCCTGGGTAGGGGAGTCTAGCCTAGCCTCATCTTCTCCACGACAACCCTCCAGGCTGCCTGACAACTGTCCCTCTCTCAGTCCTGCTTTAGGTTTCCAATGTTCATCACATAGGCACCCCAGGGTGAAAAATAGTGCCAGCGGTCTCCAGACATGGTATGGAGGAAGAGCCTGACCCCACAGCTCCCTCCTCCCTGGGATCAGGAAGCTGGCGATGCCTGGGCATAGCAGAGTCAGCCAGATCCTGTCTTTAAAAACTCCAGATTAGCAAGTCCAGTCCCCGAAATTCTCTTTTGGTTGTTGGGTATATGATGGACTCTTCTTTGGGTCCCATTTGACAATTTCAGAGCAGAAAAATGCCCCCTATGGCATTACCACAGTGCCCACCCAGTAGAGGTTTTCTCATAGTAAAATGAGAAAAGATGTGTCAAGCGTTTACTACAGTTCCTGGGGTCCGGTCCCTTCTCCCGATGGTAGCAGGGGTTGATGCAGCAGCAATAATAGCACGTGGCAAACAAAAAGTTACACTTGGCTCCTCTGATCCCTGAGCAGCATCTGCATTTTTGCTTTGGAGTTCTGTTTGAGCTTTCCATGACACCTTGCTGTCTGTGAAATGTTAGACTGCTAGATCAGGGCATTGCCCCCATGCATGGAGGACAACATCCCCAGTCTTTGTAAAAAGCAATTCTTTACCAACAAAGGCATGTCTCTTTGGTGACAAACTACCTACACCCTAGACAGGATTTGCAGCTGTGGAAAGTAGTGCATGCTATCACCTCGAGGAAGGGAAGAAAAATTATCATTTACTGCCTTTGGCTACTACTTAAGAACACAGAATAGAGAAAGTGGAGTTGCTGTCCATTAAGTCATTCCACAAATATCCACTCTACCCCCAGCCCTTGGGGGCACAAACAAGAATAAGAAATCATGTGCATTGCACTGATTTTGGTTTCCCCAAAGCAGAGCCTGAGACAAGACTAGGATGCAGGTGATCTATATGGAGGATGATCACAGGAAGCAGGAGTTGGACAGAGCATGGACACAAGCTGAAGCAAGGGAGCGGTCCCTGAGAGGGGCCCCAGGCTTGCTGCCTGGACCTCCAGGAAGCATGCAGCGCACACCTGAGGACCACCCCGCAAAGGGACAGGGAGAGCTGAAGCTTTCTTCATGGACACCAACTAGCTGGGTATCACCCCTGGGAACATTCAGTTGGAGTTGAGCAGACTTCCTCACAGCGAGAGAAAGCAGGGAGCCTCTGGTGCCTGCGGTGGGAAGTTGTTGGGTACCTGAGATGTCCTTCCCGTTTCAGCGGCACTGAGACCGGAGGTGGTGGGGTCAGGGAGCTGGGCCTTGCCAGCAGCTGCCACTGTAGAGCTTGGCCCTGGCTGGACTACAAACACAGACTCCACATTCAGCTGCCTGGCAGCCTCTCTAGAGACAGACAGCACGTGGAAGGCACAGGGAGACGCACCCAGGTTTAGTGTCTCCTCTTCTCCAGGTTCCCAATGTTTTTTTTCAATCATGCAGACGATGCAAGTACATGACAGTGCAAATGACACGGGAAGGGCCATGGAAGGTGATGAAGGCATGAGTTCCTGATTTGGTGGTTTCAAGGTTTGCGACACTAAACAGCTCCAAAGTTGTCTGCCTCTCAGGAGTGTATTGAGGGCCAGAGGTGATGGTGTGTGGCAAATGCCTGGTAAATTCTGCAGTGCTTTGCGAAGGCAGAGTGACTTCCCTAAATCTGAGACTGTTCCTACTGCTTCGTCTGGTTAATGTCCACATCCAAAAAGTAAATGCCTCACTGAAATCAGGAAGAATTTGTTCATTCAATTTGGGCCAAAGTGAGTGGTTCTTTTGTACGAATGAAGTCAGGAGCCTGGTGATGACGTTATTTCTGGTATCTGAGGAGGTGCTGCACTTGTTACAAGTCAGTGGGTCACACTAGATTTGCTGATTATATTCTCACGGGTCCTGGACCTGTGGAAAGAACAAGTTACTATTCTGTCCGCATGATGCCTATTCCTGGCGGGAGTGTACCCTGTTTCCCTGTGAGAAGAGGCCTGTGCAGCTCCTAAGGAGATGGGCTGGAGTCACGGGGATGGTGAGGTGAGTGCTGCAGATGCTGCCCCAGCCTTGGAAGGCAGTACTTCCATTTCTCACCATCTGAGCCAATTAAACACGTGCATCCTCTGAAATGGCTGATTTGATGATCACGGAAATTAAGTTTTTTTTGTTTTGTTTTGTTTTGTTTTGTTTTGTTTTTTTGAGACGGAGTCTCGGTCTGTCGCCCGGGCTGGAGTGCAGTGGCCGGATCTCAGCTCACTGCAAGCTCCGCCTCCCAGGTTTACGCCATTCTCCTGCCTCAGCCTCCCAAGTAGCTGGGACTACAGGCGCCTGCCACCTCGCCCGGCTAGTTTTTTGTATTTTTTTTTTAGTAGAGACGGGGTTTCACGGTGTTAGCCAGGATGGTCTCGATCTCCTGACCTCGTGATCCGCCCGTCTCGGCCTCCCAAAGTGCTGGGATTACAGGCTTGAGCCACCGCGCCCGGCCGGAAATTAATGTTTGAGAAAAGTTTTCTTAGAGTAGCTTTTCACAATATTTCCCTCTTGAAGGCAAAGTGAGTGTGGTGCCTGCCTTGAACAGGTGGGAAAACAGGTGTGGATCACTAACGTTCCTCTCCCTCTCATCAGACGCAGTAATAAAACAACACTTTTTCATTATTATTCTACTTTAAGTTCTAGGGTACATGTGCACAACATGCAGGTTTGTTACGTATGTATACATGTCCCACGTAGGTTTGCTTCACCTTTAACTCGTCATTTACATTAGGTATATCTCCTAACCCTATCCCTCCCCCCTCCCCCCACCCTGACAGGCCTTGGTGTGTGATGTTCCCCATCCTATGTCCAAGTGTACTCATTGTTCAATTCCCGCCTATGAGTGAGAACATGTGGTGTTTGGTTTTCTGTTCTTGTGATAGTTTGCTCAGAATGATGGTTTCCAGCTTCGTCCATGTCCCTAAAAAGGACATGAACTCATCCTTTTATATGGCTGCATAGTATTTCAGGGTGTATATGTGCCACATTTCTTAATCCAGTCTATCCTTGATGGACATTTGGGTTGGTTCCAAGTCTTTGCTATTGTCAATACTGCCACAATAAACACACGTGTGCATGTGTCTTTACAATAGCATGATTTATAATCCTTTGGGTATATACCCAGTAATGGGATCCCTGGGTCAAATGGTATTTCTAGTTCTAGATTCCTGAGGAATCCCCACACTGTCTTCCACAATGGTTGAACTAGTTTACACTCCCACAAACAGTGTAAAAGCATTCCTATTTCTCCATATCCTCTCCAGCATCTGTTGTTTCCTGACTTTTTAATGATCGCCATTCTAACTGGTGTGAGATGGTTTTGATTTGCATTTCTCTGATGACCAGTGATGATGAGCATTTTTTCATGTGTCTGTTGGATGCATAAATGTCATCTTTTGAGTGTCTGTTCATATCCTTTGCCCACTTTTTGATGGGGTTGTTTGATTTTTTCTTATAAATCTGTTTAAGTTTTTTGTAGATTCTTTGTCAGATGGGTAGATTGCAAAAATTGTCTCCCGTTCTGTAGGTTGACTGTTCACTCTGATGGTAGTTTCTTTTGCTGTGCAGAAGCTCTTTAGCTTAATTAGATCCCATTTGTCTATTTTGGCTTTTGTTGCCATTGCTTTTGGTGTTTTAGTCATGAAGTCTTTCCCCATGCCTATGTCCTGAACCATATTGCCTAGGTTTTCTTCCAGGGTTTTATGGTTTTAGATCTAACATTTAAGTCTTTAATCCACCTTGAATTAATTTTTGCATAAGGTGTAAGGAAGAGATCCAGTTTCAGCTTTCTGCATATGGCTAGCCAGTTTTCCCAGCACCATTTATTAAATAGGGAATCCTTTCCCCATTTCTTGTTTTTGTCAGGTTTGTCAAAGATCAGATGGTTATAGATATGTGGTGTTATTTCTGAGGGCTCTGTTCTATTCCATTGGTCTATATATCTGTTTTGGTACCAGTACCATGCTGTTTTGGTTACTGTAGCCTTGTAGAATAGTTTGAAGTCAGGTAGCGTGATGCCTCCAGCTTTATTCTTTTTGCTTAGGATTGTCTTGGCAATATGGGCTCTTTTGGTTCATATGAATTTTAAAGTAGTTTTTTCGAATTCTGTAAAGAAAGTCTTTGGTAGCTTAATGGGGATGGCATTGAATCTATAAATTACCTTGGGCAATATGGCCGTTTTCATGATATTGATGTTTCCTATCCATGAGCATGGAATGTTCTTCCATTTGCTTGTGTCCTCTTTTATTTCATTGAGGAGTGGTTTGTAGTTCTCCTTAAAGATGTCCTTCACATGCCTTGTAAGTTGTATTCCTAGGTATTTTATTCTCTTTGTAGCAATTGTGAATGGAAGTTCACTCATGATTTGGCTTTCTGTTTGTCCGTTATTGGTGTATAGGGATGCTTGTGATTTTTGCACATTAATTTTGTATCCTGAGACTTTGCTGAAGTTGCTTATCAGCTTAAGGAGATTTTGGGCTGAGATGACAGGATTTTCTAAATACACCATTATGTCATCTGCAAACAGGGTCAACTTGACTTCCTCTTTTCCTAATTGAATACCCTTTATTTCTTTCTCTTGCCTGATTGCCCTGAACAGAACTTCTTCTAACACTATGTGGAATAGGAGTGGTAAGAGAGGGCATCCCTGTCTTTTGCCAGTTTTCAAAGGGAATGCTTCCAGTTTTTGCTCATTCAGTACGATATTGGCTGTGGGTTTGTCATAAATAGCTCTTATTATTTTGAGATATGTTCCATCAATACCTACTTTACTGAGAGTTTTTAGTATGAAGTGCTGTTGAATGTTGTTGAAAGCCTTTTTTGCATCTATTGAGATAATCATGTGGTTTTTGTCTTTGGTTCTGTTTATATGCTGGATTACATTTATTGATTTGCAAATGTTGAACCAGCCTTGCATCCCAGGGATGAAGCCAACTTGATCTTGGTGGATAAGCTTTTTGATGTGCTGCTGGATTCGGTTTGCCAGTATTTTATTGAGGATTTTTGCATTGAATTTCATCAGGGATATTGGTCTAAAATTCTCTTTTTTTGTTGTGTCTCTGCCAGGCTTTGGTATCAGGATGATGCTGGGCCTCATAAAATGAGTTAGGGAGGATTCCTTCTTTTTCTGTTGATTGGAATAGTTTCAGAAGGAATGGTACCAGCTCCTCTTTGTACCTCTGGTATAATTTGGCTGTGAATCCGTCTGGTCCGGGACTTTTTTTGGTTGGTAGGCTATTAATTATTGCCTCAATTTCAGAGCCTGTTTTTGGTCTATTCATGGATTTAACTTCTTCCTGGTTTAGTCTTGGGAAGGTGTATATGTCCAGGAATTTATCTATTTCTTCTAGATTTTCTAGTTTATTTGCATCAAAATTTTTATAGTATTCTCTGATGGTGATTTATATTTCTGTGATATCCCCTTTATCATTTTTTGAGTCTATTTGATTCTTCTCTCTTTTCTTCTTTATTAATCTGGCTAGAGGTATATCAATTTTGTTGATCTTTTCAAAAAAACCAGCTCCTGGATTCATTGATTTCTTGAAGGGTTTTTTGTGTTTCTATCTCCTTCAGTTCTGCTCTGATCTTACTTATTTCTAGCCTTCTGCTAGCTTTTGAATTTGTTTGCTCTTGCTTCTCTAGTTCTTTTAATTGTGATGTTAGGGTGTCGATTTTAGATCTTTCCTGCTTTCTCTTGTGGGCATTTAGTGCTATACATTTCACTCTACACACTGCTTTAAATGTGTCCCAGAGATTCTGGTATGTTGTGTCTTTGTTCTCATAGGTTTCAAAGAACATCTTTATTTCTGCCTTCATTTCGTTATTTACCCAGTAGTCATTCAGGAGCAGGTTGTTCAGTTTCCATGTAGTTGTGTGGTTTTGAGTGAGTTTCTTAATCTTGAGTTCTAATTTGATGGCACTGTGTTCTGAGAGACAGTTTGTTGTGATTTCTGTTCTTTTTCATTTGCTGAGGAGTGCTTTACTTCCAACTACATGGTCAATTTTGGAATGAGTGTGATGTGGTGCTGAGAAGAATGTATATTCTGTCGATGAGAATTCTGTAGATGTCTATTAGGTCTGCTTGGTGCAGAGCTGAGGTCAAGTCCTGGATATCCTTGTTAACCTTCTGTCTCGTTGATCTGTCTAATATTGACTGTGGGGTGTTAAATTCTCCCATTATTATTGTGTGGGAGCCTAAGTCTCTTTGTAGATCTCTGAGGGCTTGCCTAATGAATCTGGGTGTTCTGGTATTGGGTGCGTATATATTTAGGATAGTTAGCTCTTCTTGTTGAATTGATCCCTTTACGATTACATAATGGCCTTCTTTGTGTCTTTTGATCTTTGTTGGTTTAAAGTCTGTTTTATCAGAGACTAGGATTGCAACCCCTGCTTTTTTTTTTTTTTTTTCCTTCCATTTGCTTGGTAGCTCTTCCTCCATCCCTTTATTTTGAGCCTATGTGTGTCTCTGCACATGAGATGGGTCTCCTGAATATAGCACACTGATGGGTCTTGACTCTTTATCCAATTTGCCAGTCTGCGTCTTTTAATTGGGGCATTTATCCCATTTACATTTAAGGTTAATATTGTTATGTATGAATTTGATCCTGTCATTATGATATTAGCTGGTTATCTTACCCATTATTGATGCAGTTTCTTCCTAGCATCAATGGTCTTTACAATTTGGCATGTTTTTGCAGTGGCTGGTACCAGTTGCTTCTTTCCATGTTTAGTGCTTCCTTCAGGAGCTCTTGTAAGGCAGGCCTGGTGGTGACAAAATTTATCAGCATTTGCTTGTCTGTAAAGGATTTTATTTCTCCTTTACTTATGAAGCTTAGTTTGGCTGGATATAAAATTCTGCGTTGAAAATTCTTTTCTTTAAGAATGTTGAATATTGGCTCCCACTCTCTTCTGGCTTGTAGAGTTTCTGCCAATAGATCTGAACAGCACTGTTTTCAACTTTGTCAAATTACGAAAGGGAAAACCAGGAATTCACTACTGCAACTGATTTGTTGACTATTCTCCTAGGCATTTTTCTATACCTTCACACATGTTCTTTTGCTTTTTTTTTTCATTTCAGTAATTGGTATCACAAGCAACTTACTATTTTTCACTGTGTCTTTTTCATTTAACTCTTAATCCCTGTATAAAGACCTACACACTCTTTTAAGCAACTGCCTATGCCTTCTCAGAATAGCTTTCCAGCAGCCCATGTGGACCCTCTCAGCTGACAGATTTGTTAGTTTCCCATTTTTGCTTCTTTGAATTGTTCATTATTATCTGCTCCAAGAGATTCTCTTCCTCAAATAAATTTACATGATTTCTTTCTACATTCTAGCTATTAATATTTTATGACATATGTCACAAGGATTTTTCTCCCTGCGTCTCATCTTTTAGGATTATTTCTAATATATATTTTAGTTCTAGAGAAAACATTAATTTTGATGCAATCAAATTTATTAATTTTCCTTTCATAGCAATTTTGTTAAGCGTACCTAAAAAAAAAAAAACACAGCTTTCTTTAGCCCCAGTGTTATAAATGTTCTGTCTCTTTACTGATTGGCATTTGTTTAGAGATGGGGTTAGATTTGTTTCATTTGTTTTTACTTACAGATTTTTAGTGCACCTGGTATTTGTTTTTACAAGTCATGTTAAATAGGACTGTAGCAAAACAGAAGCCAATTATCCCAACATTATTCTTATAAAGTTTAGTAGGTCAAGTCCACATTCATTGTGTATAATTTGAAAATTGTTTCAAATATTCTTGTGCCTTTTCTTTCCATATGAATTCTAGAATTAGCTTGCTAAGTTGATAGTTACTATTATGATTTTCATTGGGATTGCAATGAATTTATAAACTAATTTTGGAAGCCAGTTATGCTCACCATTATACCACCAATGCCACCACTAATTTTAGAAGAAATGACCTCGTGAAAATATTGAGTCTTTTTATCCAAGCACGTAGTAAATGACTTCATCTTTTTTCAGGCCTTCTTGAATGTTGTCCAGCAAAGTTTAGTAGTTCTATACCTATAAGATTTATTCATTCTTTCTATCTGTAGTACTAACATTTTATAATTCTGTTACTCTCATGAATGCAGTATTTTTATTATATTGTCCTTTAATTTTTTCAATTAGATCATTTTTAACAAAAAGTAATTCACAGTGCCAAAAAAACAAGTGCACCTCCTGTAATAAGTAGAGCAAAACAAATACCACCAATGTGCCGGTGTTCAGGCCTCTAGATCAAGTCTTCAGACAGCCAGCATGGGCAGCCTGCCTCTTGCATGCATAGCCTTCAACTCATAGAACGGGGTGCTTTTAGCAATTAGAATCCAGTACACCAACTAACCAGCCATGTTACGTTCTAATATGTCTACTTGCACCCTGTCAGCCTTGGCACAGGGAGAATCCTGTTTTCACATCTGTTATGACAGCATAAACACAATTGTGTCAGCAGTCTGCACACTTGAAGTCCCAAGACCTGGGACTCCACATACGGTCCCGGCAGGTTTGCTTTGGCACAGGAACCAAGCCATGGATGGTGGCAGGTGCCAGCCACTTGCCCTTTGTGGGAACTGTGAGAGGAAGAGATGCCCAGGACAGCATTTCTATCAGGGGTCTTCTGCTGGCTGCTTCCCTCTGTAAAGCCCCCTCTTTTAATCATGTGTGACAGTGCGTGTAGGTCTGTGCATGTGCGTGTGTGTGTATGTGTGTGTGTCTTTAAACACACACCATCCCACTGACAGTGAATAAGGGCACCCACTTCTCAGAATCGACTCTCATTCATCTCATGTTTAGCCGGTCTCATGATACCTCATTCATTCATAATACCTCATTGCTGCTGTTATTTTCTGATTATCGCAAAGTTGAGGATATCCCCATATGTTTCTCAGCCATTTTATGTGTTTCTCCTGTTGATATCATTTGCACACGTTTTTTTAGTACGTTGATTTTCTTTCTTGCATCAATTTTTAGGTATTTACATTTTAGGAATAATATTATCTGCTGTATGCGCTGCAAGTATTTTTTGCAGGTACCACTTTTCTTTATTGTTAACACTTTTTGAGTTACAATTTATATACCATAAAATTCACCCCTAGTAAAAGTACAACTCAATGATTTTTAATAAATTTTCAGAGTTTTGCAGTCATCACCACAATCCAGTTTTTAGAACGTTTCCTCACCACCATCCATGAAAAGAATAGTCATGACCATTTTCAGTCATCCCCCAGTCCCAGGCAGTCACTAATCTGCCCTTTCTGGACATTTCACTTAAATTAAATCCTACCATATGTAGTCATTCAGTTTGACTTCTTTCACTTAGAGTAATGTTTTCAAGGTGCATCCATCTGGAGCCTATATCAGTATTTCATTATTTTTTATTGTCCAGTAATATTCCCTTATATGGATAGACCACACTATTGTTCAACCATTCACCAGTTAATGGACATTTGGATCATTTCCAGTGTTTGTTTATTATGAATAATGCAGCTTACACATTTGCATACATACCTTTGTGCAGATACATGTTTTCACTTCTCTTGAGTAGACACTTAGTGGTAGAATCACTGGGCCATATGGTAAATTTATGTTTAACTTCTTAAGAAACTGCCAAATTGCTTTCCATATTCTTATTGGCAATGGATGAGGCTTCCAGCACTCTAACATCCCTGTCAGGACTTGTTACTGTCAGTCTTTTTCGTTATAGCCAACCAACCACAGTTTCAATATGAGTTTCTGCAATGATTGATGATCGTAAGAATCTTTCCTTGTGCTTCTTTGCCATTCCCACATCTTCTCTGGTGAAGTTTGTTCAAATATTTTGTCCATTTTTATTGGATTGTTTGTTCTCTTAGAAATGAGTTGTAAGAGTTCTTTATATAACTGGATATAAAATCCTTCATAAGATATATGATTTTCCAAAAAGACAGTCTGGTCTTGTCTTTTCATTTCCCTAATGGTGTCTTTTGAAGGAAAATAGTTTTTAATTTGCAGAAGTCCAATTCATCAAACTTCTATTTCTGGATCACTCTTTTGGCATTATAGGTAAAAACTTTTTGCCAAACAAAATGTCATGAAGATTTTCTCCTCTGTTTTCTTCTAAAAGTTTTATACTTTTAACTCTTACATTTTGTCTATGACTCATTTTGAGTTGTTTTATTAATCCATATTGTGATGTAATGATCTAAACTCATTTTTTAACATGTGGATTTTTAATTTTCCCAAAACAATTTGTTAAGAAGACCATTCTTTCCCCCATTGTCAAAAATCAGTAGACCATGAATGTAGGGCTTTAGTTTTGGACTCTCAAATCTGTTCCATTGATATATATGTCTATCCTCATATCAGTGTCACACTGTCTAGATTATCTTACCTTTATAATAAGTTTTGAAATGGAGGACTTTAAGTCCTCCAATTTTATTTATCTTTTAAAAATTGTTTTGGCTATATTGGGTCCTCTGCATTTCTTTATACATTTTAGGATCATCTTGTCAATTTCTGCCAAAACCTGCTGGGATTTTTAAAGTAATTGCATTGAATCTATTGCTCAATTAGAAAAAAATTGTCATCTTAACAATATTGAGTCATCCCATGCCCAAACATGGAATGTATCTCAATTTATCTAGAGTTGTTTAATTTTTTCTTAATAATATTTTATAGTTTTCTATACAAATCCTGTACTTTTTTGTTAAGTATATTTCTACCTATTTTATTACTTTGTTGCAATTGTGAATAGAGTTGTTTACATAATTTCATTTTGGATTGTTCATGGCTAGTATACAGAAACACAATTGAATTGCATATATTTATCTTGTATCCTGAAAACTTGCTAAACTCATATATTGGTTCTAGTCGGGTTTTTTAATGTGTGTGGATTCCTTAGAATTTTCTCTATGCATGTGATCATCTTAGCTGCAGATAAAGACAGTTTCACCTCTTTTCATTCTGTATCCCCTTTGTTTCTTTTTCTATTTTTTGTTTATCTCGCTTTTTTCTTCCCTGGTTGCACTGTCTTGGACCTCCAATATAATGTTGAAAAACGTGCTGAGAGTGAATATCTTTGTCTTGTTCCTGATCATAAGAGGAAAGTTAACAAGATTAAGTATCATGTTAATTGCAGGGTTTTTATAGATGTCCTCTATTCAATTGAGAAAATTCCCTTCTGTGTTTTCCTTGTTCATTTTAATCATAAAATTATTGTTTGCTTTTTTATCTTTTTATAACAAAATTTATATAAAGTATACCAAAAATTGCAGTGTCTATTTTTTTTTTCTTGTTTCTTTTTCTTGTTTTGAGACAGAGTCTTGCTCTGTTGCCTGGGCGATCTCGGCTCACTGCAACCTTCCCCTCCCCGGTTCAAATGATTCTCGTGTCTCAGCCATCTGAGTAGCTGGGATTATAGGTGCGCACCACCACACCTGGTTAATATTTTTGTATTTTTAGTAGAGATGGCATTTCACTATATTGGCCAGGCTGGTCTCAAACTCCTGGCCTCAAGTGATCAGCCTGCCTCGGCCTCCCAAAGTGCTGGGATTACAGGCGTGAGCCACTGCTCCAGGCCATGTCTATGTATTTATTCTTGTTCCTATGTCCCTTTTTAAGTATTGAGTTTGATTTTTCTCTTTCTAGAGGTCTTTTAGTGATTTTTAAAAATTTTTTTTCTTTTAAAGAGGCCTTTTAAAGCAGTCTTTCAAAGGGGTGATATATTTTCTGAGTTTTTTATTTTAAAAAAAATATGTATTTAACCCTTCTATTAGAAAAAAGGCTTTATCTGGCTACAGAATTTCAGGTTAACAGTCTTCTCTTTTTTTCTACGACAGACAACATTTGAATATATGTTTCCATCATTTCCTTGTCGATGAGAAGGATCCTGCTGTCAACTGGATTCTCATTCATTCGTCTCCTTATCACCAGCCCACCTGGAAACTCTTAGGATGTCACTCCCTTCTTAGTTTTCTAAAGTCCCTTCCACTGGATCTTATTTCATGTCCCACCACAGCAGTCAGTGGGCCTTTCTGATATAATGAGTCATACTTTGCTTAGCTCTGCAAGTGTGTATTTACTTTTTGAACATCCCCCTTCCTCTCTTTGTCCTCTCCCTGTGGTCTCCTATGTGATTATTTAATGTTCATTTGCTGCACGGTAACAGCATGAAGAATCTTTCAGAACCCTCGGCCACAAGAATGGACAAGAGGACTCCAAGTCTCCATCAATTCAATCCAATAGGCGTCAACTCTATTTTCACAGAAGAAAGTCACACGATAATTACATTTTCCATTATAAATTGGCATGAAGATGATTAAACCTTGAGGAACAACATGAAATTAATAAATAATCGTCCTTGAGAAACATGAGATTTTTCTTCCTGATTTTTATCAACCCCACCATGACTCCCTGGGTTGCTGTGCAGAGGAGCCAGCAACAGGGTGTGTGTGAGGTGCCTCCCAAGTCTTGCAAATGTCTGACACTAGTGCCTCTTTCTATTTGTGGTGAGTTTGCTTTCTTTTCCTTTGTACGATATGTCCACTGATGTGTGGAAATATATTATGAATGTAATTCAATAACCAAGCTTTGGTGGCAAAAACCATTCATTCATTTTATGGGACATTTGAAGTTTCACACAAGAGGCAGCTGGAGGTTTATTAAGCACATCAATTATTAATTCATCACAGTTATGAGCCTGATTTGCTTATTTTCCATATTATCTCTGTCTAGTAGTTGAACTGAGTTGCTTTTTATTGCATTGGTTTTCACCGTGATAATAAAATGTAATAACAGTGAGAGTTTTCATTTCCCTCTCATCACTTCTCCCTGCAGATCAGCTGAGGACTGAAGCTTGGGTGGGGAAAGAGATTGACAGAGAGAAACAGAGACAGGAAGTGAAAGAGAAAAAGAGAGCAAGAGGCTGAGATCTTTGAACTCCTCGGAGGTGAGTCACGAGTATGTGTGATGGGGTGAAAGCAGGGGACACTGTACCCCTGGATGGAACCACATCCCTGCCACTCCACAGGACAGGTCTCGCCCCAAGCGGAGACCACCTTGTGGTCTGCAGAACACATGATCTCCCTCGGACGTCTGCCTGCCAGTCCTGTCCAGCCCAGTCTCTCTACCCATCTGGATCTGACTCCTCTTCTAAAGAACCTCAGGTCCCTGTTGGTCAAGAACTCTTCCCTGGAGCTTATTTCTCTGACATTTCTCTTATCTGAACTTGTATTACAGGCTGTAAACAATTTTTAAAGAAGATTTTACAATACACTATATCCTTCCTGTTCACAGATCTCTATCTAGAGATCCTTGCAAAGAGGTAAACAATCTATTGTGTGCCCTCTACGCAAAACATGTTGGACAGCTTCCCCATCCAGCGTGTTTATGTTGGAGGGCACACAAAACAAGCTGTCCAACAGCTGACTTTTTGCTTGTTTTTAATGGAAAGAAGTTTGAATCTTTGCTTGTACAGCATGAGTCCCCATCCTCTTCTACCCCTTACTAGCTGGGGCTTTTCTGAACCTCAGTTTTCTCATCAGTGTAATGAGAAAATAATCACAACAACCTCACAGACCGAAGAAGGCAATGCCTCTAAGCTTCATGGGTTACGTTGTGTAACGTAAATACGGTAGCCATGAAATATTCTAATTACATTGCAAAGAAAGGGTCGAATCTGGTGGCCTTACATAACATCTGTAGAACATCTCCTAATCTCATTTGTAGCAGGTTCGCTGAGTGATGAATTTATGTCTTTCTCCACACAGCAATGGAGAGCTGAGAGGAGGGGAAAAGGAGGGAGTGTGGAAGGTAAATGCATCATGATAACTACTCAGGGCTGGGGTCACACAGAACATGGTTCATATCCTAAATCTGCCACTTCTCTTTGTGTGATCTTGCACAAATCATTTGACTTATCTGACCCTCAGTTTATTCATCTATGAAACAGATGTGGCCGTGGTAGTGCCACAATTCAGAGCCCAGTTCTACCTTCCTCATAGGCTCATGATAAAGCTCCGTTTCCTACCCTTCCTCGCAGTTGTGTTGGAGCCACAGCAGGTGATACAGGACACTTCCAGCCCTGACCATAGGATACTTCTGGGAGGTGATATAGGATACTTTCAGCCTTGGCCATAGGGTACTTCTGGGAGGTGATATAGGATACTTTCAGCCTTGGCCATATGGTACTTCTGGGAGGTGACATAGAGTACTTCCAGCACTGGTCATCTCCTCTCCTTTAAGATATCTACACTTGTTCTTTCCCACCCACAACCGTATCAGTCAGTTTTTATGGAATAACAAAGCACCCCTAACCTCAGTGCTGCAAAGCAGCACACATTCATGTTTGCTTATGTGTCCATGGGTCCACTGGCGTTTTTGCTCATGTGGGCCAAGTTTCTGGAGTCAGCTAGCGACCAGCCAAGGGCTGGCTGGTCTAGGATGGTGTCATTTTCATGACTGGTGGCTGTCTTGCTGCCAGCTGAGGTGACAGAGGTGATCGGCCAGGTGTCACTGACCATTCAGCAGGTGAGCCTGTGCCCTTTTCACACAGCAGTGACAGGGCTTGCAGAGTGGTAGCAGAAATTTCCAAGGTCCTCTAAGGCTCCATCTCAGAATTCCCTAAGGCTCCATGTCAGAATTCCAGCAACATTCCTTCCACACCGTGTGCTGGCCAAAACAAGTACCAAGCCCAGCCCACATTCCAGAGGTGGAGAAATCATTTCTATCTGCCAATGGAACAGGTTGCAAAGAATTGTGTCTGTTTTTGCATTCTAGCACAACTTTGTGAACCATAGATTGAGAGAGACAGTGTTGCAAGACAGCAGTGTCACAAGCCTCCCTACGAATGCCATTGCATTCAAATGTGACCTGTGTGGCAGCAAACACCCCTCGGGCTCTGTCCCTGAGGGGGACTGTCTGTCACAGCAGTCTGCATGTCATGGCTAATAAAATGCGGGTAAGAACTCTGCTCAGGGAACTCTTATGACGATTGATAAGGCGAGCTATGGAAAGTTCTTAGCACAGTATCTCACATGTGCTCAATGCACAATTGCCATTTTAGTACTTTGTGTATTACTATTATCATTCTGCTTATTATTAGTATTTGCATTGCTGTTAAAGATTTATGATGAACAGGTTCCTAACAGCACTGTAATGGTCACGTGATTCTGGAGTCCTGCAGCCAGCAGTTCACACAAGAAGTACTTGGTAAACGCTCACTGAGGACCTGCTGGCCCTAACATCCCAGCAAGAAACATGGAGTCTGTGAAGCAACCCCCCAAACCTGCATCAGGCGTCCCTCCTTTCCTGCCAATAGAAATAGTCAGTCCAGACCTTCACAGGGAGCTTCCTTGATGCTGCCTACCTAAAGAAGAAAGCCCAGTTTACCCTCCTTCACCCTGTGATTCCAGGGTGTGGAGGAGAGAGCCCCACCCAACTTGTTAAGAATCAGTAGGATTTGGGGGCAGTAAATGCATTTTCTAAACCAGAAAATACTGAACACTCAGTAAAATAAGCTAAATAAAAATGAGTACACATTGTAAGATTGTCGAGTACATACTGTATGATTCCATTTATATAAAAATGAATTTGTGCTAAGTCAGGAGACTGGCCGGGAGCAGGGAAGAGTCTGGGAGAGGAGACAAAGGGGGCTCCTGGGTCCTGTTTCTCGATTGGAGTGCTCATCACACAGCTGTGTTCTCTTCGTGAAAATTCATCAGGCCATCCATTCATGATCTGTTCATTCTCTGCATATATTTGAATGTATATATAACATATAGCACATCAATAAAAAGTTTTAAAAAAACATGTGTTTGGGTCAAATTAGTAGAGATATTAGTAAATATGTGGATATTATATTAGTAATGTATGAAATGCATGCATTAGTAAACAATTGTGATGTTATATCAGTTAAATCACATTTAACCATGATTTTAATAATCAATTTTGTAACTGAGAGATCTGCGACCTGTCCCAGAAATCCAGACAGAGTGTGTTCTGCACAGGACACAACGTGCGGTCTTCTACTTTGCCAGAAGTGGGCTCCCGGAGTCCTCACTCTGTTCTTGCCCAGGATGAACCATTGGCGCACACAGACGGACACCTCCTTTTTGGCATAGACAGACACCATGCTTAATTCTCCTGAGCTTTACAGATTACAGTGAGTTTAAAGATCACAAATGCTCCCAAATTGGCCAGGCGCGGTGGCTCATGCCTGTAATCCCAGCACTTTGGGAGGCCAAGGCAGGCGAATCACGAGGTCAAGAGATCGAGACCATCTTGGTCACCATGATGAAACCCCGTCTCTACTAAAAATACAAACATTAGCTGGGTGTGGTGGTGTGTGCCTGTAGTCCCAGCTACTCAGGAGGCTGAGGCAGAAGAATCTGAGGCAGGGGAATTGCTTCAACCCAGGAGGTGGAGGTTGCAGTGAGCCGAGATCACGCCACTGCACTCCAGCCTGGCAACAAAGACAGACTCCGTCTCAAAAAATAAAAAAAGAAAAAGAAAAAAAAAAAGCTCCCAAATCCCAGCTCCTGCTCTTTGCCTGGACTTCACTGACTTTTCCTAAGGAGGATCTCTCTTTCTTTCCTTGGTCCATTTCATAATATTAGCATTGCCATTAAAGATCTATAACGAACAGGATTCTAACAGCACTGTGATGGTCACATGGTTCTAGAGTCCTGCAGCCAGCAGTTTACACAGGAAGCACTTGATAAATGCATCTAAGGAGCAGATCTCTCCCTTTCCTCAGTCCATTTCATAATGTGAGAAAAGTCATCCGAAAGGCCAGCAGTGTCTGAGATGTGACAGCATCAATGTTCCGTACCCAGTGACTGCAGGAGAAGATCAGGTGCACTCCTCGGAGGGAGCTTCCTGAAGAATTACAGGCATTAAATACATCCAATACCTTGGAACCAGTCCTCTAGAACACATGTGCAGGTTTCAGAATAAATCATGAACTGATGTTAAACCTGAAAACTTTTCTTTTTAGCAACAAGTGGGGGTCCTGCAGCCCACTCCCCAGTGCCGCCTGTGAGAGAGGCAGTGCGTGAAAATGACTCTGCGGCACTAGCCCTTTCTAGACCACATCATGCCTTGCTTTTTGCCTGTGAGGTCCAGCTCCATTGAGTCTTTCACAAAAACTGAGAATCCCTGATTCATCTTTTAATCAACCACAAGGAGAGAGCAGTTCTTACTTCTTCGCTGTTGGTTCTTTACTAGAAACGAGGGGGATTTAACCAATTTTCTCCACTTTCAATAATAAGGCAGTTGGATCATAAATTCCATTCTGAGGGTGGCCTTCAAATACCCAGCTTTCCAACTGGCCCTCACATAACAGTTACCCAGTTTTCTCGTTTTTTCTGCAGTTCCAGGTCAAGCTCATTCTTAGTTGAAGGCTCCCTTCAAAAGCAGATGCTGCATAGTTTATTTGGGAAGGGATCCCAGACAGTCCGACAAGCGGGGAGGCAAAGCGAGGGAGAAGGAAGGTTTGAAAGCTGATGAAGGGGCTAATACAAGTTACAGTGCGGGCAACTGAGGCTCCGTCCTGCCGGGCACCCTGGATAAAATCCTCAGAATTGCCTTTCTGGGGGAAGGGGTGCCTGGGGTATTTATGAAATGCCTCTGTCCTTCATTAGTTAGGAGGGCCCCTGGGTTATTAAATCCTTGGCATTTCTAGGATGTCCTACCAGTGGCTGAGCAAGCTGCCACGATGCTGCAAAAATCCCTCATGCGGAGAGTGCAGACGACGGAACATGAAGTTAGCTACTCAGCCATACCTGTGTACATCAGACCATTTAAATATGGTTTCTTTTGTTTTCTCAGAAAGATATTATATTCATGAAACTTGGAAACATAATTCCAAGTGAAAGAAGCCAGTCAGAGAAGATCACATATAGTACAATCCTATTTATATGAAATATCCAGTACCGGCAAATCCATAGAGACAGAAAATAGATTAGAGGTTTTCTGGGTCTGAGGGAAGGGGCAATGGAGGTGACTCCTTAGTAGGCACAGGGTTTCCTTTGGGGATGACGAAAATGTTCTAGAATTAGATGGTGGTGGTGATTGCAAAGCATTGTGAATGTACTTAAAGCTGCTTAATGGTGTACCTTAAAAAGCCTAAAATGATCTATCATTTTAATACATTTTAATAAATAAAATGATATATCATTTGTATATATACCTACAAAATATATTATACCCCCACCCCACTGCAAAAAAGAAATTCCTCAGGCAGGGATGCAGGCAAAGGTGACGTGCTGTCCACCCCTGCAGCTACAGGTAGACTCAGAGATGAGACAATGGACGTGGGACCGGCTCGCTGCGTCTACCACCAGCCTCTCACCTGAATACCGCCAGTGCTAACAGGCACACACATTCCCACCCAAAGCACACACACAGCTTGGACTGGAAACGCCCATTGATGCTGCTGAAGCCATACGGTGAAGAAAATGCACCCACGCTCGCGCGTCCCACCGCATGGACCAAATCACTCCGGAACAAATAAAGCAAGCTGGCACCGCGCTTCCTGAGCCTTTACTCAGCGTGTATATATTTGTTCAGAAAGCATCTGTAGCCCCAGACAGCACCCAAGTCTACTCCTCACTTTAGTTACCAACATTAAATATCACACCAGAAAAAATACCAGCTTGCAACTCTGTGCCAGGAAGCGAGAGCCTTCCTCACGTTTACATGTGACAGGTGACAGAAGAGTTCTGCCCTGAGCTATACTCTCCAAGCTGAAAAATAATTTTTATGCCAAAAAATTAAATTTGAGTCCCTCTGCTGTGCATGCAGTAAGGGATTTTCCTGCTAGTCTTCAAACCAGAATATTCATTATTTTTGGCAACTCTACTTGGCTGTTCTAATTTTTAAAACTGAAACGTTAACTATCTATTTTGGGGAATAGGCTCATGTACAAGGAACTCAAGCTCTTTCTGTTGAAATATACTTCTTCAGACATGGTTGACCAAAACTGACCTTTGAGTCAAAAGTGACAGGCAAAACTAAAATTGTATGCAGCAATGGAGGAATAAACAGCACTCGGGGACTCCAAGACCCCTGGCCAGGTTCCCAGCTACCAGGATGCCTGTGGAGGTTTTGGGTCAACAGAGCAGGGAGACCACGGCGGGCCTGGGCGCGAGCGCAACCCCAGGACTCCCTGAAAGGTTAGAGGCTCCATCAGATGAGATGTCTCAAGGCGGGCAGGCAGGACAGCTGGGAGCTACACCCAACAGTGCAGCTCGGTTTCTCCTGCTCATGTCAAGGAACTGCCCTCGACACATCTGGGCTTCAGGATCTGGCCCTAAACCACTGCATGAGTTCCCTGGGCCCTGCTCTGAATGCACTGACCTGGACCTGCATTGGCCCATGTGTGTTCCTCTCGCACAACGGTCTCACTTTGGCCAAAAATATCACCCTGCCATACTGCTTGTCTTTTTGCCTGAACCCTACCCTCCAGTCTAGCTTGGCTGACATTCTCGTGCCCTGCCAATGCCTAGACAGGATAAAAAGGCCACCCAGAGTCTGCAGTATAGCACCAAAGTGGGCATCCATCTCCCGTCACACTGACATCACAACATTGAGATGAAATGGAAAGGCGAGTCCTGCAAGGGCTGGTGATTTCAGCCCTAGTGGCCGATTGGAACCACCTGGAGAGCTTTAAAAACTCCCGATGCCTGGACCTCACTGCCAGAGATCCTCAGGTCATGGTCCTGGGGAGTGGTCTGGGTTTGGGAGTTTAAAAACTCCCCAGCTGATTTTAATATGGTGTCAAGGTTGAGAATCATGGCCCAAGGGAAACGTAAGACTCAAGATGTGGGGACATCTCCCTCTTTTTCCTCCATTTTCTCATTTTGAAGCACATCAAGTTCACATTCCAGGATGCAGTGCGATGACCTCATGTGCTTCCAAGGGCACTTCTTACTAACACCAGTAGCACCACAGCCTAGGGCTGAGTCCATAGGGTCGTCTTTTAGGGACTACTTGATGCCCTGGGAGGCTCATGGGGTTAGGAGTCAGAAGACCTGAGTTCAAGTCCAGCTCTGCCACTGGAAAGCTTGGGTCTTAGGTGTGTTCTCACCACTGTGCCCTCTCTACACTCACCTCCAAAATGCAAGGATTAGCACAAGTCCCTTCTGCCTCTGTCTCTGCCACTGGCTCCCACCCAAGGATGAGCTGCTTGTGACTCCTGTGGAGCGGGGACATATGAACCTATCTCCAGCTAGAGCAGGGGCTCCTGAGGGACCCCAAAACTCAGGCTGAGCTCTGCACCAGCATTGCTGCTTGTGGTGAACAGTTCTCAAAATTCTGTCTTTTACCTAATCACAAGTTCCTTGGGGATTTTGGAGGGTTCTCCACAGCCTGACTCAGGCTGGTTGCCAAGCCCGCCCTGTGGTCATTACTGGTCCAGGTCCACCCACACCCTGCCCAGAGGACATCATCTCTTCTCACTGTTGAGTTCCCTCCTGGGGATGATGATGGAGCTTGATTCTGAGGTTCCTTCATCATCTGCCTCAAACCAATGCAAGTCTCTGGAATTTCTCCAACTCAGAATCTATTCATAGTGCAGGAACAGAGTACCCCTGCAACACCCCTGCCCCATAAATGCCTATTTCACATTCTAGGTATTTAAGCTGAGCATAGTGATTCACATCAGTAGTCCCAGCCACTTGGGAGGCTGGGGCAAGAGGACTATTTGAACCCAGGAGTTGGAGGCTACAGTGAACTCTGATCACTCCACTGCACTCCAACCTGGGCAGCAGAGCGAGACTCCATGTCTAAAAAAGTATAACAATTTAAAGCTTTTTTAATTTAAAGAAAATAAGATTCAGGTCTTTGAACGTGCCTAGGTCTAAATCATCCAGAAGCTGGTTTTGAGCCTGGGCTCTGAAGTCAGACTTAAGTTTGAAGTTGCCTCTGGCTTGCATGGGCTGTACAACCCTGGGCAGGTGACCTACCCTCTCCAAGCAGCGGTGTCTTCATTGGTAAGTGGAGAGCATGACAGAGTTTATCTGCAGTGGTTGTGATTATTAAATCAGAAGCATCCTGTAATGCCCATGGCAGAGTGTCAGGCACCTCTGAAATGTAATTCTGTGATTCACGGAGCACCCGTCACACTCAGGATCAGCTTCTCGTCTTCACCACAGTGAAGAGCTCCCCGCTGGGACGCTGCACACCAACTAACCAATGGGGAAGGGCTGGGCTTGCTTCCTTATGTCTTTTAGCTGAAGTCCAGCTCTATTCTAGGTGAGGCTGACCTCAGGAGGACAAAGCCAAGTTCAGCAGTTTTCTTGGTAGCTCCAAAGACCAATTCTGATGAAGATGGTCTCCATGAAGTCTGGCTTTATGTCCAGCCTGCTAGCACTGCTATCAACACTGAGGACTGAATAGCAGTTATAGGGTGCTCTGACAATTCTAGAGAAATAAAACCAATCCTACTGGCACTCAGTGTCCTACTGAGATTCTGCAGGGGCCTCTCCATGTCCCTGTGAAACAAGAGGGGATGTGCTCCTACCAAAGCATCTCTACTTTCATCTACCCTACATATTCACCTTACACTCTGAGGTTCTATTTGAAGAAAATGCTGTGTGGCCAAATATATTCATCAGTAAAGAAAATGGAAAACCTCTGACACAGGGCAGAGCTTCTAAAGGTGGATGAGCACGTGACTCTCCTAGGCGTCTGGCTCAAGGGCAGGTTGAGATGCAGGTCTGGGTGGAGCTGAGATTCTGTGTTCTTGGAGAGCTTCTGGATGTTGCTGATGTTACAAGGCTTAACAGGGAGGCTCCAGGGGCCCCAGAATCCAATGCTGGTGAGCGCTTATCATGGATGCAGACCTATTTGGGAGCTTTACGGAAGAAAGGTCCTCAAATGACCATACAAATGGAAGAGCAATTAGGGTATCTTAAAAATCTTAACTGAATTTGGGCATTGACTAATAAAGATTGGTTGGAACTGCATCCAGCCCTTGGCAACACCTGCGTTCCTCAGGATTTACTGCACTTCTGCCAACTCTGATGTCAGGGTCATGCTGGGTCCTGGGCACTGGGACTCTCATGGCAAAGATTGTGGGACCAGGCTTGGGAGGGGAGCTTTCATTCCTTGAATTTCTCTACCATATCTCTGGACGGCATCAGTCTGCTCGGCTGAGGATGCAGAGCCAACAAAGACCTGCCACCTTGCATCCGCAGTTTATTTTTAAAAGCTGGGCAAGACAGAGAGTTCATGGCCAAATAGAGTGGACCACTCCAGGCTACAGCTGTGCACGGAGACTCGGGTGAGATGGCAAAACTCAGCTGGGGCCACTGAAAAGACTTTATAAGTGAGGTGACAAAAGTCAGGCCTTGAAGGATGGGGAGAGTCTGGCCAAGGAGCCAGAAAAGAGACTCAGGGAATCATAACCCCTTCATCTTTCCAGTTTGAGTTCCTTCCCTTCAGCCTTCCTCAGGTTCACAGTTCTCAGAAAAAAAATTGTATGATGTGCTATGCTTTGCTGTCCTAATAAATGAGCTTTAAAAAGTACTTCATCAACTTTGAAGCATGACACAAATGCAAGAGGACTATTTTTATTCACCTGCAGGTAACTTAAGCTGTTTGTATTCATCAGCAGGTAACTCAAATTGAAATGCATTTGGAAAAATTTGCTAATACCATTCTCGCTAATATGCTAACTTAGGACCTGCGATCATCTCAGCCTCCTGGCTCAACCATTCCTTGGTGTTGTTGTTCCCATTTTTAATCTCATGGTTGTTAAACCCTGCCTTTATACCACTGACTGTGTTAGCAGATGTCACTGGGAAACTTTTACTGGGCTCAAGCACCCCTGTCGAGCTGTTGCAGAGTAGGCAAACTTCCCTGCAGGTCTGCCCTTGCTAACCTGAACCCCTTCTCCTAGAGATGCAGGAAAGTTATCCTCCCCAGGAGGGACCCATAGCCAACAACAGACTGACACAAGGGTTGATAACTCAGCCCCCTTTGCTTCTGGATGGACAACTACTGTGGGATCATTCACAGTCCGGAGCACCCATGGACATGGGATGAAACTGACATTCCACATCTTCACTCCGCTGCTCCCCTTCCCTGGCATGTGTCCCTCACTCCCCTGTGGCTCTCTCCTGAGAGCTCTGCCTCCATAAATCATGACTCAGGCTCTGCTTTCAGGGAACCCGACCTAGAACGATTGTTAAACACTTCACTGAAATGCCTCATTTTATCATCGCAATGAGATGGATGCATAGACATATGGTGCTAATTATTATCATTATGACAGATTAGGCAACTTGCCCAAATTCCTACAGTGAGGACTTGAATTCAGCTCACCACATGATGCCTTGTCTCCCAGTTTGAACTGTTAGGTCTTTGGAAGGAAGCTGGTTATGCATCAGAGTGGATCATGTTTTAAAGTCTCCGTTGCTCACAACTCCTTTTGATATTAACAGAAGTACAAAAATCATACTTCTGCATATTAAATATTAGAGTAACAAGCTCTCACTAAAATAATTCAAGTGTCCCAGGGGCAGAGAGAGAAACATTGAGACTTCTATAACGCCCTGGGGGTCAGATGAACAGAGAAGGTGGTCATTCAGCAAGCAAGACTGCAAATGTGGACTCCGAAGACACAGGTGCAGGGCGTGAATTTTTTTCTATGTGTGAAACACTGATGTGTAGCATGCTCTGAGAACTATCAGGAACCGAGCTCCGAAGGCTTCCATCCTTTATTGTCTGTCCCAGGCATCAGAACCCAAGCACATTTATCTCCAGAGGCAGGGACATTCGCGTTCAGTGTTTCTGGAGTGGCACTCCACGCTGATTTATGTGTTCGGGTGACAGAGGAGCAGCGCACCATCAGCTTCTAATGGAAACTCACTCAGTTCATCATAAATATCTCATCTGCACGCAGGCCCAACACCAACCAGTTTCTGAGATGAGGCTTAGGAAGTTGCATTGCTACCCAGCTCTTTGGGGCCCCTTGTCCACCCTAAATTAGAGCATCACTTTTCTGGAGGAGAGTTAATTGATACCTAAAATAGGATAGAATTTTTTAAGACCATTGAAAAAAATATTTTAAGAGCAAGAGAATGAGTGAGAAGAAGAGTAGAATTCATTCCACAAAACTATATAAAGAATAATTTTTGCTGTCTATTTTTGAAAAGCATTTAAGAGTATTGGAAAATGCTTGCTCTAAACCAAATATTGACAAAGTTTATTTAAAGGGCCCAGTAGTCAATATTTGAGGCTTTAGAGTGCTACAGTCTCTGCCACAGCTACTCAGTTCTGCCACTATGACACAAAACCAGCCGTAGACAATACGTAAGGGAATGCATATGACTGCGTTCCAACAAAACTGTATTTACGAACAGTGATTTGAATCTTATGTAATTTTCACATATCATGAAATGTTATCTTTTTGATTTTTCAACCATTTAAAAATGTAAAACCATTCTTAGCTTGCAGGCAATACAGGCGCACAGGATGTGGCCTGGATTTGCCCTACAAGCCGTATTTTGCCAACCTCTACTCAATATTATCTGAAAACCCTTACTTTATTACAAATATGATGGCAAAGTATAGATTTAACTTCCCTCCACCAAGTACTGGGAGGAGTTAAACCAAACTGTGAATAATGGTTATCTATTTTATGAATAATGAGTGGGGTTATAGGTGATTTTTATTTTCTTCATTATATTTTTTCAGCATTTATCAAAAATTTTACAATAAGCATATTTTCTGGTTAATAAATAAATTTTAAAAAATGATAGAAATGGTGCCTGATAGAGATTAAAATCTTGCAATTTAGACTTAAAAAATACCATCTCCTCTCCTTCATGTGCAACATGGGGTATTGCCTGAAAATTGTCTGACAGACATAAGCAATGTGCACAGAGACAGGGGCCTGGGCCTTCACGACCTCCTCCTTTGACTGTGTTATTTTAGGAAACTCCTTAACCTTCTCAGCCTCCATTGGGCTGTTAGTCACATGAATATCATGATGCCTGACTGGGGGAGAATCAAATCAGATAAAGCACATTCTTTCAAAGTTCTGAAACCCTTTGTTTTAGGCTTTGCAAGAGTGAAAAATATTGTTCTATCTGAAAGCACATTCTTTCTAAGTTCTGAAACCCTTTGTTTTAGGCTTTGCAAGAGTGAAAAATATTGTTCTATCTGTCAGGGAATTAGAATTCTGTAATCTCCATTTAAGTGAATTTTTTTATGGAGTCACCATTTGCTTTTTTTGGGGGGTTCCTGAACTAAGACCCAATCTGGGATTCAGTTAGCAGTTTTCTTCATCTCTTTCCTGAATTCCTGGGCCAGAGCATCAAGCTTCGCCCTCAATTTTCCTGTCCTCACTCATCAGAGTGTCCCTAGATACTCCGAAAGTGATTCCAGGGATTGGATGGAGCTGCACTTTGTCAGTGGGACGGGGGCAGCAGGAGCAGGGCCAGGCTGACATCAAGGCTACTGCCCCAGGGCCCCAGCAACCTCCCCTGTTCCCTCCCACCTGGAGAAACCAGAGCCCCACATGCTGGGGCCTCAATTCAAGTGTGGTTCTCTTGTGAGTTTAAAGCTGTCCTCCAGGCACAGATCCTAACCTGGCTCGGAAGTTGGTCTGTGCCTGTTATAATTCCATGGAGGGTGGCCGCAAGTGACCATCACAGTGCCCTGGTGAGGACTCTGCCCTAAAAGAAGGAACCTGGGAACTAGGGTACCCAGTTTACATTCAGTCCTCAGAATCAACAGCTGTGTGGATCTTTCATTTGCTATGCATTAATTAAGCCTCTTCAGCGGGTTGTGACTCTGCCAGGTACTGGGATGCAGGGTGAAGACAAACATGGCCCTGGCCTCATGGAGTTTATAATCCAGTGTGGAAGCTAGACACTAATCAAGAAGCCAGAGAAATTTTATGATGACTGCCAAGCAAAAACACATGTGAAGGGTAAGACATATGAGCCAGACCTAGTTGAAGGAGGCAGGGATAGAGACAGAGGAACCTTCCTGTGGGATCCTGTCTGTGACATGGAACTCAGCAAAAGGTTCCAAGTGAGGTGGGGGAGAGGAAGAGCAGGGATGATGGTGCATGCAAAGGCCCTGAGGCAGGACAGAGAGAGGGACCACCTAGAGTGTGGGCAAAGGCCTGTCCTTTGACAACAGGGGACAGGCAGGGTAGGCAGGTCCAGGTCTAGGCCCCATTGGCCATTTGGCCCATAATTGATCTACTTCAGGGAGCCCCTGAGCAACTGCAGATAAGGGAAGGTAACAGGACCTGCATGTAAGCCAGGACTCCTGTGCCATTGCCAGCTCTGCTCCAGGGACTCGCAGATGAAGGCCAGGGAAGCATGTGACAGAATCTGCATTCAACAGCAGCTGAACTGTGCTGCCAGTGACAGGATCCTCTGGATTTTAGGGGTCAGGAGTGGCAGAGAGGGCCAGACAGTTATCTGAGTCACATCTCAGGTATGTTATTGGCCCAGTAATGCCCAGCAGGCTAGGGGCAGGATGTCCCCAAGGGCAATTTGGGGAAGACACTTTCTGGTCACAGGGCCACACTTCCTCCCCTCACACCCAGTGGTGGACAGAAGCTTTGGCAGAAGAGGTCGTGCCTGCAGGCAAACCTCCTGCCCGTCCAGAGTCACTGAGCCCCGGAGTCTCACACTTTGACTTCTCTTCTCAGGTGGGCTCCCAGTACCTAGCAGACCCACGGAGTCCTGGCTTCCAGCAGCATTCAATCCCATCGTGCAGGGTGCTGACAATGGCTTCACAAACTTCATGAAGGGAAGGCCCCCTCAACAGCGGTACTATTCTGAGAGAGCAGAAGCGTTGCTAGGCAGGCCCCAGCCCATGCACCTGGGCCACAATGGAGATGCCAACTGCAGAAACGCAGCACAGGCCCAGGCCGGGACTGGTCACAAATTCAAACTGGCCTGTGCCCGGATGTTGTCTCCATGCCCAATCATCCCAGCTCTCCAACTCAATTAGGACAGAACTGAGCAGGGAAGAGCTGTGGGGAAGTCGGGCCATCATCCAGCAAAAAACCATCCAGCAAAAGGAGAGAGATCTGGTGGGCTGGGTTTGGGGGACATGTCTAAGACCCCCTTCTGTGCATGCGGGGTCTCCACTGATTTTCCTGGAAGTGGCTTTTAAACAAGGGGAAAGCCCACATCCTATTGATGACAGCCTCTCTAGGGATTCTGCGTGGGTTTACAGGAGTCACCGACGTCAGGTGGGCAGCTCTGCCTGGCTTCCATCGTCAGAGGACAGTCAGCACATCTTCCCTAAGCAGGGAACCTCAGTCTCTGCTGAGACCAGACCAAGGAGGCAGTCAAGCTGGTAAATGATCCTGCTTAGGAGGGAAGCTGTGTCCTCATCTAATATTGCACCTGACCCCACAGACTGGCAGATTCTTCATTGTTTGTCACTGTGACGCATGTGAGGCTGGCTTGCAAGGAACACTCTCCTTCACCACGGGACACTGCCCTGAGCCTGGGCCGTGAAGAGGGGAGCCTCCCTCAGCGCTGGCAGGTGGGGCAGGAACCGGGCTCTGCTGCCCAAGGCAGGATGCAGTTTCTGCCCTACTGGACCTTTACTTTTCTGCCTCAAAATATAAATTAATTAATAAAAATTATATTTCTGACATAAAGTTTTAAAGTAGATGGGGCCGTAAGTGTGACTAAAGTGTGGAATGCAGGCATCACATAAATTGAAGATATATTTTCCTCCTTGGGAACTTTAGCTTTCCTTCCTTCCTTCCTTCCTTCCTTCCTTCCTTCCTTCCTTCCTTCCTTCCCTTCCTTTTTTTCTTTATTTCATCCCTTTTTCCTCCATTTTGTCTTTCCTTCCTCATTCCTTTTCCTCCTTTTTTCTTAATTTTTTTTCTTTTTGCAAAATAAAAAAATTAAGAATTTTGACTTCCACCTGCAGAGGATGACACAAGCATTTCATCAGCGTACCTGCTGTGGGCTCTCATCGTGTTGGGCTCTGGAGATGCAGCATTAAAACAAAACTCAGAAGTTCGTCTTGTTGTGCTTAGGGACTCCCAGACACAGTAGGAAGAAAGGAATCAGGATTAGAAACTGGGGCTCAAGATGGGATGGTCATTAGTGATTCTTCAGGGATCCCCTCAGTTTTTTTGCTTGAATTAATTTTTATTGTTATTTTTCATAAACATCACATTTACAGACAGGCTGGGATGGTGGAGGAGGGACTGGGGAGAGGCTACAGGAAGGAAGAGATGGAGAGGACGGATGTTTATATACTTAGCATTTGCTGTGTGTCTTAAATACACTCTCGGATTTGGAACAAAAGTTCTGACAGAAAGTCAGTGCAGTGAATTCTTACAGTTGTGCGTTGCCTCAGCATCCATTTTGAATCTAATTTGGACCGTCTCCTACCAGAAGCAGGGCTTAGTCACCCTTGACACGGTGTCCAGGGCTCCACCCACTCCCAGTTCCTCACTATGGCTGACCCAGATATCTGCCTTGTACACCTGCCTCCTGGTGACCACCTCCCTGTGGGACAGGCAGATACAGCCCACTCGATGACCACACTGACTCCGCACCCCACAGGGACTTCCCAGACATGCCGCCATGCCCACCTCTCAGCCACAGGGACCCCATGGAGTCCGTGTCTGGTTGCTCTAAACCCACCAGTGAGAAGTCCCCATGGGAAACCCATTTGGGAAACGCCCTGGACCCCAAAAAGGGCTTAGGCCTCAGGTCCCTCTCTTTCCCTTCACCCCCTCCAGGTGAGCATTCATGATCCAGATGGCTCCCCGCTTTCTGCTGGCGCCATGGGGCGTGCTGCCCTCTCCCTGGGATCTGTAAGTGACACGGTGCTTCTGTTGCTTCCTGTGTCTTCTTGTGCTGCCTCCTGTGTCTCCCCCAACCCACACCCCAACCCAACTCTCCTCCTGTTTGGGCCCTCCTAGGGAGTGGCTGTCTGGGTAGGAATAAACTGGACATGTGTCAGACAAGAGCCACAAGGGTGTCTGCCAGTTTAAACACATTTCCTTGTGAGAAGGACACTTGGTGACAGGTCCTTCACTTGGGCGTTAGGCAGTTTACCAGGATAACAAGTATCCCACGCAAGGCAAATGCTGCAAATGTCCACACTCACATCCCTTGGGTTCCCATCAGGGCAGGGTTAGAATTTATAGACATTCTCCAGAAAAACACCTCAAGACCAAATCAAAGGAAAAGCACAACAGTCAGGAATCAAAATAAATCAATCTAATTGATAAAGATTATTTTCCACAATATGACATGCATGGGTGGCTGGGCATGGTGGCTTTGGGAGGCCGAGGTGGGAGTCTCGCTTGAGGCTAGAAGTCCCAGACCAGCCTGGACAACATAGGAAGACCCTGTCCCTACAAAATGTTTTTTAAAAAATTTCCTAGAGAATTGTGGCATGCATCTGTAGTCCCAGCTGCTTTGGAGGCTAAGGTAGGAGAATCACTTGAGCTCAAGGGCTGGAGGCTGCGGTGAGCTATGATCACACCACTGTACTTCAGCCTGGGCAAGAAAAAAGACATACATGATGACTGCAGAATCTCAAAAGCAGCTCCTTACCAATGTCGTTCTGCAGTTGGAGCCTGAGCTGAGAAGTTGGTGAAGGGACAGAGGAAACCACAGGCTTGAGCACCAGTGAGCGCCTGGCACTGGGCATTTCCCTCTGATGTTCGGATTTTAAACACTCCTGCAATGCCTCCACCTCACAAGTGCTGTGACTGCTCTTGAGGAAATGCGTCCTGATGTTCCTAGAGAAAGAAGCTGTCACTCTAAGGCCCTCCCAGAGGCCCTGCAGACACCGTTCATTATTTAGGCTTTGTCAGCAGGGGAGAAAAGCTGTGTGTATATGAAGCCCTTAGACCAGACTGCACTTTCCTTTGCTTTGCTTTGCAATGCTTTCTCCCACTCCCTCATGTTCACATCCTTACAGCACTGTGCGTTTTTGCTATGCAAATTTAAATCATGCAACCCTGAAATAATATGGAAATCACTCATGTTTTTGTGCAAAATGTAAAAGAATGTAAATGATGGAAATTAACATTTCATTCAGGATCACCAGATTTCAAGGCTGGCCAATTGCAGGCTGTATTTTCATTGGGGATCCCCCAAAAAGTCCCAATAGCTTTAAATCAAAGCCCTGCTGTTCATGTCAGGAATGGTCTTAGGTCAGGTGAGGGCAGAGGCTGCAAGACCCCTCCCAAGACAGCCCTAGCATGGAATTTGCATGCAACATGCTCCTTCAGTCTGACCTGAATCTCAGGGTAAGTGGGCAGAGTTGCAAAGGTCTCTTGACTGAGTCTCTTACTCCCATAGTTAAAATTCAAACTCAGATTCACTGGGTGTGGTGGCGTATGCCTGTAGTTCCAGCTACTCAGGATGCTGAGGTGGTGAGGTGGGAGGATAGTATGAGCCAGGAAAGTCAAGGCTGTAGTGAACTGTGATTGTGCCAATGCACTTCAATCTGGGCAACAGAGCAAGACCCTGCCTCAAAAATCACAACCGCCGGGCGCGGTGGCTCAAGCCTGTAATCCCAGCACTTTGGGAGGCCGAGACGGGCGGATCACGAGGTCAGGAGATCGAGACCATCCTGGCTAACACGGTGAAACCCCGTCTCTACTAAAAAATACAAAAAACTAGCCGGGTGAAGTGGCGGGCGCCTGTAGTCCCAGCTACTTGGGAGGCTGAGGCAGGAGAATGGCGTGAACCCGGGAGGCGGAGCTTGCAGTGAGCTGAGATCCGGCCACTGCACTCCAGCCTGGGCGACAGAGCATGACTCCGTCTCAAAAAAAAAAAAAAAATCACAACCAAAAACAAAGACAAAAACAAACTCACCTTAGGGAATGAATGGAACCATCCTCTGTAAGAGTCTTTGTTATTATTTTGAATTTTTAAATTGACAAATAACTATTGTAGGTATTTATCATGTATCCCATGATGTTCTGAAGAGCTTATTGATAGGACATTTTGGACTCGCTAAATTGAGCTAATTAACATACGTATTACCTCACATACTTAGCATGTTTTGTAGTGAGAACACTTAAGATCTCCTGCAGCAATTTTCAAGAATACAATACCTTGCTATTAACTATAGTCATTGTGCTGTACAATAGATCTCTTGAACTTATTCTATCTAACTGAAATGTTGGAAGATTCCTGAAGGAAGGTTAATAGGTAAATGGCACATGCCCTTCTTCGCCACAACAAATGTGTTTTCCAGGCAAGGTCAGGCAAAGCCTATGAAAACAGTCAATACTCTAGGGAGTTATAAAGAGTTATAATCAAAATCACAATGCTTTATGATGAATTTTTGCTTGTGCTTTGAAATATTTATAGATATTCATGACACTGAGTATCTAGGTAGCAACAACCAATTGTGCTTTCAATGAAAAGTTCCCATGGGACATCTTTTACCTATGCTGTGCTAAGCTGGATTTTCCAAATCAAAGGGAATGCCCTCGATGGGAATATAAATTAATGTAAATATATTGATTTTATCACTTTATTTTTTAACAGTGCTGGACAGTTTCTAAATGGCTTTCAAATGCATTGTTTCTTTTAATTCTCAGAATAACTTATAAGATCATTACATTAAGGCAGGGTAGGATAGGCTTTACTGTGGGAACCAGTAAACACCGGTCTTTCAATGGTTTAGCCATATTGCAGTCTGGTGCGGGCTGTGTTGTCAAGTCCATCTGGTAGCTACACAATCCAGAGACTGTGACCCCAAGGACAGCACAGTAAGGGAGAAGCTGGAGGATCACAGTGGAGATGGCTTTAGGGGCCAGTTCTAGAAGGTTTTCTTTGCTGTTGCTCACACCCTCTGGGTCAGAAGTCAGTCACATGTCCTCTACCCAAACAACCTGATGATAAAAAGGCACCAAAGCTTAGCATATACCTCACCAAAGAAGATATATAGATGGCACAAAGCATATGAAAAGATGGTCCATATCATATATCTTCAGGGAAATGTGAAGTAAAACAGAACTGAGATACCACAACATAATGAATAACCAAAATATAGCACACTAACAAACTAAGTTCTGACCAAGAGGAGGCAACAAGGCAAAGCCCTCCTCTGTACCCAGAAAGAGAAAATGTGTACAGGTAAAATAGCATTGCTATCATTTATATACAGTTTGTTTGTCCCCACCAAATCTCATGTTGAAATTGGATCCCCTGTGGGTCAGTGTTGTGGTGGTGGGGCCTGGTGGGGTGTTTGGGTCATTGGTGGATCCCTCATGAATAGATGAATGCCCTCCCTTGGGGTGAGTGAGTGCTTGCTCTGTTAGTTCCCTCAATACCTGGTTGTTAGAAAAAGCCTGGCTCTTTGTCTTGCTTCCTCTCTCTTTCCTCTCTCTCACCATGTGGTCTCTATAAACTAACTCTCCTTCACTCTCTGCCATGAGTGGAAGCAGCCTGAAACCCTAAACAAATGCAGATGCAGATGGAAATCGGGAACTTTTCCAGAGATAAGAATGATGAGCCAGATAAATCCCTTTTCTTTATGAATTACCCAGCCTCAGGCATTTCTTTAAAATAGACTAAGGCAAGCATTGAGTGTGTCTTAATGAATATTTACTTCAGCAAACTTTTATTGAGCACCTGCTATGTTCCAGGCCACATGCTGGGTCTTAAGGGTATTATTCTTGTTCTTTTTAAACATTTAGAAAAGTGAGGCTCAAAATTGTTAAATGACTCTCCAAAACTGCACTATTAATACATTCGAGATTTGTACCTCAAATTAAGTTTTTTTTTGTTCTCCAATTAACCATCCTCTTTTAGTTTCACTTGGTATCTTGACATAGGTAAATAGATTTTCTGAAAAGTTATTCTGATCAAAGAGTTTTTAATCCTGTGATGAAAAGTATTCATGATAAATAGTTCCCTTTGTTTTCATGCCAACTACTGCTGACAGCAAAGGGACTTCTAAATGTGGTGTTGGCCTCTCTAGAAATCAGGTGACAGAGAGAGTATTAATTTGATTTCTTCATTTGTGATGCGACTCTAATATATAGAATAAATGCCATGCCATTGAATAATTCTGTGGGATTCCTTCTTGTAAAGTGATGCCTTTTCAGTCCATGATCTTTGTAGCCATCAAGATTCCTCCTTAACATGAGCTAGAAGATTCAATTTGATTTGTAGATATTGCTCCTTCTAGTATATTGGTAGCATTTGCAGGTTCAATTTTCTGCATTTCTGTTGCTTTCATCTGCAGACTTTAAGACAAGTATATTGACTTTTCATTTGAAAATATTATTTAATTTCTTACTGGTTGTCTGGCATTGAGTTCCTTGGGATACTTTTTAAGCTAAAACCAAATATTTTAATTTATTGAAAAGAAAATCATTTTCATTTGAAAACCATCAGGAATTTATGATATTGCATGTAGCATACTTAGTAAAAGAATATAACACATTAAATAGTGTAATTATTACATAGAATTAACTATACAATTTTCATGTGTTTTTAGATTATATTCACATGGTTAAAACATACCCAAAAAGTAATAAATTAAAAATAACCTCTCAAGCTAGCACCCACAGCCAGTCCAAATGTTTGCCTTTGGTAAAAATTAATTTAGGTCAAAATCTAGAAAAGACATTCCTTATTAATAGAACCATGTCCCAGATAAAGGTTCATGCTCTAAGTCTGAGGAAAATAGTGAACAGAGAGGACAAAAAACACTAAAACCAAGGTCAACAGATTCCATAGGCTATGTCAATAATTTAACTCCTTGTCAGAACAAAGCCCAGCATCTTTCAAAGTAAGAGCTATAACCCAGATTCCCTGTAATATATAATCCACAATATCTACAATGTGATTAAAAATTACTAGACATATAAAAAACCAGAAAGTTATTACATATAATCTAGGGAAAAGAACATAGGCAAGAAAAAAACTAAAAAACACTTGTAAAGTTCACAGTCCAGGGCCACAGGCTCCCAGAAAGGATGATGCCTGATTATGTGGCTACAGAGTACTTCCCCTCCCAGATGCCCTACCACTATGGTACCAAAGGCCTAGTTACAGCAGTTCCTTTTACCCAGTACATCATATCCATCTTTTTGAAATAAGAAAAAATTTACAAGGCATACTGAAAGGCAAAAAAAAAGTACAGTTTGAAGTGACAGAACAAGAATCAGACATGGCAGGGATATTGAGATTATCTGACAGGGAATTAAAACAACTATGATCAATATGCTAAGAGCTCTAATGGATAAAATAGATAGAAGAGAAATGTAAACAGAGAGATGGAAAATCTGCACAGATCATTATAGCAGCTTTATTCAAAATTGCCAAAACTCAGAAGCAATCAAGATGTTCTTCAGTAGATAAGCAGATAAATAAGCTGTGATACATCCAGCCAATATTATTCAGCACTAAAAAGAAATAAGCTACCAAGCCATTAAAAGACATGAAGGAAACTTAAGTACATATTACTAAGTGAAAGAAGCCAATCTGAAAAAGACTACATTCTGTATGTAGCTTTTATTCCAAATATATGACATTCTGGAAAAGGCTAGGGGTTAAGAAGGTACCATGGGCTAGGGGTCAGGGAGGGATGAATAGGCAGAGCACAGAGGATTTTTAGGGTAGTAAAAATACTCTGTATGATACTATAATGGTAGATATATATCCACATATGTTTGTCCAAACTCATAATATACAATATCAAGACTGAACCCTAACATAAACTATGGGCTTTAGGTGGTAATGATATGTCAATGTAGGCTCATTGATTGTAAAAATCCACCACCGTGGTGTGGGGTATTAACAATGGGGGAAGCTGGGCATGTGTGGGTCATGGATTATATAGGTACTCCTGTACTTTTCTCTCAACTTTGCCATGAACCTAAAACTGCCCTAAAACAATACAGTGTTTTTTTGTTTGTTTGTTTGTTTTTTAAGTAGTCAATAGAAACATACCCAAAGCTGATTCAGATATAGAAATTAGCATTTACGTGGCACATATAATTGTGTTCAAAGACTTAAAGGAAAAGTTGAATGTAATGAATGAATAGATGGAGAAACTCAGGAGGAAAAAAAAATGAAAATTACGAAAGAACCAAATGAGAAATCTAGAACCGAAAATTACAGTACATAAAAAGTCCTTCTCAATCACAGACCAATAGAAATTATGCAGCCTGGAGGTTAGAGAAAAAAAAAAGTTTGGAAAATGTAAAAAGAGCATAAATCACCCATGGCATAATGTCATCTGGGTAACTGGAATTTCAGTAGACAAGGATAATGAGAATTGGGTAACAAAATATGTGAAGAAATAATGTCTGAATTTTTTTTCATAAATGGAGAAAAACATCAACTTACAGATAAAGGAATATTAACAAATCTCAATCAGAATAAACAAGATGAAATTACCAGACTCAGACACATTGTGAAACTATCTAGAGGAAAAAAGATGCGTGGTCTCTGGGGAGCAACCATACAAATAACAGTGTACTTCTCATAAGCGATGGATCAAAAGACAGGCAGATGGCAGCTTCTAGGTGTTAGAAGGAAAAAGGTGTTATTCCATAGCCTATGTATTGCAAAAATATCCTTATAATATGAGGATGAAATAAAAACATTTACAGATCAATGAAAGTTGAGAAAAGTTGTCACCCACAGACCTCCATAACAATAAATGCTAAAAGAATTCCTTCAGGCTGAAGGGAACTGATAGCCAGATGGATAAATGAATCTACAGGAAGAAAAAGAAGCACAGGAAATGTCAAGTGAGTGGGTAAAGATAAAAGATTATATTTATTTTTCTTATAGCATCCTTAAAAGATAGCTTAATGTTTAAAAAATATATAATAGCATGATGTTGAGGTTATATCATATTTACAAGAATATATATTGTAAAAGTATGAATTATGTGAGATAAGAGAAATTCTCCTGTAATGTTTGAACATTTTATATGAAGTGATACAGTGTTCATTATTTGTAAACTATAGGAAATTAAAATGCATATTGAAATTCCTAGAACAACCACAAAAAAATAAAATGATAGTAGACAACACTAATTGCTTCAAAAGAAGCTGACTAGGAAAAAAGAAAGAGAAATAAAAAATATAGAAGCCAATAATAAAAAGAACAAATTAGTATAATTGGTTATGATAGATAAGTATAATATAGTAATATATTTAAAGCCATATATACTTATATATTTATATTTATAAAGATAAGTTATAAATTCCTATAAATATAATAGTACATACCATATAGTTATATATGCATATATACATATATATAATTATAATCTGTATTATACATAAGAGAATGTATGAAACATAAGACCTAGTTTCTCAAAGAGAGGAATCAACCTGAAGCAAACAGACCCGCTGAAATTACGTTAAATGTAGGGACAGGTCAGCTTAATTCATCTGTTCTGGAGGTTGCACATTTTTTCTGTGAAAAATCAGACCTTGGCGATGACCTTGAGCAGTAGGATATAAATAACTCCCATAAGCTTACTGTTCCAATAAGGGAACACCAGGCATAAATGGGTTAAAACACATCTCATTGGTAATTAGCAGTGAGAATAATAAAGACATTGCATCCGTGAAACAAGAACAGGCTGATAAGGAAAGAAAGCATCCAGAGAACAAGAAAGAGGATGGGAGAACCTAAAACATCATTGCTGAGGTTATACACATGCATGTGCATGCTCTTGCATGCCTGGAAGAGCAGAATGCATAGAGATTGAGCCACGCAGACACAAACAGGAAGCTCTTCTGGAAAGAAGAGTGAAATGAGAGATGTGTTTCCATGGTCAATAGATGAGTGTGTCTGATTCAGACCACAGATCTTGCCCCGTATGTATATCCAGGTAGCTCCTGAGAAAGTCTGTCTTACTCCTTCCTCTCAAGGCCATTTGGCTGACTTTTCTTCTCTACAGGTTTGCTGAGTGCAAACATCACAATGCTGACCACTTGACCCTAAGACACGTAACAGCACCATGGTTTACATGATGGATACAGGGAGGCCACCACATGGGGACATACAGATGAACTTGGAATACATGGGTTCTTGGTATGATGTTACAATACACAGTACAATAATGGTCTTCATATTTTTCATAGTTATCCAGGAAGAGGGAGGAGAGCACAAAGATGTGGAAAGACAATGAGAGGAGAACCGCACCCTGTGAGGGTGGATATTCTCCAAGCACCCCAAGCTGGGACAAATGTTCTAGGCTCCTAAGAAGAGGACGAGGACACCTGGGGAGACAACAACTGTGGACAAATCATCCCACAGAAGGGCTCTTTCCTGGAATGTCCCCTTAGAAGTCCCTGAGTAACAGGAGCATCCAATGCCTAGTAGCACCAGCACTTGCTCAAGCTCATTGTGGGCTTCCAGCCCAAACTCTCCCACAGCCTTCCAGCCCAAACTCCCAGACAGCCTTCCAGACAAACCCCCAGACAGCCTTCCAGACAAGCTCCCACACGGCCTTCCAGACAAACTCCCCCTACAACCTTCCAGCCCAAACTCCCCGCACAGTCTTCCAGCCCAAACTCCCCCGACAGCCTCCCAGACAAACTCCCCCCAGAGCCTTCCAGTCCAAACTCCCCCCACAATCTCCCAGACAAACTGCCCCCACAGCCTCCCAGACAAACTCCCTCCACAGCCTTCCAGTCAAATTTCCCCCATAACTTTCTAATCCAAACTGCCCCCACAATGTCCCAGATAAATTTCCTCCACAGCTGCCAGACAAACTCCCCCCACAGCCTCCCAAACTCCCCCCACAGCCTCCCAGATAAATTTCCTCCACAGCCTTCCAAACACCCCCCACAGCCTCCCAGATAGAACTCCCCTCACAGCCTCCCAGACAAACTCCCCCAACAGCCAGCCAGACAAAATCCCCCAACAACCTTCCAGCCCAAACTCCCCCCACAACCTCCCAGACCAAACTCCCCCCACAACTTTCCAGTCCAAACTCCCCCAACAGCCTTCCAGACAAAATCCCCCAACAGTCTTCCAGTCCAAATTCCCCCCAACAGCCTTCCAGCCCAAACTCCCCCCACAGCGTCCCAGACAAATTCCCTCCACAGCCTTCCAGACAAACTCCCCCTACAACCTTGCAGACAAACTCCTCCACAGCCTTCCAGACAAACTCCAGCCCACAGTCTTCCAGAAAAACTCCCCCTACAGCCTTCCAGATGAACTCCCCCACAGCCTTCCAGACAAACTCCTCCCCAGCCCACAGCCTCCCAGACAAACTCCCCCAACAGCCTTCCAGACAAACTCCCCCCACAGCCTCCCAAACTCTCTCCACAGCCTTCCAGACAAACTCCCCCACAACCTCCCAAACTCCCCCCACAGCCTCCCAGACAAAACTTCCCCACAACCTTCCAGACCAAACTCCCCCCACGGCTTCCCAGATAAAACTTCCCCACAACCTTCCAGACCAAACTCCCCCAACAGCTTCCCAGACAAAACTCCCCCACAACCTTCCAGACAAACTCCCCCAACAGCTTTCTAAACTTCCTCCACAACCTTCCAAACTCCCCCCACAGACTCCCAGACAAAACTCCCCCACAACTTCCCAAACTCCCCCCACAGCCTCCCAGACAAAACTCCCCCACAACCTTCCAGACAAACTCCCCCCCCACAGCCTCCCAGACAAACTCGCCCAACAGCTTTCCAAACTTCCCCCACAACCTTCCAAACTCCCCCCACAGCCTCCCAGACAAAACTTCCCCACAACCTTCCAGACCAAACTCACCCCACAGCTTCCCAGACAGAACTCCCCCCACAACCTTCCAGACCATACTCCCCCACAAACTTCCAGACAAACTTCCCCCAACAGCCTCCCAAACATAATTGCTCCCACAGCCTTCCAGCCAAAACTCCCCCAACAGCCTTCCAGCCAAAACTATCACACAACTTTCCAAACCAAACTACCCCCTCAGCCTCCCAGACCAAACTCCCCACAGCCTCCCAAACTCCTCCCAACAACCTTCCAGACCAAACTCCCCCTACAGGCTCCCAGGCAAACTCCCCCGACAGCCTTCTAGCCCAAACTCCCCCACAGCCTTCCAGTCCAAAGTCCCTTCCCAGCCTGCCAGCTAAAACTCCCCAACAGCTTTCCAGTCAAAACTCCCCCTACAACCTTCCAGACCAAACTCCCTCCACAGCCTTCCAGACAAAAGTACCCCCACAGCCTTCCAGACAAACTACAGCCTCCCAGTCCAAAGTCCCCTTCCCAGCCACCTGCCAGCCAAACTCTGCACCCTTTCTTGTTTCATTTTTTTGATAAATTGGCAACAGGATAAACACACATTCCTTCAACAAAATTATTTAACTTTGCTTTTCCAACTCACTGTGAAAGAGCCTTAGGAAAAAACTGTTTAATGGAAAGGAAATTATTAACAACCTTAACTTGTGTTTCTGAAATTCTAACTCCAAATATTTATCTACTTAAAAACTCCAGTAGAATCAACCAACCAAGTACTAGAACTAATAAGGGAATGGAGCAGGGCGCTTGATAACAACTCAGTCTGTAAGAATTGGTCGTTCTTCTATTCACCAGCAATGATCAGGAAAAAGGAAATCTCAGTCAAAAGAGTAACAACGTGATGAAATGAACACCCAGGAACAAATAAATTAGGAAACGCACAGCCTGAAGGTTTAGACATCCATACCCACACAGAGCTATTACACAAACGCCTTTACAGAATGCCCTAGAACAAATGAAGAGATACGGAATGTGTCTTGTTCCCAAAAGGGAGGTCCTGGTACTAGAAAAATGTAAATGCTCATGAATTAATTCATACATGCAAATAATCTATAACATAATCCTGTGATAATTTGTGATAAACTTCAGCAAGGTATCTATAAAGTTGATATGGGAGATAAAATGTACACTAATAGTAAGGAGTTTTTTTTAAAACATAGTAGTACTAATGAGATACTTGCCCTACCAGATATGAAAGCAAACTATGAAAATATAGTAATTAAATCTGTATGGTATCAATATAAAGTGAGGCAGACTCCTGGGAGAGAACAGACAGTTCAGGAACAGATTCACATGTAATGACACGTGATATTTGGAAACAGTGAGGGAAAGATGCATTATTCAACAAGTTTATTCAGAAAATCCCACTCTATTTTGTGGTATGCACCTTAGTAGACTCCAAAGATGTGCACACTCAATCCCTATAATATATTCCTTTAAATGGCAAAAGGTACTTTGCAGATGCGATTAAAGTTATGGATCTTCATATAGTGAGATTATTCCAGAAGACCAGGTGGGCCCAAACTAATCACAGGAGTTCTTAAAAGCAGAGAGGCTTTCCTGGCCATAGTCAGTGATAGGGACTTTGAGGAAGGGTCAGTGGAAGATGTGTTGCTGGCATTGAGGGTGGACAGCGAGACAGGGAACACAGGAGGCCTCCAGAAATCAGGAAACACAAAAATACAGACCCTTGCCTAATAGCCTCCAACACCTCAAGCTTAGTCCGGTGAGACCTTGTTGGATTTGTGATGCACAGAACTGTGATAGAATAACTTTGCAGTGATTTAAGCTACAAAGTTTTTGGTAATTGGTGACAGCAGCAATAGGAAAGTGATACAACTCTGAAGAAGAAAAAGTAGGATTTTACCTTTAAAATACCTTTAAATACCTTTAAAATACCTTTAAAAATATATTTTTAAATTTCAGATTATTCAGCCAAATACAATGAAACACTGAGTTAGACAGCAACACACACACACACACACACACACACACACATACTCGCACACCATTTGTAAGAGGGGTAGGGGAGACAGAAGAAGCTTGAGTAGAATGGACATATACATTTAAAGTGCAGAAAGCCCTGTAGGCAACACATACAACCCAGAAACAATGAAAAAAAAAAAGATGGATAAATGTGACCTCCAAAATATTAACATTTTCTGAAGGACAATAAAAGCATAAACAAAATAAAAACTAAAAACAGACTGAGAATATTTTGAACATATGTAATTGACACAATGATACTATTGTTACCATATAAAACAGGTACTAAAACAAGCAAGAAAAATAACAATAACTGGAGAGAAAAAAGGTATACAGCATAAGGGCAGGAAATTTCCAGAATAAGCAATTCGAATGGCTGGGAAACACGTGAAAAAAAAAAGAAATCTGGGCAGTGGCAGGGAAGCTAATATGAGGCTTCTCTCATCAGACAGGCAAACCTTTCAAATATTGACAAGTCATTGACTGAACATAACATACAGACTTTTCTCTTTTCATACATGGTATGCAAATTTATGAAAATCAAATAAAATAAAGCAAACCTTCTTGTATGTAACTTACACCACGATTGACTCCACCCTAACGTTTTTTTTCTTTTTCTTTTATTACACAAGATAAACATGTACACACACACGCGTATGTATCAGAACAACTGAGCTGAGGGCCGGAGAAACTCAAACCCAGAGACAGGAAGTCAGGTGTCCCTTGCTTCATTCTGCTATTTCTGGAAATCAGTGCCAACCTGCCCACCTTTACAGACTCAAGCCCATCTGAGAGGCGAGATCTTCGCATTCTCGCCAAAGCCTTCCTGCCTTGGCCTCCATCGCTGGCGAATCCTCCCTGCTGCTGGTGGTAACACTCTGCTTTTGCCCTTTTTCTTTCTTTGGGGAGATCTGAAGGGACTTTAAGGGTGGGAGAAAATCACGCCTAAATTTTATTAATTTGAGGCATTGCTTATGATATTCTTTTTCCAGGAGTGCAGAGTCTTAGTCCTATAAAAGAACTCAAGTAAACATTGGAGCTGAGCCTGTCTTCTACCGTCTACACCCTCAATAAAGAGAAACATTCTCCCAAGCAGTATAAATGGGGCTGACATTTTGGAGGGTGCTTGGGCCTAGGCACTCCACAAGGAAAGAAAGATATATGCACAAGAATGTTACTGCAGCTTGGTTTATAACAAAAACTCAGAAATTGGAAATGATTAAATGATCACTGACACGGTGCTGGCTGAATACATTATTACTCAGCCCATCTCATTAGATGTGAATGGTGTGTGTGTGTGTGTGTGTGTGTGTGTGTGCTTCCTGTGGGCACCATGCATTATTATTCAGCCTATCCCATCAGATACTATGGTGTGTGTGTGGGGGGGGGGGTTGGTGTGTTTATGTGTGTGTGTGGGTGTGCATGCTTCCTGTGGGCACCATGCATTATTACTCAGCCCATCCCATTAGACACTATGGGGTGTGTGTGTGTGTGTGTGTGTGTGTGCATGCTTCCTGTGGGCATGATGCATTATTACTTTCAACCCATCCCACTAGATACTATGGGGTGTATGTATGTGTGTGTGTGCATGCTTCCTGTGGGCACCATGAATTATTACCCAGCCCATCCCATTAGATACTGTGGCGTGTACGTGTGCGTGCACATGTGCTTGTGCATGCTTTCTTTGGGCAACCATGCAGGGGCTGATGGAGAATGCCTCCACTATGCCTTGAACCACACTCAGGTGCAAAATTGCAGGTGCTTATAGCAGATGCTAGGTGTGCAGTTCCCTACACCCACTTACAAGTATTCCTTCCTGTGTAGCACAAAAGAACTCCCTTCAAACCAAGCAATTGTTTTAGCAGGTATGTGGGAGGAAGACAACATCAAAGTCCATCTTAAAATAAATTATGAAGCATAATAGTTTTTAGGTTTCTGCCCTAAATATTTTATTGGTTGTATTTTATCATTTCTGGAGTTGAGGAGGGAGTACATGGATTCTCCAAAATGAGCACAAAATGTGCTGTATATATAGCTTTGGGTTTGAATTGCAGCTCTGCTGTTGCTAAGCAAGTAGCCTTGGACAGTTTGTTTAATTCCTTGAACCTTGGTTATCTATTTCTTGGAGTTGCTGGGATGACTAAGAGAAATATATGTAAAACTTTATATGATGCCTGACCCTTGACAAAGGTCTGTTGTCTTCTCTTTCCTAGAATCTATCTCTGGAATTAGCAAACTACAGCCTGAGGGTTAAATTCAGCACACCACCTGTTTTTGTAAATAAAATGTCATTGGAACACAGCCAGACTAACTTGTTTATGTATTGTCTGTGGCTGTTTTTCTCCTCAATGGCAGCAGAGCTGAATATTTGTAACAAAGACCGTACAGCCCACAAAAGCCTGAAATTTTTTCTCTCTGGTCCTTTACGGAAAAAATTCCTGGACTATGTAGTGGGTTACCATCTCTACCGCCTGCTCTCCTGTGAGCGTTGCAAAATGATTAGACATGTAAAGAAGGAATATTGTTACTAATTACACATGTTCATTTGTGAAGAAGGGCCTTCTTTATACTTCTGCTACTAATTATACTTTTAACTTCATTTAAATCTTTTTCCATAAGAGCTTATCCATATGTGATAATAAGCTGAATTTCCATATGTTTTATATTTCATGCATCTTTTATTAGAAGACCCAGATTCTTTTAACATAGTCTTAAAAGGGAAGTTTTAGTTAAGGCATATCCTATCAAATGGGATTTGTTGGTTGCAAGGAATAGAATTCATAACCAAACGTGGTTCAAATGGCACCTTCATGATTCACCTCACTTTATAAGACATCAGGTGGCTCGGTTGTCTGATGGTTATATAGTATCACCAATGATCCTAGTTCTTTTCATCCTTCTGCTAAGCCATCCTTGGGTCTGGGATGTCATTCCAATAGCTTTTTGTCTCCTGGTCCGCTCCAGACAGCCATGTCTGGGGACAAGACTTGTATTAGAGGTGTTGGGAGGGGAGTGGCGGCAAGAAAAATAAATGCTCCTCATCCTGAACTCTCTCCATTTACTGGGGAGGATTATTTTTTCCCCAGAAATTCGGCAGCTGACTTTCACATTACCTTTTCTTGGCCCAAATTGACTCATGGCAATGCCTCTGAGCTGCCATAGATGCTGGGAAATGAGTCTAGGTTGTTTGTTGGCTTGCTTGCTTGTTTTCAGTCTCATGACAGATAAGAAAGCTGAGAAGGGGTTTGGGAGGCCAACCAGTGCTCTCCACCAGATTGACCGACCTGGGTCTAGATGTCACCATCCAGGTGGAAACAGGGCCCCGGATAAGGAACCTGGGAATCCTCCTTCTAAGTTGGGTCTTTGATGTCTGCCTTTGTGGTGTCATTGACACGGAAACTCTGTTCAGAGTGTTTTCAAGGTGGTTTTCTAGTTGCTGGGGTGCAGACAAATGCAGTGATCATAGGAAGTGGCCAATCACATCCTTGCAGGCGGAGCCCATGGAGCCTCTTCAGTGTGTTTTGTGTCATCTCTGTCCATTTCCCTGAAAGGACAGGGCTCCTTGCCAGATGATGGGGTCCCAAGTCCAGGCTCTCACCCAGCATGGATGCACTGATGCTCTGTCCCATCCTCGCCCAAGCCTCACTTATTCCTTTTCATCCAACTTCTTCTAATGATTGTAGTAAAAATAAGATCCCCTTCCCTCTGAATGTTGGTTACTTTTTTATGTGAGACTTTTATTGCTTTTGGCCAAAGTCCTGCTGCAAGATTTACAAATCAACTGCTGATTATGTGAGTTACGTATAATCTCCAGAGCTGGAGGGAATTCAGACCCTGGAAGTGGCTCTTGTTGCAGAGGTGAGCTCATTTCATAAGAAGAGACCATGAGGTCACAAGACAAGCACTTCACCATGGAAGCCTCGTGGAGTCATCTCTCACTCCTCCAGTCCTGCTGTTTGAAGCAGTCACTGTTAGGCTGAGAGTAACATGTTCTCTAGCAATGAAGAAATGTCTGTGACATATTCAGACATCAAGAGCTAAGGCAAAACCAGCACAGGCGATTGTGGGATGTAGCCATTCCCCAGTATAAGTTTAAGAGTGTGAGCAGCCTGATGTAACATGAGAGAAATCTGACTTCTGCTCAGATAAGGAAAGCAACAACAAACATGACAACACACAAAGAAAGTAAGAAAATAGATTTAGCCGCCAGTGTCTCACAATCCAAAACAACCAGTTACATGCTGATCCACTTTCAATCTTCCTGTTACCTTCCTGGCCATTTGTTTTTTTCCAGGCATCATTTGCATATATATTGCATATGTCTTTTGTACTCCTTTTCACTCAACATTTGAACCAAAGGACTTTTCCATCATATGTAAGAGGAGTTTTGACTCAAATTGCTACAGAGGTCATTTGGTGTTGCACATCGTAAGTTGCCAATTCCCAAATCTCTTCTCTATTTGGAATTGAGGCCACTGATTTGGCATAGTCTCAGAGGAGAGTCAATCCTTGGCATGAATGCACAAGTCTTAGTCCATCAGCTGAGGCTTTCAACATTCTGAGACAGGATGTACTCACCATTACCACACCTTGAAAACCAACCATCCAAGATTATTCAGTTGGCCATTTTTCCTGTTTGTTTTTTATTTTCAAAACAACTCTTTACTTTGAATACATAATAATGATATTTGATAAAGCAATGCCAGCAGAATATATCAACAAGAGACTCTTTAGCAACCCCAAGTTAGACAGGAGCGAGCAGGTCAGAACTTATAAATAAGTATTGCCCACATGCAGGAAGAAAATGCTGTTTGGGAGCCAATTAGTGGACAGAAAGATTCTGACCCACACACATTTGGGATGAAACCACCATAAGAACAGAGAGCACTGATTTACCCCCATGATCCAACAGAAACAATTTCTGTCAGACAGCAGAAAGCCTCTGGTGCTCCTTGGGCAATGGTATCACAAGAGAACGGCTGAGGTGAAAATGCTGTCTCTATCTGTCCTTATTATCATCAAGAATGTGAGCTACAGTCAGTTCTCACTGAAAACACCTATACTACAAAAAATAGTCTCTACCATTTGCTGAGAATTTATCTTAAGCCAGAGCTATGCTCAAACCTTCACCCACATCCCTCTGTGTTTTATAGAGAAGGAGGCTAGAAGGACAGAGGTGAAGCAGCTGACCACCAGCTTGTGATTTCACTCCCTCTCTAGTTACTCCCAAAACCCACATTTTTTTCTGCAAACCTACAAAGTGTGTCTTTAAAAAGCAGCACAGTAATGTCTTCTAAGGTGTCACAGTTTTTAGGTTAGATAACAATGTGTTTAGTAATAGTCCATCATTATTCTTTGCCCTGTAAGCCAACTTACTTGGAATAGCTACTCCCTGTCCTCTCTGAACCACAGCCATTGCTACAAGCTGGGGGAAGTCTGGGAGACAGGATGTGATAAGTATGTGTGTGCATGTGGCTAGGATGGGCAGCTGCCATGCATAAGTTTATTTGTCCATTCATTCAACAAATAGTAAGTGGGCATCTTCTGCATACCTAGCGTGTCCTCCGAAGATCAGTGAAGGCTGATGTCTGTGTGGTTCATAATTGGCAGTACCTTATCAAGGGCAGGTGTCCCAGCCGCGTTGCTGAAGAACACACCTCCTCAAAACTTAGCAGAGGTTAACACATTCATGTTGTTCATCAATCTGCAACTTGCACAGGGTGTGATGAGTCTGTTTGCTTCCCCACCATATCAGCCAAGACAGCTCGAAGGTTGGGGATGAAATCACCTGACAGCTGGGCCCCTCACCCGATGGCTGGCCCCCTCACCCATCTGGTGGTTGAAGCAAGCTAGACACTGGCTGAGGCTGTGGCTGGAGCACCTGTACGTGACCTCTCCATGTGGCTGCTCGGCCTCCTCAATGCACGGTGGCTGCTCCATGATTGAGTATGCAAGTGTCCAGGCAGATGCTGCACCACCTCTTAGGATTTTGCCTTCGGTTCCACAGTCTCACCTCCTGGGAGTCATGGTCCCACCCAGATTCAAAGGGAGGAGTGTGAGCATCATGCTGTGCACAGAGCAGGGCGTGGGATAAAAGCTGGTGCAGCCAGCTTAGGAGAATCCAATCTGCCACAGCAGCTCAGAGGCTTTCCTGCAGGCCCCATGGTACAGAGTTGGCTGCTCCTCAGCTGTGCTGTTGAAAGATGTCAGAGTAGTTTAATAAGAGGAGAGCTGACATGTGGTTCTGGTCTTAGCTGGGGAGACAAGGAATGCTGGTGTCACATAACAGTTAGGGCAGCTTATTCTTTGTGCCTGGGGTATGTGTGGCTGTTGGGGACCAAGAGGCTTCACACCCCTTTCTCTCAAGCCTTTAAGCAGCTCAGGTGGGAGGCTAGGAACTCAGACTCTGGAGAAAGACCAGGCCATTTGCTAGTTAGTGGGTGTGGGTCCCTGACCTTAGCCCCAAAAAACATCTGCAGAGGCTGAACCTCTTCACTGATGCTTTGGACACAATGTCATTAACTAAAACTGATTCATAGTGATTTTTGTTTCTCTACTCAACCAAAAAGAGTGTAGTGTGACCATAAAGTCTGAAAATAGAGATACTATTATTTCATCACCTACTATAATATAGTATCAATAAACCATGTGTTGTGTGGTTCCAGGCTTGGTGGCTACCCTGATTATTCTCATAACAACCTTTAAATTAGTGCCCCTGCTTCGTGGATGTAGAAACTAAGACAGGAAAAGATTAGTCATTGCCCAGGGTCATGTACAGACCACCAGGATTCAACCTCACTTCCGTTAAGTGTTAAACTTGTAGTCTGTTCAATGAACTAGCTGACAACAGAAAGAACGTTACAAAAAAAGAAAATGCATTGTCTCTCCCCATCAGGAAAGGCTCCCATGCCCCCATTGCGGGAACTATTTGGCCAGTGTGGTGCTCACTACTGAGGAGTTGTTTAAATTGCTCAAAGTTTCCACACTTCACTGGGGAGGGACTCGGTGAAGGCTTTGATATCACTTATGCTATATGGGGTCCCCAGAGATGAATTTAACTGTGAATCCTAGAAGATATCTCACCAATCTCTTCCTATTGCACCGCTATTGGCATTCTTCTCCCCAGACTGCATAGTATCCCTCACTGGAAACACTCAGGGCTCCTCATCTAATAGAGGACCCACTATGCCACCCACCTATTTCCAAACTGGGACCAAAGTGTCGCCCTGAAAATTCACAGGTGCTAGTAACGTGGTCATTGAAAACTGTTTTCTATGAAAGTTTAGAGACATGGTAAACAGCATTCATTTTGAAGGCAAGGACTCAATAGTTGAAAATTCCCATCTGGGTAGCAAAAGCTCTGCTTTTAAGATACCCAATCACGAGTATTCTGAAGCTCATTACCATCCATGAAGGAAAAGGGTATGGAAAATAACTAAGTTCTAAATGTCTATTCTTCCTGTTGTCACTCTAGCATTGCAAACACCCTCTCATTGGCTGCCTATCCCCTCCACCCACGCCCATATTTTAGGTCAAAGAGTCCCTTCTGTGAATCAGAGCAGTGTCTTTCTCATCTTTTCTCTTTTTCATGCCAATCTTGAGCAAGTCACAGAGCTGACTTTGTGAGACCAGGTGGCAATTGTTCGCCACGAAAACCAATCATACACTAATGCTGAGTGCCTCAATAGCAGTGAACGTGGCAGGGCGCCCTCGTAATCAGGCCCTGCATCAATGCGCCTGGTGCCTGTGGGCAGCTCTTGCTCTGTGTGGGAAGGCGGGGGCCTCTTCCATCTGCTAGGAGCTAAAGCAATGACTGTGTGCACTGACACAGCCTCGGCTGCCTCTGTGTCCATATGCTGTGTATTCATGGCACGTTAATGAAGAAATCTTCTGTCTTGCCTGGACTAATGGGGGCTGGTGAGAGCGTGGAACACCAAGGGAGCTGGGGAAGGTATTCTATCCAAGAGGTACTGGCTGACCAAAGAAGAGAGCATTAGGGGGTGATGCCAGGGTCACTACACTTGAACCCATTTCTCTACCAGAGCAGTTGTGCAATCTTGGGTGAGTGAATTGAGCTGATCCTCCAGTCCACAACTACAAATGCAGTTTTCAATAGTCACTTCCTCTCAAGGAATTTATAAACACGAAAGGGACCACACGTATGTGGGATGGTTTGGGAAAGCAGTTGTAATTAGAAGTGTGATGCAAACATAATGTCAATAACGGCTGGCTTACCGTTTTGCCAACCAGGTACATTTGGGAGCCATTTTAACTGCTGTATGGCAGGTGAACTGCTTCTTTACTTGGAGGAGCAAAGCTATACTTGCTCAACGTAGAGCAATCTTTCTAGAGCATGAGTCCCGGATGTGATAGAACTTCCTAGAAAGTTCCATCTGTTTCCTTTGTCACATACTGAAGTCTATGCTTGGAAGAAGAGCAAGTGCATGAACCTAAATTCCACACTGCAGTATGGGTGCTACACTGGGCAGCTAAGTGCTATATTAAGCTGCCAAAATGTTCATCAGTGGCCTTGGCTGTTTCCTTTTGATTCCGTTTTCTAAGCACCTAATTCTCTCCTCAATCCCATTGCTCTGTCTCTGTTACGGCAATTTCCACAAAACCTTGAAATCATTTTTTGCTGCTCTCTCTTTTCCCCTAGACTTTCCAGGCCTTTCAGGTAGAATAAACTGTTGATTTCCAGCGGGTCAGAACCCTGTGAGTGACATTGGCAACCGTTTACCTTTGCTGCATAACAAACTATCACAAATCAAGTAACTCAAAACAGCATGCATTTTATAGTTCCTATTTCTGTTGATCAGAGGTTGGGCAGGTGGCTGGATTTTTCTGCTTGGGGTCTTGCAAAGCTGAAAACAAGGTGTCAGTCAGCCTGTCTGGGAGGAATCTGCCTCCAGGGTCATTGGGTTCTTGGCTGAATTCAGCCTTGCAGCTCCAGGACTGAAGTCCTGTTTTCCAGCTGATCCCAGTGACCACTCTTGGCCTCTAGAGGCCACACCCCAGCTTCCTGCCATGTGGCCCATCCATCTCCAGTGGAGAACCCCACCCCTGCTGAATTCACTTCAAGCTATGACCTGACCTTCCTGGCTGTGACTTGCAGACAGATTGAAAGGGCTCCTGTGGCTGAGTCAGGCCTGCTGGATAATCTCCCCATCTTACAACCAACTCACCTGAGAACTTCATTACTTCTACGGAATTCCTTGATGGCCCAACCTCAATTCATGTTTCATTGAGTGACTGAGGGAAGATGAGCAGGCCTCTTGGTACCAACTTAGAATTCCATCAGTCACAGCACACAAAGTCACTTCAAGAAGTATTTGTAAAGTGAAGGAAAGGCATCAAGTCACATTTTTCCCTATGAGAAACTTAGATTGTAAGGTACGTCTTTGCAGTAGCCCAGGATTTCCAAATGCACCCCAGCCTAAGCCTGCCTCCAATGAAACCACAGCTCCCCTTTCAAATGCAGATTCCTAGACCCAGGGGATTCTAGTGTCAAGCAGGCTATCTGCCTTCTAGCAGGCTACTCCTTGGGGGCGTGTTTCCCTCTACACCTCATCTGGAAATGACTGGAAGCAGCCTTTGCACCTGGAGACTTTGCTAGATGGGCAATGAAAAGCAGCACTCAGCAAGGAGGCTCTCAGGAGGGATCTTCGAGCCCCCATCAGGCAGCCTGGGCCTGGGGCTACCACGGATTAAGGATGCCACCCAAGGAAACAAAGGATCCAGGGAGAGAAATGTAGAAATTAGTACTCATCCAGAAGATGAGTAACAACAGCTGATGCTTACATAATACCTTGCTAATAAGCATGAGCAACTACTCGTGGAAATGGCAGCACGTTCCATCTGTATCATAAAATTGGGAGTTAACGGAAGGGGGTCCTAGAGGTACCAGTGGACACAGCATTTAGCCAGTCAGCAAACATTGCTGAGCCAGGTTCGGAGAGATGCCCCTGCCATCAATAGCCCATGACTCCCCACAGAGACAGGCGGATACACAAATGACAGGGGCTAAGAGTCCATACATCCTGTCACCAAACGGAACTCGGGTCCTCCTGCCCTGTGCAGCAAAACCAAACACTGACATCAGGACTGCAGCAACAGAAAGCCAGGCATTTATGGAAGAACACTATGCAAGGAGAATCAGGCAGCTCAGGCTTGAGACCAAAGCTGCCCTTGCAGGTAAGGGTTTTTAAAGGCAGGGAGGCAGACGTCACAGGCCAAGTCATCAATCAATGACCCAAAAAAGGCAGAACATCTCCAAGTGGGGATCCACAGGTCATAGGTGGAGTCAAAGATGTTCTGATTTGCAATAGGTTAAGGAAGGAAAGTTTGTCTAGACTGGGGGTCAGCAGAAAAGAGTGTTAACTCTGGCCTGTGGACATGACCTCCAGGCTCCTCAAGAAGAAACTGAGAGCAAGGAAAGGCAGGCAGAGCTCACTCCTCAGTCCCCCTTATCTGGGGTCCATGTGCCAGCATGTCCATTTGTTGAGGGGTGTGGGTTCCTGAAAAACAACTCAGGGTCATATGTTAGCATGGTATCTTTAGTTTCTATACGGAAGCAAACACCCTGTGACTTTAACTTCCTTGGCTACTGTTTTAAGTTACTATTACCTTCTTGCTTATCAAGTTGCTCATTTACTTCTCAGAGCTAGCTGGGTGTTTGGAATTTCCCTTGAAGGCACTCAAGATTTTCCTTTATTTCCACATTTAGGAGCTGGGGGATGGCCCCCCGCTAAGAGTGGTCCCTGCTGTGTCTCCGCACTAATGGCAATACATACAAAGCAACAAGTGGTTCTGCTGCATCCAAAGGAAACCTAGAAAAGATGTAAAGGCCAGGTTACATTTGAGCCCAGGTTTTCCATTTCTTTAGCCATGTTGGCCACATCTTCACTGGGTGGCCAGTGTTTCAACAATAAAAGTGGACACCACCGCCCACATCTGAGACCACTGCCCCCAGAGGGGCTGGTCCGTACTCAGCTACCTAACAGGACTGGAGGCTGGGCTTCCTGGGGCCGAGTGACACAAGGTCATTATTAATAATTCTACCCACTCAAAGGACTTGATATACACCTAGTGAGCTGAAATGTTACTGACACAAACTCATATCTCACTCTGATTGCTAGTAGCCCCCTTCCTACCCGCTCCCAAGAAGGTAGCCAGACTGGGTGTTCCTTATCTGGGCTGGGTGTGAAAGTGGGAGGATTTCTGCTACTGAGCTGAAACAGCAGTTTCTAGGCACCCAAAAGACAACCACCCCTTCTTTTTGTTTTCTAGAAGGCCAGTGCAGTGTAGACCAGACAGGAGGGAAGTTTAGAGCTCCCCAAGACTGGAAAGGTGGCTGTGGGGTGTGGGGCTCAGATTGGGCACCTGCTACCCAGGGCTGCTTCCAGCACTGACAAAGTGGATAGTAGAGCTATCAAGGACCCCAGCATTGACTTTAACTACATGGTCTGTATGCTCTAGTGCAGTCCTACCAAGGCAAATTCAAGAGCTCCTTCAAACGGAGGGCAGGAAGCCTGTGATCAAGGACCTGTCTCCGTCGTCTGTGAGCAGCCCCCCTCCCAATGCCCCTCCCCCGCCCGCGGCATGCAACGGTGATGAGCAGCGGAGACCACCAGAGCTGTCAGTGCCTTAGAGAAGCTGGGCTCCTTTGAATGGTGGAGCCGCAGGGTCAGTGTGTTTGCCACTTCTTTGAAGTCTGTGTTTGTCATGGGAGTCAGGAATGAGAGCAGAGCTGCCCCCAGACTCAGCAACACCTCCTGCACCATGAGTCACTTGTCCCTTCTGTGCTCGAGCAACTTTAGCAATGTTGGCATCACGGAGAGGCTTGGGACCACAGTCTACACCTCCAGAAGACTCTGCGGCTAACTGTGGCAAGGTGGACATGGAGCTGCTCAAATGCCAAGGCAGCAGGCAAGGCCATCCCTGAACTGAATGGGATGCTCACTGGCACAGCCTTCTGTGCCTCCATACCCACTGTGCCTGCCACTGAGCTGACCCACTTGTCTAGAGAAATGTACCAAACACAATGACACCACAGTGACTCAGTGGGTGCCAGAGACCCCTACTGAGACTCTTGCTTCCCTAAGAACAGGTTGTCTTCTGGGACTTGAACAGTAGCACACACCCACTCCCCCAGCCTTGGTCTTGGGCTGGCACTGCTCTCAGTGATCCCTTTATCCAGCCCATTTCCTGGCATGATAATGCATTTGGCCACAGCAGCCTCTTTGTGGACCTCACAGTCCTCATGGCCTCCAGGACACAAGAGCCCTGGACCACCAGCCCCAGGAGTGACATGAGAGGAAGAGAGAGGCCCTCAGCCAATGAGAGTCCTGGCCTCTAGCGACTCCACCTCCCAACAACTGATGGTCTCCTATTCTGCAGTAGGCCTCGCATCAGGCTCTTGAGGCAGCGGTAGGGCTTCCAGAGCCCTGCTGTGCCCTGCACCGTTGGTGCTGTCTGTGCTGACCTCTCTAGCCTGCGCAGCGGGAAGCAGTGCAGCAGCATGCTCTGATGGCGAGGAGGGAGTGGGCACATACTTGAGAGTAACTGTGAGCTGCCCCTGGCGTCACATCACATTGTCAAGTTCAGGTTTTCAGCTGCAGTGAAAAACCTCTTGTAGGGAACTCAACTAAATTGTCTTTAAATGACTAAACCCTAGGGACGACAAATGCTATTTGGTCATGCATTTTCCATGTGGATTCCCATACACTGCTGCTCCCAAGAGGGGATTTTCTGCCACATGTATTGATGGTCTTTTTATTTTGGGTTTTGCTCTATCTGGAAGGATTAACAAGAACGACATTAAATCCCACACGAATCCCTTTGCCCTTGTAGCGAGAATGACCTTGAGAAGGCCAGCCCTTCCTAGCTCAGGGAGCAGCTTTGTGGGAGATGAGTCTCAATTGCCAGGACTCCCCAGGGCCAAGCGTCCTCCACTCAGGCAGGCTGCTTCCCTTCCTTGTCCCAGCAGCCCTCACATTCACTTCCTGTCTTTCTATCCAAGCTGCTGCCCTTGACTTCAGCCCTCCTTTCATCTGTTACCCCAAACCTCTCAGCTCCACTCTTCTCATTCAAGTCAAATATTACCTAATTAACATCACTCTCTTCAGAAACTTGGCTCCTTCTTGCCTGGAAGGTACAGTTTAGGGGACAACCCACCTTGGGCTGTGTGAACACACTCCTCCCCCACTGACCTCAACCTGTGTCTGACACAGCAAAGGTTACACCACTGCCCTACCCACAGTGCTCCTTCCTTTCCTGCAAGGTGAACTCAACAGGAACTTCAGAGCTGGAAGTTGCTCCCTAAATAGTGGGCCACCTCCACCTGCCATGAGGTGGGAGACTCCAGGCTGGCTTCTGTGATGAGGCTGGAAGGTGTCATGTACCCTGCACCCAGCAGCAGAGCCCCTCGGGCTGCCTGTTCACCCTGAGCCCCCTGCCTTCGCAGGCACACACTCCGATGTGGATCACTATTGCAATGGGGAAAATGAGTTGTTTTCCACCTGGGTGGGTCTGAAGGGAGGAGAGGAGTCGTCCTTGTCTCCAAGTTCTCCTGTCACTCATGCTGCCTCAGAAGCCTATTAGGGTCACCATACCTGGAGTAGTGGATTGCGAGGAGCTTGGACTGAATGCAGGGCCTGCTGCTCACTGCTTGTAGAGTCCAATTAACAAGAGTGAGGTCAGATAGAGAGAAGGTGACCATTCCAGAGCTTGGCTAAGGGGAAGAAGATACAGGCTTCTGCCTTAAGGGAACAGCTTCACCTGTACAAGCAGAAAGCAGGAGCTTTAAAGGGGAACTTGGCATGAAAGGCATGCAGGGGACTGGGGAGGAGATGGTGGGGTCTGCATGACTTATTTCAATATCTTATCCACTGGGTGGTCCTGGCTGGTGCTATCGTGGGCAGAGCTAGGTCGTAAGTTGGCCATTGTCTCGAGGCAATCTCCTGGTGGGGCTGAAACCCACAGGGTGCCTGGTTTGGTTCAACATTTGGTCCTCTGAATTTCCAAGCAAACACACAGTGAGATAAGCTTGCAGTGCAGGGGGTGCCTGGTGGGGAGAAAGGAATGGTTATAGTTGCATTCCTAAAGAGCTAAGTAAAAAGTGAATGCACAGGGAAAAAGAGAAAAGGTAAAGATGATTTTTAGGAAAATGGGGTACTTGGTTACAGTCTGAGGCCTTAGGCTGTGGCATCAGGTCTGATGAGGCGTAAGCTTTAGTAAACATGGAAGCAGTGGGTACAGAGCAGAGTCAAAGCCTGGAGAGAGGGTGACTGCTGGAACTGCCCCGCCTCAAGATGGGAGTAGAGATAAGACAGTGGGCTGGAGGCTGCACCTGAGCTCATAGGGCGGGTATCAGGGGGTGCGCAGAGGGTAATAAAACAAAGGTAAAAGCCAGAGGTGTCTCCAGAGCAAGAGGCCACTCCTGGGGCCGAGAGGCTTCCAGCTGGCACCCAGAACATGCCTCCAGCCTCTGGCCTCTGACAGCACCGTGGGGCCGAGGGGCAGTTCCTGTCAGTGACCACTCATAGTCAGCAAGGGAGTCTTCCCCCAGCTTGTTCATTTTCATTTTTCTTTGTGCTAATTTAAAACATAACTGCCCCAGGGAAGGGCTGCGCATGGAGTCAGTCATGATTCAGTGTGGACTGGCAGCTGGGACCCTGAGCACCCAGGAAAGCGGGATGGCGTGGGGACTTGTTCATCTCCCAGCTGTGACTGCAACTTCAAAAGGGAAAACACATCACATTCACAAGGAAAAGAACCTCATCTACATCACATTTTTTCACACATTTGAAGTTCTGCAGCTTCTACGCTATTTTTTATTGTGGTGAAATACACATAACATAAACTTTACCATTCTAATCACTTTTAAGTGCACAGCTGAGTGACATTAAGTACATTCACATTATTGTTCAGCCATCACCAATATCCATCTCAAGAACCTTTTCAGTTTCCCAAACTGAAGCTTCATACCCATTAAACAGTCACTCCCTATCTCCATGCTCCCCTGAGCTCCTGCACTCACCCTTCTGCTTTCTCTCTCCATGAATTTGAAAACTCCAGGGACCTCACATAAGTGGAACCACACAGTATTTGACCTTTTTTGTCTCGCTTATTTCACTTAGCATAATGTCTTCCCAGTTCACCATGCGTCCTAGCACGTCAGTACTTTATCCGTTTGTAAGGCGGAATATATTCTATTTGATGTATTCACCACATTTTGCGTATCTGTTCAGCTGCTGATGGGCAGTTGGTTTGCTCCTACCTTTTGCTGGTGTGAATAATGCTGCTGTGATTACGGGTGTGCAAATATCTGTTAAAGTCTCAGATTTCAGTTATTTGGGGGAGATAACCAGGAGCGGAATTGCTGGATCACATGGTGATTCTATTTTTAATTTTTTGAGGGATGGCCATACCATTTACCACAGCGGTTTGACATACCCTCCAGCACTGCACAAGGGTTCCAGTTTCAACTTCACATCCTCAGTCACACGTGTGATTTTCTGCTTTGTTTTGTTTGTAATAGCCATCCTAGTGACTGTGAATTGGTATCTCATTGTGGTTTTGGTTTGCATTTTCCTGATTATTAATGATGTTGAGCACACAAGCTTATTGGCCATTTGGTTATCATCAATGACAAAATGTCTATATTTGCCATTTTTAAATCAGGTTGTTCGTTGTCTTGTTGTTGAGTCATAAGAGCCCTTTATATATTTTAAATGTGTATACATATACACACACACACACACACACACACACACACATATATATATATATATATATATATATATATTTTAGACAGAGTCTTGCTCTGTTGCCCAGGCTGGAGAGCAGTGGCGCAATCTCAGCTCACTGCAAACTCCACCTCCAGGGTTCAAGCAATTCTCCTGCCTAAGCCTCCTGAGTAGCTGGGATTACAGGCACACACCACCATGCCTGGCTAATTTTTGTATTTTTAGTAGAGACAGGATTGCACCATGTTGGTCAGGCTGGTCTCAAGTGCTTGACCTCAGGTGATCCACCTGCCTCGGCCTCCCAAAGTGCTGGGATTACAGGCATGAGCCACTGCGCTTGGCCTATTTTAAATATTAACCCTTTATCAGATACATAATTTGTAAATATTGTTTCCCATTTCATGGCTTGGCTGCCTTGTCACTTTGTCAATAGTGTCCTTTGAGGTACAAAAGTATTTAATTCTGGTGAAGTTTTATTTCCCTGGTTTTTCTCTTGTTGCCCGCACTTTTCGGTGTCCTATTATTCCCTATGCTTTTGAGACCTTTGAAATCTAGTACATTCCCATACCTGCTACCGGGCTTAGGAAAGCCCTGCCCGTTCGCTGTTTCTGCGGCACACACACTTGGGCCTTTGGAATTCCATAACCACCTTGTTTAGTGACATGTAAGCATTTCTTAGTCATCTGGTATTCCTCTTATTACCCATCTTACTTGCCCTTCCAACACTGGGGTGTGTCGGATAGGAAGTAGTAAGCTTTCATCTTTCTAGGACATTTCCTGGGAGATACCCCAGATCTCAGTATGTTTTTAATTGGACAAATCAGACTTTTTATTTATTTTCATTGTGGTTTGTGATGCTTTTAATGGGAATTAACTAGACAGAAATGACAGTTGCACTGTTATGAGGCTGATATTCCTCAGAGGAAGGTGGGCAGCAGTCCAGCTCGTCAGCTGCTGAAAATGTCCCCCTTGAGCTCCCGGTGGTGCTCTAAGGCCATGTAGCTTCTGCTGCAGCAAAAGTAATGAGATCCTTGGCAGAATGCACTTGAACATGCTGTAGAGAGCTTTTTGTATGCATTAGGCACTGCCAACGACATGCATGTCCAACACAAAGGGGCACGGTGGACGTAGAGCATGGCAGGTCCCAGTCTCTGAGCGGAAAGGGCCCAAGTGCAGATGGTAACCCACTCAGCACCAGGGCAGCTGCTCTGGCCGCTGAGGACTGGTCCCGCAGCCTTTCTGGGCACTGGTGGGGCTTCCCCGGGAGCTCTGGGCTCTTCCCCACTGACACCAGCAGTTCCGTTTCCGCCACGGGCTCCTGGGACTTATCTGCACCCCGAATGCTCGCATGTGTGAATGCCTACTCCTGCTCTCCTTACTGCCTCCCTATTTGGTGCTGAACCTCCAGGTCGTGCTCCACTCCCCACAGTACACAGCCAGGCATCCTTTCTGTGTCCACTGTCCTCTTCACAGGGGCTCTCCTTTTCATGTCCCTTTCAAAAGAGCAGCCAGGCTTCTCCTGGTCAATTTCTTCTTCTCAATTTGGTGCTGACTCCTGGCTTTTCAATAGCATTTTTATTTTTGCAAGTTTATAGTAAAAATCAGCAATGCATTCTGGTTCCTCTATGCCAAGAATTTGTGCTCATGCCTGAATATGAGAATCTTGACTCATGTCAGTAAAAATGATGGCCTCGGTAGACCCATGGCAGAGCCTGCAGCCTGGTGCCAAAGAGCACCTTCCTGCCAGCTCAGCCATTCACCACTGCCACTGCCGGCACACACAGACGCACACACATACATGTACACACTCCTGCATGCACTGACAGGCACTCACATGCTTGTATGCACTTACATGCATACACTCACACATACACACTCACTCTGTCACTCATACACACTCCCACCCCTCCTGACGGGCAGCAGGCACTGCTCCGCAGGCACTCCCTTGGGCCCCTCACTCATGTTCTCATTCTCAACTTTCTCTGCTACCTGCCCTTTATCCGCTGATGCAAATCCTCTCTGCCAAGCCTCACTCCTGATTTACCTTGAAAAGAGTCCAATGCCTAACCCACTTTCCAAGGGCAGTCGAGGTGGGAATCATTGCTTTTATATAGGGCATGGCTCTGGCTACACTTGGGAGATGCCCTCGTTTCGTTTCAGAGAGAGGCTGTTCTCGGCTCACTCACTCCACTTGTCCTCCAGCCATACCCCTGCACAGAACCCGCTGTAGCCCAGGCCCCCAGTGACTTCTTCGAAGCCCTCAGGGTGGCTCTGTCACTAGGGAGATATGACCTTGAGGTGTGATGGCAGCTGGTGGGACTGGGCGAGGCCGGAGCTGGCTGTATCCCTGTAGTGCAGGGCCTCCTGTCTGCCTTAGGGTATTCATGTGTCCCACATGTCTGGCCCCTGGTTGTGAGGATGGCACCCCCTCCATATCTGCTCCATGGCCACTGGCTTTGCGGATCTCTACTTCGCTGTCTCCCAAGGGACATGTGGCTGTGTTCCAGCACCTGGCCAGGCCCTTTTCTGTTCTCTCATTACTCCTAACCCAAGCAATGTCATCACGCTGTACATCTGTCAGTGGGTCCAAATGTCAAAGACTCCCAGACCTCCCAGATCCCAATCTCTGGCTCCAACTCCTGCCTCATTCTCCTGCCATGGAACAGCCACTGGAACTCCTGCTCCACCTCCAGTGATCTCCACCCACCATACTACAGTTCCCTCTGCCCCAGGGCTGATGGCCACGGCCACAGGTGGAACCAGGCAGCTTCTGCCACACACCAAGGAGCCACTCTTGGTGGCCCCCTTTCCCTCCAGCCCTTCTTCACCCACCAGAAAGTTCTCCTGGCTCTGCCTCTGACCCGTGTCAGATGTGTCCTGTTCCCCCCGCCCTCAGTCTGTTACCATCACCTCACTCTTGGACTGTGCAGTCATCTCTGGACTGCTTGCCCAGGTCCTGCCCTGCTCCCTGCAGGACATTCTCTCAGCATCAGCACAGCCCAAGGTGGTATTGTTGGATAGGTAAGATCAGCCTGCCTTCCCTGTTGAGGGCCCTCCCTGAGCCCGCACCCCAGTCAAGGCTCCTTGTGTGCTCGCAGGAGCACCCAAATGCTAATCATGTCCTGCAAAGCTCAACACCAGCCGCCAGCACTCACTCTCCAGCTGCATTTGAGGCCACTCTCCTCTGGTCCCAATGCAGTCTGGCTGCACTTACCTGCTTTCTGTTCTTCAAATAATCCCAGGCCACTCAGACTTAGGGCCTGAGCCCCTGCCCTTCCCTCTACCTGGTGTGTTCTCTCCAGGACGCTCCCACGGCTACTCCTCCCCATCCTGGGGTCTCAGGTGGCGGGTCCCCCATGCAGTGGGACACTGCCCCACACTCCTTCCCATCCTGGGGTCTCAGGTGGCAGGTCCCCCATGCAGTGGGACACTGCCCCACACTCCTTCCCATCCTGGGGTCTCAGGTGGCAGGTCCCCCATGCAGTGGGACACTCCTCCACACTCCTCCCCATCCTGGGGTCTCAGGTGGCAGGTCCCCATGCAGTGGGACACTCCCCCACACTCCTTCCCATCTGGGGTCTCAGGTGGCGGGTCCCCCATGCAGTGGGACACTCCCCCACACTCCTCCCCATCCTGGGGTCTCAGGTGGCGGGTCCCCCATGCAGTGGGACACTCCCCCACACTCCTCCCCATCCTGGGGTCTCAGATGGCGGGTCCCCCATGCAGTGGGGCACTCCCCCACTCTCCTCCCCATCTGGGGTCTCAGGTGGCAGGTCCCCATGCAGTGGGGCACTCCCCCACACTCCTCCCCATCCTGGGGTCTCAGATGGCGGGTCTCCCATGCAGTGGGGCACTCCCCCACTCTCCTCCCCATCTGGGGTCTCAGGTGGCGGGTCCCCCATGCAGTGGGACACTGCCCCACACTCCTTCCCATCCTGGGGTCTCAGATAGCAGGTCCCCCATGCAGTGGGGCACTCCCCCACACTCCCAGGAGCTGCACCTGCCCATCACCCTGTCTCTATTGTCTCACAACACTTGGCATCATCTCGGGATTCCTTTCTTTCTTCCCCCAATGGAACATGAGTTCCCCGAGTACAGGGACCAAGCCAGTCTCGTACATATCTTACTTCCAGTGCCAAGAAGTGCCTGCCATGGATAAGGCAGTCAAAAAACATTCGTTAAAAGTGAGTGATTACATAACTGAGTGACAAATGCCCACCTTCTCCATCTGTGGTTCTCAACCTTGGAGGCACATAAGATTCACAAATGACCTTTAAAAATACAAATGCCAAGGTCCCCCTCAAACCTTGAATTTCTGACTTAATGGTTCTGGGGAAGAGCCTGGGTATCACGATTTGTTAAAACTACTAATGTGAATCAGATGTGGATCCAAGGCTGGGAATCAACTGGAATGTAGGTTTCAACCTGCAGAAAAGTTGTCATGATCCAGATACTGTCCACTCCACTCCTTGAAAGGACCCCAGAAAAAGACCTACTGCAAAAAGAAAAACCTCCATCTTGATGGTATTAGTTCTCAAAAGGGCAAAGTCAGGGGACCCTATGTATTGGTTTCAGGGCCTGAGCTCAGTGATTGTTAAGGCAAGTCCTGAAAAGTGAGGAATTGGTTGGAACTGGCAGAGTCTGACAACACAGTTTAGGATTAAAGAGCACAGCAAAGGGAGGGTCTTAAATGAGGTGTTAGTGAACAGACTCTTGAGTTGAGCCTTATGTTCCGAGAAGACGGACTCTGTGGAGCAGTCTCCCAACTTTTTGCTGTGTTTGCTTCTTTGGAGGTTTGTTTTTGCTTCGTCCCAATACTGCTTAACACATGAACAGGAATTCCTGTTGGTTTCTACTCTCAGTATTAATCAGAAGGAAAGCTTAGAAGCAAGTTTGAATCCACGCAAACAGAAGTATATTCAGAAAGAGTAAATGAAAATCCATATGGTCAAGAGGAAAGAAAAAAATCAAGCACTACGCCATTGCCTCCACAGTCAATGGGGAAGCAGAGTCTGAAAGTTTTCTGAATTAACTACTAATTTTTATTTTAACATAAAACCATTGCATGATTAATAATATAACCCAATCTATTAAGCACAGTTTAATAAATCAACCTAATATTTTTGCAAGGAGTGAAAGATTAAGAATATGAATGTATTAGTGAAACAAATGATTTATTCTTAAAAAATGCAACATAACAATTCGAAATTAAAATCAGGAACCTAATTAGAGACCATCACAAAAAAATATTGATTTTGTTAAACATGTAGAAGATGGTTGGCTAGGAAAGCACATAGCAAGTTGTTTAGATGACTGCTTCACCAAGATACAAAGAGAGGTGCACTTGAGGAGGGACCATCAGCAGCCACCTGTGCTCCATCTACAAAGATCTGGCTGTGACGGCATGGCTCAGGAGCTGATCAGAAAATTTCTGGTAGACACTCTCTCCACTCCAAGCTACAAAGACAACTAACTAACCACTTCATTGAATCTAGATGCCAAAGCAAGCCATCTTGATTTAGATCCTTAATTTCCCTATTCACGAGGTAATAAAATAGAATTTTCTTTCTGAGAAGATGTTTTAAATCATGAAAATATTTAAACTGATCACAAAGCTAAGTGAAATACAATAAAACACAATGTCTGCAAGTATATATCATTTTAACGTTTTTTTAGACCAAATTCTTCATAACAAGATTCTTGTTGGGAGACCAGCAGGATGACCCCAGGACCCCACCCCAGCTGGCTGGGCTGGAGGCTGTGCCTGGCCCTGACCCTGGGCTCCAGACACAATTTCCCTTCTTTGACCCCCAGTCCCTCATTTTACATTCCTTCACAGCAGTTCCTCCCTTTGCTTTGGATGTTCTTGGCTTCGTCTCTTCCCCACTCCTAGACCACAAGCCCTTGTCAGGCAGAAGCTGTGTTTGAATCATCTTCTACCGTAACATCTAAGACGACACCCTGAAGTTACTGAGTGTTTGCTGAGTGAACTGTGTCTCTTGACTGCCTGCTTATCTGAGGGTGAGCTGTTCCCCGTAAACTCAGATCTCCCTTTTCCAGGACCGCTCAGGAGTGTCTGCTCATGAACAGCCAGGCTCAGCCAGCCCTGGAAAAGTATGGTCTGCATGCAGGCGAAGAAAGAAGAATATAGTAGAAAAAACAGCAGTTGTCCTCAGTCCATTGAAATTCAAAGGATTCCCTGGGGATTTATTTTCTAAATGGCTTCTTACTTCCCTAAGTGTTTTGTCCTTTTTCCTCTGATGTGTGGGCATCCAATAAGCAGGCACTGGCGCCATCAACTCCTTATGTTCCCTCCCTGGAAAAATCCTCTAATTATAAAGCATCACTTGCTGCATGAGCCAAAGGGAAGAGTAAATTATTACACTTTTGTTTGTACCATTGACTCCAGAGACAAATGTCTTCTTGTCCCCTGGGAAGCCAAAGCCATCCACGTTGACCTTTTGCAGAAGCGGGTGCGGATTCTTGTGCTCACCACTCTGTGAACCCCACAGCCCGTGAATTCGGGTGCCTGCCTCCCTTCTCCTCAGAAGCAGTCTGTGTGTATTCCAGCTTCCACTGTCCTCTTTTCAGAATGTCAAGGACACTATCTCCTACTGTTTGAGTCCCTCTGCCTGTTCCCATCTCCCAAGCAACAGGAGAAGGGCCTCTTAAATCCCTGATTGGGATACAATTCTCCTAACAACATTCCCAATTGCCTTTAGGGCTACATTGTACACAGAAAAAGCGTAGACAGCAGAGAGTATTTAACGCATGGTGACAATTAGTGTATACCGAATGCAAATGTCGCCTCCATACCAAGACATTATATGCATGGTGTCATGGAACCTCCCGCAGCTGATCCATGATGAAGAGATGCTGTTGATGACTCCATTTCAGTTTCAGACTAAGTGACCTGCCCAGGGTTCATCTCTCTCTCTCTCTCTCTCTCTCTCTCTCTCTCTCTCACACACACACACACACACACACACACAGTCACACACATGCACACTCTTGTAAGTGTCAGAGCAACCTTTTGGCCCCAAGCACTCTGACCCCTCAGCAGGATGTCCTGCTGTCTCCCTAGAGCATCTTCCCTTTATGTGTCTTAGCTGTAGTCTCAGGAAGTTAGAACTGGCAGAGGCACTAGCTTAAGTGAGAAACCCAAGCACAAGGGTGGGTGAACAACAAGCTTGGGCCACAGGGAGATTATCCAGATAGCCTCTGAGACCTTGAGCAAGTCACGAGATCCAAGTGTCCTAGGCAGGTTCTTCCAGAATCGGACTTCTGATGAGAATCCACAGGCAAGTGACTGATGACGGGAGAGGCGCCAAGGGAGGTCAGGGAGGGAGCAGGAAAGGAGGGTGGGGAGGGGGGAAGTCAAGCCAGGCACAATCTCAAGAACAGTCTTGTAGGGGGATCTTCAGCCTGATCTTGAAGAGGCCTCTGGAGGGCAAGCAAGGCCTCTGAATTTGTCCTGCCTTGAAGCAGGGAAGCTGGACTTTCCCATTCCTGCCTGTCAGTCATGAGTTACTGACCACTAGGAAGGACATGCACCCACAGGCCCTTGTAGTTCTCTGAACAGTGAAGCTAAGCAGCTCCCGTGGCCCGAGTCCCCAAAGAAAGAGCATGGGCTGCAGTTAGAAGAAAAGCATGCAGAAACTGCAGAGTTGGCATACAGATCAGACACGGGCATCGCAGGGCATCTGAGTGGAGACCACCAGGATCCAGGATACTCGGCCCCAGTCACTAGTACAATGCCCCACGCGGGGCCAGAGCTGTGTCTGTGACTGGGGCCCCCATGACCTCATTAGAAGGTCTGGGGATTTGGGAGGTGAAATCGATTAAGGGGATTAGAAAGTAGGTTTTGAAGGAAAATTGACACAATTAGAGTATTTCACCTCCAGAGAAGACTAAATAGTAAGCCAGTAACTACACAAGTACATAAAGACTTCTTACCAAAAAATGATGGCTGATTCAAGGACTGCAGAAGTAGAATAATTGACATACTGCACATACAGAAGGGCTCCTACTGCACAAAGGAAACCCCAGCCTGACAAGGAAGGGAAGCCCCAGAAGACTGTAAGGAAGGGTACATGGTCCACATGCCCAGCATCTGTCTTGCAGGATTACACAGGGTCCCTCTGAAATAATTTGCTCTGAACAGATAAAGCACGACAACCAGGAACATTTCCTGTGTGTCTCTTATGTGGGAGGGTTTGGAAGCAGAAGTTCATAAAGTACATGAAAATGAGGATGAGAAGACCAGGATGAGCAGATCTTCAACACTGCCCTTGACCCTATGTTGGGAGAGTTGAGGCAGGTCAACCCTTAGAAGCCTGAACCTAGCATCAGAATGCTGCAGGGAGGGCCCTCTCCAGCCCAGAAGCTCCATACTGACTCCTAGGCAGTATGGAACCTCTTAAAGAATCCATCCCTCATGTGAACAACGGCAGTGATACTGTCCCTGCCCCACTGGGCTGTGATCAATGGGTGCAGACACACTCAGAGCTCTTGCTACAGAGCTGGGAACAAAATAATGAAGTGTCAACTAGAATGGGTCTCCACATGTGAAATGTATGCCCAAGCCTGGTAGAAAGGTGGCATTCACTGCTGCTTCAAAGGATTCAAAACACTCCTCTGCTCAAGCAGAATGTGAGTCAACACAGAACCATCAAGGGACACCCAATGTGTCCCACATAGCCAGCTCATATTACTTCTGTTTCTTCCAGTTATTGACACAGAACCTTCTAGCACATGTACTCTGCAGAAACACAAGCTCATTCATTCTCCCCATGTCCTTCCGTGTTAGGTAAAATCTGGAAATTAGAATCCCCATTTTGCAAATACAAAATAACTGAGAAACAGATCAAGCTGCGACTCACTGAATCTGGAGCAAAAGCAGTTTCTATCTCCTGTCTCCTTCCTTGCAAGCTCAAGTTCCTGCTCCACTAGCCTAGATGTCAAGGTGCTTTAAACTTCTCCCTGCTCTGATATTTCTTTCTTTCCTTTTTGTAAAAAATGAATGAATCTTTCTTGATAGGAGTGACAAAGGAGCGTACAGAAGAGGTATGGAAATTTCAGAAGGGATGAGGTTCCTTCCCGCAGAATCTGACACTGGATCCCTGATTTACACAACCTGGGCACTGCCCCAGGAGCAGAGAAGGAAAAGCGCAAAGCAGGCTGTGCACATCCCCATCCATCTGATCGGCTCACTGGATCCAAGCCTGGGAGATGCCTGCCGGGGAATTGTCATCTGTTCACTCTTATGCACTGCCCACAGATGGAACCCTCCAAGGTCAGTGGATGAGGGACAGGCTGTGGACAGGAAGAAAACCGGGAGTCAGGGGGCCTGGATGCAGGGAGTATTTCTTCCAGTTTCCAAATGTGACTTTGGGTGCCTGGCTCTGGGTTCCAAAGGTCGTGGTGAGCCCTGAGTGCTGCCCCTCCTCTTGCTTATACTGAACAGGGTCCTATTCTCAACTGAGAGGGGAGGCTGTCCAAAGCAGGACAGTGAGGATCATGCTCCAGACTGTTGTTGGGAGACGCTGTGTCTGACACAGGAGAATGATGTCAAGTCCAAAGACTAAGGAAGGGGAAGCAGAGGGCTAGATAGCAGCTGGGGAAGTCAATGCCAAAGGAACTAGGGGCAACATCAGGTTTCAGACTGTGCTTCAGAGTGAGCCCCCGTCTGTGAGTGTGAGCTAGTGCCTCTCTGGAACACCAGCACCACTCCAGGAGCCTTGCGGCCTCATCTGCAAAAGGGGTCATCGTACCTGTGGAAGAGGCATCTCCTTAGGAGTAGAAGAGAATTTATGTGAAGGAGCCTCTGGTCAGTGCTGAGTCCAGATCACGGGTGGCTCCGTGATGACCTCAGGTGGATCCCAAATGTCAGACACTCCCCTACTCATTCCACAGTTAGCCGAGGGCCTCTTCCTCACCATCAACAGCAAATGGGCACACACTGAAAACCTTGGCTGTGCCACATTTCTTACCTATGTTGATTCTTTTACTCTTTGCAACAATGCCATGCCTGGGGCCCAAGAGGGAAGGGATCCACCCAGGGTCGCTCCACCGCAGACCTTGTAGCCAAAGGGAGCTGCAGCCTGGCCACACCCTCACTCTTGGTCTCCATGCTGCCACCTTGCCACCATCCTGGTCCTGTCCTGATCTAGGAGGAAAGTGAAGGCTGCCAAGGGATCTCCAGCAGAACCTTCTTTTACAATTACAGTAGAAATTGGATCCTTCTTATTTCACTGCTCTGGTTTTGTTAACAGGCTATTTCTGTGTCAGTAACTGCCCATGGGTGTCAACTCCCCAGTGGGCTAGAATAAAGGGAAGATGTGACGTCCTTTCTTCTTCAGCAAAAAAGGATTGCCAGTATTGCTCCTTTAAACTTCCAGCCCACTCATCTGGGAGGTTCAGCCTGCCCTGTCACCTCAGAGCGCTCAAGCTGCTGGGCATGTCCTGACTTTTCCCTTTTCACATTCCCTTTGACTCTGCAGGAGGGAAGCGGGTCCAGTTGATCTGGAGAGGCTGAAAGGAGAAAGAACTGAGGCAGAAGTAATCAGTGGAAATTCCAGAGGAAGATAGATCAGAACCCACTGTCTAAGCACAAAGGGCTGCTGGCTTAGTAAAGTGAGGCTAAGGTGGGGAGGTCAGTGAGCCAGGGAGCCTGCCCACCTGCAGAGTGGCTCTGCAGCTTCGTCCCTGCAGGATGAGGCCCTGAACTCTGCACCCACCCTGGTGGGCTGCACATTATGTGCTGGGAGACCACTGCAGGTGCAGGCTCAAAGCCCTGTCCCTGCAACTCTCTCCACCAACGTGCCTCCCGAGAGGCAGGTAAGGAAGAGGTAGGCCTCACGGAGCCACCCCCACGAAGTTGCGGGCGCCCTGTTTACTTCTCTGGACTCTGCCTTTGCCTTGATAACTAGGGGACAGTTAGGTGGTTTGCAGGAAAAAGACATGTTGCTGTTGAAAATTCTGTTTTCAGGCTGGGCACGGTGGCTCATAACTATAATTCCAGCATTTTGAGAGACTGAGATAAGAGGATTGCTTGAGGCCGGGATTTTGAGACCAGTCTGGGCAGCATAGCAAGACTTCTCTACAAAAATAAATAAAATTTTCAGTGCAGCATTTGAGGTTTTTTTTTTTGGTTTTTTGTTTTGTTTTGTTTTGTTTTGTTTTTTGAGATGAGATCTTGCTATGTAGTCCAGGCTGGACTTGAACTCTTGGGCTCAAGAGATTCTCCCACTTCAGCTTCCTGAGTAGCTGGGACTACAGGTGTGTGCCACGGCACATGGCTAGTAGTTGTTGTTTGTTTACGCTGTGTTATGAACAGAATGTCTGTGTCTCCCCCCAAAATGTATACGCTGTAGCCCTAAACCCCAATGTGATGGTATTAGGAGTTGGGGCCTGTGGGAGGTCCTTAGGGCTAGAGGAGGTCATAAGGATGGGCGTCCATGATGACATTAGTGTGCTTGTAAGATGAGGAAGAGATTGACCTCTTCTGGCTCCGAGTGAGCGCAGTGACACGGCAGCCGCCCTCCACCAGGAGGAGAGTCCTTCTCTATCAGCATGCTGAGCATGGACTTCCCAGCCTCCAGAATTATGAGAAATAAATGTATACTGTTTTTTAGGAGTGTATTTTTCTATTTGTTTGCTTTTAGGGAGCCTAAACAGAGTTTCTTGACGGGACAAAGTACATTATTATTAGAGATAATGCAAATTATTAATTACCAAATATATTTGTATAGAAAGGGAAAAAGCCACAAAATATCTATGAATTGTAAGAAATAAGCACTGTTGCAGTGCAAATATCCCGAAACATTCATGTGGTGCCATGTTCAGCTCTCCGAAGCTCTTTAGCTCTTACCTGGAGCAGCCGTGCTCAGGTGATGCTGCTGGGAGTCTGGAGATAGATGAAGACACTCCCCCTACACCCGCCTTCATACTTACACATGCACCTGTACACTGGGACACACACTTGTGCAACACATACGCTGGAAAGGCCTCCAGTCCAGTAAGTGAAGCACAAAAGGTAAATAAATAACAAAGCTCCAGACAGGAGAGGGTGCGACCCACAGAGAGGGGGGCAGGCCCGCTGCCATGTTCCCAGGAAGTGGGATATAGTCAATGGACCTTCCTTCCAGGGTGGGTTGGCCGTGCAGCCAGGACAGGGGGATAGGAAATGGGAATTCAAGGGGCCACCCTAACAGGGAGTCATGGCACATGCCTTCAGGTGTTTGTCCAAGGAAAACGCATTGCAAAGAGTGTGAGAAACATCAGTGTGACTATTTCAAAGTGACGTGAAGAATCAAGGTTCATCAGCATTCTCTGCTGTCTGGGGAAGATCACTCACAGCTTACCTACACCAATCAATCCGATTCTATCACTCTATTCACAGGTTGCTCACAGCCCAGGATGAGGCACAATCCCCTAAAACCTGGTATGACGCCTTTAGTGATGAGACCACTACCCACCTTTCCGGTCTTATCTTATGCATCCTACACTCGTGCTCCGTGCTTCTTCAAACTCAAAAACCAGAAAGAGCAAAACTGCCCCAGGAGCACTGCCTTCCCCCACCCCCAGGGTCATAAGCACCCACACGCAGGCAGGCCCTGCTCCTCGTCCAGGTCTCAGCTCTCTTGATTACTCCCTGTCTTCATGGGCCCCCCTCCCACTCTGCTCCCCCAGGACCCTTTCCTCGCCCCTTTGGAGCAGTCATCACTCTGCACAGTCACTGCTGTTTACTTGTCCTTTTGGGCAGGGCCATACCTGCCAGGCTCACCTGCTCCTGTGCCCCCAACAGCTGCTCTGTACCTGTCCAGTAGCAGACACCAACCAACACTCACCAAGCCAATTGACAAACACACAGGCAAAGAAAGAATACACCTGGGGACTGGGCCTCCCCAAGCAGTGTGACTCTACCACCGTGGATACAACAGCTTCTTTGTTCTTGGTTAAATCACTTTGTTTTGCTATTTTTTCACCATGGCTGAGGGTGAGAAAAGCTTTATGTACATTCGGCAAGGTCTATCTTAGCTGGTGAGTCCTCTTTCAATCAATTCTGTATTTTCAGGTAACTCTTGAACAGAAGGAGCTCTTCTTTCTGCTGCTGGCCAGGGCAAACGTGTCCTGTACCCCCAAATTGGATAGATTCTGTGAGGCCATGCTTAATATGTGCTATGGCAGGAGACCCTTGTGGGACCCGGGTGCCTGATAGCAAGCAAACTGCATCAAAGGAATGCCCCCAAGGACCAGCTGCCAGGCCAGCTGTGCAGAAGCAGAGTAAGGGCTCTTTGTGGGCTGGTGCTGATCTGCATGACAACTGCCCAGGGAACACAAGCCAGGGTGCAGCAGAGAGCTGCCTTTGGTTCAGGCACTTGCCTGAGTGAGTTCCTTTGTTTAAAAGGCATTCTTTTCTTAAAATATGAGTGATAAACCGAGAATCACAAAAATGAAATTGCTTACCTTTGTGTTTCCTCCCTTCAGTTCCACACGCTGCAGAATTACAGAAGTGGTTATTTTTGCAAAAGAACTTTTTTTCGCTCACAGAAAAAAAGCAAATGCAGCAAGAAATATGTTTTCTTGAGCCAAAAACAAGTTCTTAGGCCTTTTAGAAAGTGCCAGCAACCATGCTAATAATTAATGACATGTTTAAATGCTTAGTGCTGCACCAGCAATGTTTTCAAGAATCCCAACCTCTTAGTTTTTCTTGACGTTAGAGTTACACTTGTACAGCAAGAAAAATACAGTCTTCCTTTATCTTAGTGAGGAGGTGCATTGCACTGTTCACTTGGTGCCTGGATTGAAGTCGATGTCTGTGTCCATTTTTGGAAGCTCGAGTTTTTGAGCATATGCTACAAATTCTGGCCTCACAGGTCATCCTGTAGCAAAGCTTTGTAAAGCTTTTTCTTCTTCTTTTTTCTTTGTTTAATCTCTAATGGTCCTGAGAACACTCGTGTTTTCTAGCTTTCAGCTGAACTACAATTTTCTTAAAAATACTGAAGCTTCTGATACCACATTCAGTCATAATAATAGGTACGTATTATGGGACAATTAATTGGATCATAGAAATTAATAACTAGATAAAATTCAAAGAGAAGCCATCTGCTCAGGCAGGACAGGGGTGAGGCAGGTTTCTGGGGGACATGAGGACAGCCAAGTTGGTGACACAATGAGGATGCAGGCTCTGGTGTGGACAGGCTGGGTCATTACCCATGGTAGCCGGAAATGCCCGGGAGAATGTAAGGCCAAGTGTGTGTTCAGGTCAAGTGACAATCTAAGAACAAGAAGTGGAAGACAGAGGTCAGGAGAGAGCAGAACAACTGCAGGGCCAGCCATACAGGACAACAAAAGAAAGAGCCACCATGTCCTTATGGGCAAGTGGGGGGCTTGAACTTTGTTCTGGCTTACCTGATTTCTGGCTGTCTGGTGTGTGAAAGGGCTGCCCGCTGGTGATGGTTTACGATCTCTCCCAACTGGACAGCATAAACAAAACCGACCTGTGCGACTATCTGCTATAAGCAGCCTTATGGCCCAGGCTCCACACAGGCTCATATTTAGGAAAAAGATCAACTGGACACCTAAAGTCTTGAATTGAAATACAGATCTCTAATGTAGGCTTGGGTGATGCAGGAATTCCACATCTTAAACGACACAGCAAGATTTCCCAGGATCCTATTTTGACATCTCTTTTCTGTTAGAGGGAACCCACTTCACACACTCAGGTACCACTCAGCAATACGGGTGATGCCTCCTCCTCCCCGGAGGGCAGAGGCTGATGCAGGTGCATCTCCTCTTCATCCCCTGGCTGGGTGATTCTGAGAAACACTCTTTTCCTTCCAAAGGGATGGAGAGTGGCTGCTGCCTGCAGTGGTGACCAGCTCAGGGATTCCTCTGCCATCTGACTCCCCTCCCACCCTGCTGGCCACCCACTGGCCCCTTACCCCTTTTTCCTGGGATTATTTTCCAAATAAATGTCCTGACTGAGCTCTCCAGCCCTGGTTTTGGGAAGGGAGACACAGGCCAAACGTCACATTCTTTCTGGGTATTTTAGCACCTCTGGTTTACTGAGGTGTGACAAATCTTATCCAATTTATCCAATTAAGGTTTGCGAAATTGTGAACTTGACTGAGGGAAACTATTCCAGCAAAGGATGGGCATAAGAACACCAGATAATAGGTAGTAAAAGCTGCTATTTTGGCTTCCATGGGGTATTGAGGAAAGAAGACGGGTCTTAGAAGGGTCTGCTGACAAGCGCAGTGCTGCGCTGTGCCCATGGTGACCACCGTTCCTCTTCTGTGTGCCCACGGCTGTCAGTGCCCCGGACACGCCTTCCATGCTCAATGCCAGTATGCCCACTTTCTAGATGGAGAAACCGGCATTTCAAGAAGATGAGGAGTGGCCGGGCACGGTGGCTCAAGCCTATAGTCCCAGCACTTTGGGAGGCCGAGACGGGCGCATCACGAGGTCAGGAGATCGAGACCATCCTGACTAACACGGTGAAACCCTGTCTCTACTGAAAAATACAAAAAAAAAACTAGCTGGGCGAGGTGGCGCCTGTAGTCCCAGCTACTCCGGAGGCTGAGGCAGGAGAATGGCATAAATTCAGGAGGCGGAGCTTGCAGTGAGCTGAGATCCGGCCACTGCACTCCAGCCTGAGCGACAGAGCCAGACTCCGTCTCAAAAAAAAAAAAAAAAAAAAAGAAGAAGAAGAAGATGAGGAGCTTGTTGAATGTAAGCAAGTAAAGGTCGGATGTGAGGGAGTGGAGTTAAACTCACCCGGCCTGTCTCTGAGGCTGGCATCCTCTCCACCATATCATGCTGCACTGCCCACCCTCTTAGATAGGCCTTGGTGGCTCTTCAGGAGCCCACATTTTCATACTCTCAGAAGAGAAACTAAAGCTGTCCAAGGACTAAGCATAATACTCAAGACATTTTTGGCGTGAGCCATTGAGCAACAGAGCCCACAGGAGCTAGGGGCAGCCAGATGGAATCAGCCACTGAGATCTGGGGCATCTGATCCAGACACGACAGTGTCTGCTGCACTCAGCCTCTGCCCCCTTGAAACAAGAAGAAGATCCCCAGCTGAGGGAGAGACATCAGTCATGGTCTTAGGTTCTGAGGGTCTTCACACCAGCATCGGCTTTGTGCCAAGGATCTAGACTTTGCCATTTCTCTCAACTTCTCAGAAAAAGCACCAGCAGCTCTTGTCTTGCCAACCATCTTTAAGAAAGGTGACCAGCCAGCTCCACTAAGGAAGGCGCTGCCAGCACTCTGAGCCTGCCCTTGACTCCTACAATGCTAGGCAGCACATAGAATAAGCTCATTTCAGAGGTGAGGAAATCCAGGTGCTGTTAATCAGGATAGAGTGTGAGAGAGAGCAGCAGACACTTGCCTCCAGCCCAGGCTTGGCTGGCTCTGAGATGTGAGCTTCTACTCTCACAGGGAAGCATTCAGCTGATGCCTGACAGACAACCCCTATTAATGTTGGCTACTGGGGACCCCACGCCACTTCTCACAAGCAATGTGAAGACAGAAGAGCCACTCTGTTCTCAAAATTCAGCTTCTTCGTCTTCCTGGAATCATTCCAAATGGCCCCACGGAGCGTAAGATTCAATGAGGTTATATTTATAAAGAACTTATCTCATTTCTAGACATGGTAATTCAAAAAAAAGGCCACAGATTCCTCCTGTCACTCACTGCAAGCCCACTTCCAATGTGACTTTATAGCCACAGTACAGGATGTCTCCCCAACTCCTGAATCTGGCCTGGGCCACTTGATCCGCTTTGGTCAATGAGATGATGTGATGTCACCCTGAAGAGTCATGCACATTGAGGCTTGCCTTCCCTCATTGCTATCGGGCACCCCGAAGCCACCACTGGGTGAAGAACTCTGAGCCAGCCTACAGGAAAAGGAGAGACATGGCCCATAGCCAGCCTACTCCCAGAAATGTAAGGTCTTTGGCTGCCAGCTGACCACAGATGCCTGAGTGAGCCCAGACAGCACTGTGTGAGGCAGAGGCAATCCATCCCAGATGGCTCAGCCCATATCATCAACCCACAGCACTGTGAGCATATCAATGATTATCATTTTAAGCCACTGAGTTTCAGAGTAGTTTGTTCAGTAGCAACATATAACTGATACACCAGCACTATATAAGTTGCTTAAAACATAGTATCTTTCTCTCTTCCTTGTTTCTTTCCAAAGTGCTGTAACGAATGCATGGGCAACACTGCTGATGCTGGAACTGAGCAGACCCAGACGTGCACTTGACCCTCTACTTTGGGAGGCTGAGGCAAGAGGATCATTGAGAAGTTTGAAACCAGCTTGGGTAACATGGCAAAACCCATGTCTCCACACAAAAAGAGAAAAAATACAAAACTTTTCCGGGCATGGTGCTGTGTCTGTAGTCCCAACTACTCAGGAGGCTGAGGTGAAAAGATCACTTGAGTCCAGGAAGTTGAGGCTGCAGTGAGCCACGACTGTGCCAGTGCACTGCAGCCTGGGCCACAGCGCAACACTCTGTCTCAAAAAACACATTTACCTACATAACAAAACTGCGCATCCTGTACATGTACCCCTGAACTTAAAAGTTGAGAGTTAAAAAAAAAATGTTAGCTGGAAGGTGTGGCAGCTTGCTCGGTGCCTGAGTGACAGTTCTTCCCAGCACAGGAGGTGGTCCACAGACCTCTCTTAACTCTGAAAGTTCTGTAACTTCCTCTGAGATAAGCATTGTTGAGGTTACCCCAATTTCCAAGAGACTTGGTAATTTCTACTGTGTCCCATTGCCTAATATGTGACAGCTCCTCGCTGACTTTCTTGAAAGTCTCTATTTCAATGCTATATCACAGCATACTAGATAATATTTCAAGCCACAATAAGGGAATCACAGGTAAGAGAAACTGCCCATCGTGTGCTGGGCCACTGAGGTTCCCACCAGGAGCCCTTTTGAGCTGCTACATCTCCCAGGAGTGGGTGACATCCGTCTCTTTACATACACGTCCCGGCCCTGTGAGTTTCTTTTGCAATGAAGTGCAAGGCCCATTTGAATTGCATAAACACTAAGGGGTGTGTGTGTGTGTGTGTGTGTGTGTGTGTTGGGGGGGTGTCAAGAAAAGACAACAGACAAGACACCTGGGGATCTTGCAGCTAAGTGAGCAGCATGGGACAAATAAAAATAATAGTATATTTTTAAATCCACTATATTGATTTCATGAATTTTCTTCCTTTTTCTCTCACACTACTGTCTTTCTTCAACAGACATCAATTTCTTGACACCACAATCCAATGTGGTTTGTTTTCAGTAACTATCAGCTGCTAGGTATTTGTTCAGCACTTGGGATGTACCCAGGCAAAGAGATGTGCAAGTATAAAACAAGGGAGCCCACCCTGCAACTGGGAAAGAGGAGTTACATGTTCATTCCAAAACAGAGAAACTATGTAAAAACAGGAAAAAAAAAAAAAGAAAGAAAGAAAGAAAAAAAGTATCCATGCTCAACTCATCAGCTGGGAAAGCCTGTGTGTAAAGTTCTGAAGCCTGAAAACTTTCAAAGAATCAAGGGTATAAAGGGTCCAGAAGAACTCAATACAGGACACAATTGCAAAAGTATTTTCTTCCTTTAATTTCTGCAACCCTCACTTTTGGAGGGAACGCAGCCAGCGGTGACCTGGGGCCCCACGGGTTAGGCTGCACTCAACAAGGTGCCTGCTTGCTATATTAGGAAGAGTCCACTTTCAAATTCAAACTGCACCCAGGAGACAAAGGCAAGTCCTGGCTGCAGCCCAGGCAGGTGTTCTCTTGTCAAAACAAAACCTGCCTCAAAAGTCAATTCAGAGACTGGGCAAGTGAAAGAGCAGTGACTTAGAGGCAGGGAACCGAGCTTGAGGCTACTCCTGCACATTGGGTCACTACGGAATCGTAATTACCCTTTTAAAACTTCAATTCCTTCGTCTGATAAATGGGATCAATGACGCTCCACCTCAAATGGGTCTAACAGTATCTGCTCAACCTAATGGCTTAGATGGGAAACTGCTCTATTCAGGAAAGGGCTCCGGAACAGTAAGCTGCTTTACTAAGGTGTGGTGGCATGTTCTTCCAAGTTGAGAAGTTCTGCTAGATGGGAGAAATGAACAGTGCCCATTTCTGAGTGTTTCAGACTACAGCCTTGCAGCTCCGGAGACCTAAGGGAAGAAACATCAGGCATGTCTCGCGGGGCTGCAGACATGAAGATGGGGATGGAATTCAGGTGATGGTACTGGTTGCACTCACCTGCTCCTCCTTCAAATGCCTCCTTCTGGCACTCTGCATTTCAGCATTCTCTTTGGGCTGTGGAGGCTCCCCAGAAGCCACGTCCCCTGAAAGGAACGTAGGAAGGACCTCTTGTTCCCGGCACCACCTTTAACTCCTGCCCCTGCCCACCTGGGGAAGACGCATCGCAATGGTGGGTTACCAGGCAGGAGGGAAGGCTCTAGGAGGGTTGGGAGCCGTGGAACCCTGGAGCTTAACCTTTTCTGACCACCAGAGAAGGAGACTGCGGTGGCAGGACTGAGGCCTCTGCCTAGTGTTGAAACGGGAGCGCACAGATGCTTTTCCAAATAACTTTTGACCCCCTTTCTGGTAAATCATTTTTTCATACTTGATTCTCTATGAAATCTAGACTGCAAACACCACCTCCTCCCCTCCTAGAACGCAGACTGGCTTACCACCGCCCTAGTTTCCTTCCAATTCCAACTGGGGGGGGGGCCCGCCATGGGCCAACAGCAGGCTAGCTCAGGGCTGAGGGGGTCTCTGGAGTCTGAACTCCGCGCCCGCTTGCTCCTCCATGGCTTAGCTGGTCAGGACTTGAACATTCGCCGGACCCATAAATTGGGTCATTTTGAACCTCAAAACCCAACCGGAGCCTGGGGAGGCCTTTAGGACCGAGGGGAGCCATCCCTTCCTCTAGTCGGGCAGCAAATTCCTGTCCTCCTAGTCCCCCGCAGTTACCCGCCGCCCCCAGCCTCTGTGGCCCTCATTGTCAGACACCGGCCCCGGGCCACCCTCTGGACGGGATCCCCCGCTAGGGCCTCCCTGGTCTGGGGCAAAGTTGGCGGCCACCTTCGCGCGGGCTGCGCCTTCCTCCTCTTCCCTGCCCTCCTCCCCCGGAGCCCGCGCCCGCCTCCTCCAGCACGCGCGTTGCCAGGCTCCGAAAGCTAAGCTGAGCGGCTGGCCCCAGGGCGCCCCTAGCCCAGCCTGCCGGCCAGGCGCGTGCGACGATAGTCTCCCAGCACCCCTTCCTCTCCCGAGAGGACTGGGCTCCGCCCCGGCGCCGCAGCTCCCGACTCCCCGCCGCTCGGGCTGCAGCCGCTGCCCCGCGCCCGGCGCTCGGGGCAGCCGGGGGCGCTGGCGGCTAGCGCAGGGCGGGGAGCGGCGGGGGGAGCGGAGCGGCGCAGAAGGGAGGGCAGAGGAGGAGAGAGCCTGGGAGCGGAGGAGCAGAGGCGGGCGCCGCACCGCCCCGCATGCTCGCTCGCTGGATAGACTCGCGGGCGGCCGCTTGGGCGCACTTGCCGGGTCACCTTGTCCCGGAGGTAAGTCCCGACCTCCAGGCCGCGGGGGCGGGCGGAGGGGCCCGCAGTGGGCGGGGTCGCGGCGGGGGCAGCGAGCTGGCGGCGGGAGCGGGAGGCTGCCGGGCGCTGGCGGGTGTCCTAGTCCTGGCTCCGCCTCGGAGCGCGCAGACCCGGCGGCGGCGTGGCGCCCGCGGTAAGTCCGGGTGGTCGCCGGGACGAGACTTGGGAGACACGGGGTCGGCGGGCGGGAGGAAGAGCTGAGCCGGCGGAGAAGATGCTGAGGAAAGGGTCGGTGCTGGCCCGGGCTGCACCTTGGTGCCTTGCCACCCCGGGAGACGCGAAGGGGCTGCTGTGCGAAGTCGATGGGAGCTGCTGAGACCAAGAACTGGGAGCGTAGTGGAGCCAGGCTGCCCAGCAGGGCCATGGGGGCGCGCGGCGGGCCAAGGCTCTGCGGGTTCGCGCTACCCCTCGGAGTGACCCGAAGGAGACCAGCCGGGGCTGGTGAGCCGGGCGGCCGCGGAGCTGGGGACCTAGGTCTGTTTGGGAATAGGAAGGGAAACAGACTAATCCTCCGAGCGGAGCGGCAGGCAAGGTGCAAGCGCGCTTGGGATGGGGAATCCCGACGGGCGACCGGGGCGGAAGCAGGGACTCCGGGAGCCTCCTTCCTCTAGCCAGAGCAAGACCTGCCTTCGAAAGCTGTCTGGCCCCTGGCAGCCGCGACAGCCTGCAGCCCTGGGAGCCAAAGCCCCGGCGCCGAGATGGGAGCGAGCACATACGCTGTTTTGGTTCCAGTTTGAATCTCGCTTTTTCCTAGTCGTGATTTCTGCCTCTTCGTGTGCGCTCTCTGGGCAGTGGGGAGGAAGGAATGGCTCACTAGATGAGTTGGGCACTTTTCTTAGGGAAGGGGCTTTGGTCCCTTTGCGCTTTTTGCAAGACCCTAGTAGAGTGGCTCTGGCAGCCGAGCTTTGAGGAGGCGGCCAGAGGGGCCGTTTGGCATCTCTGAAAGACGAGAGGAAGGAGTCTTCTGGTAGTCCTGTTTTCCTTTGGGGGTTTCCTTGCACGCAGAGGTTTGGGCGCTTGGCACCCCGACTTCAGGTGCGCACAGTCCTCCTGCGACACCAGATGCGCTGGCGCCGCGGCGCTCCTGGCTCGGACCGATGCCTGCGACTTCCCTGGCCATGTCCTGGTGTTTAGTGCAGCAGACACCGGCCGAAGGCTTGGCTGATCGGGGGTGTAGTGGAGGGGAGGGCTGGGCATTACACAGTGGCTCCGTTTTCTGGTTGGAATCAGTTGGTGGGGCGTGCTCGCGCGCGTCTGTGTATCTGTCCGTTCCCCTCCTACAGCCCAGCGTGTTTGGTCTGAGTCCAAAGAAGGAGGTGGTGTGTGTGCTGCGTAGACCTGCGCCTGTGGGGTTAGCAGCCTCATAACAGCCCCTAGAGCCGGCCAACTTCTCAGTGCTAGGCTGCGACCTCAGGGGCCGCCGCGTCGGGGATCGTAAGTGGTCTTCAAAGAGGGGTCTGGGTCTCGAAGTCCTGGCAGCAGCCGAAATGAAAAGGAGCTGCCAGGAAGCGGGCGGGCAATCTGATGTCCGTTCTGGCGCGGACAGGAAGAAACAAGTCGAATTTTTAGATGAATTGCGTGCTGTGTTTGGCGGTGGTGTGGCCCGTTCTTTCGGAGGTCCACACCACAGGTGTGAGGCCTGTGGGCCCTGAGGAAGCGCCCTCCCCTTGTTTTCTCCCTCCCCTCTCTCTCCATCTCTCCACCGCCAGCCCCTTTCTTTGCGAGGAGCAAGCCTGACTTAGTAGCTGATCGGCACCCTCTCTCACCCTGCCCCCGTATCCTGCATGAAAACGGAATCCTCATAATCAAGAGGGCCTTGTTAAAAAAAAGATGGAGAAATCTATTTTTAAACTTTTTTATTATGGAAAATTTCAGTGGTACACAGTGGCAGACAGAGAATAGTGCCCTGAAGCTTTGTGTACCCCCCACCCAGTCACCACCTGCAGTTACCTTTTGTGGAGTTTTGGAGGCCTTATTTGATGAAGTATTTCAAAACTCATTCCAAAATGCTAAGTATTGGATAGTATGTTAATTAGCTCCATTCAGCCATGACGCATTGTATACACATATCACAGCATCGCTTTGTACCCCATAAACATATACAATTATAATTTGTTAATGTCTGATAAAATAAACTAATTCATTAAAAATACAAAATTACTTTGATATAAACTTCAAAAAAAAAAAAATTCCAAACTCACCTCACCTCTAAACACATCCCTCTGTATCTCCAGCTGATGACATTTCATTTTATGTTACCTATCAGAAATGTCAGTTTTTAATAACCCCATTAGAGTATAGGTGATATTAAAATAAAAATGAAGGCCCCCTCCATTCCCATTTTAGAGTAGAAAAGGAAAACCTGCTAACTCTCCTTAAGGCGTACAGGGGCGAGATATTGAAGGAAAGACAAGTCCAGATCTCTGGAAGAGAGACATGTTAGCAATAGGACCAGACTTATCCTAATTCATGCAGGGTGTAAACATGATTCTGGTTGAGTCATGATAGGCAAGATAATTTTTTTTTGATAAAAACTTTAAAACTCAGTTCAAAAATTATAAGCAATTAATTTCTTCCACATTTAACATTGAGATAAAGGTGCTCTACCAGACTTATTTTTCTCATTAATTTTAAATCATATTTTCTAGGGAGTTATTACTATTATCAGAGAATAGAAAGTTATTTTCTTATGTAAGATTTCTATCTGAGGCACTAGTCAGTGCTATGCTGAGGTTCATGGAGCGTACTGAACATTTCATTGTTTAATTAGAAAATGTTTGGTCGTCCTCCAGGTCACACCTGCTCTGCCCTCTGAAGAGGCTCTGCGCTTGCTGAGATGTGATGTCCAGTGTGACTTTTACTGGCTGGAGAGGTGTGGCACACAGGGAGGCACTGGAGGCAGTGGGAGGGGATGCCCTCCCTCCACCAACCCCCTCCCATCCTGCACACCTCTGTGCTTTCCTTTATATAAAAGCAGTTCCTAAAAATTGTCAATGACGTTCTGAGAGGAGTCAGTCAGACTTTTGAGTACCTTTATAAAGTGCACTATTTAAAGGCGTCCTTAGTTAACCTCTTGTAAGATGAATAACCATCTTGTAGGTGAGCAGTTTTATGTCCTGTCACCCCATCCCCAAATAAAACCTTGTCTTTTCATGACTCCAGCTTGGCCTGTGCCCCTCACATTGGCCTTTCAGATCCTCATGCACATTGGAAAATGCAGGTTCCATCTCAGAGTGAACGCACTGCTGTGGCCTGTAGTTTGAACAGATGTCACATTATCAGCAAAATTCTTTGAATGAGTGGGTAAAGTGGCAAGGACTGAAGTATGGGGTTTTAATTTGACAACACCAGCAAAACACGGGGGTAAGCGACTGGCACAACAGCCTGTTGTATCAGTGGAAAGTTGCATAAGGTCATTTTGGGGCAGTGCATTGACAGAAGTTTTTGGAGCCATAGCTCTTGACTCAGCATCACTACACTAGAGGCATGGTGTCAAAATCTCTACAAAGCAGTACTGAAAACATTAGAGATAGGCTGACCAGGTCTCTAACCACGTCACTGGAATTAGAATAATGAAGTTGGCAGTGGGAGGTTTGAAAAATGTGGTTTCTCAGCATTCTCTATGCAAGATGCCCATTTTGAATGATTCCTAAGAGATCCTAAACTTGTGTTCAGAGAGCAGCTGAAGTAACCCGGGCACCAGCTATGATTCAGTGCCTTCGTGACTGCTTTGCTTACATCCAGGCAGCATATCGGATTGTGCGGAGAGTGGAGGAGGGATGCGCTGGGGAGACAGGTGTGCAGAGTGTCTCCTGTCCCCACGCTGCTCCCTCTTTCCCCTTGGGCCTTCCCTGAGTGCCATGAGCAGACATAGGCTCCAGAATCTGGAAGGTCCCATTTGTTTTCTCAGAATGCCATGAGAATACAAACTTTACCCAGAGAAACTTTGAGACAATGAAATGTCCTCAATCCAGTGTCTTTTTCATTTAACAAACTGTGACAACATTAACGCTTGGTTTTCAAAATCCTGGAAAGAATATGGTTAAAAAGAAACGATCTCAGAAAAGTGACGTGGTTTGTCTAAGATCATTCAGCTAGCAAGCAGCAGAGCCCAGAGTCTGGAGCCTACAACCTGTCGTTGGCAAGGGTGAGGATTGGGACAGTGCGTTTGCACTCACTTGGGGTGGACGGACACATGCACAGGAATGTGCCCAGGGTGCATACATAGCCATGTGGGCTAAAGATTTATGAGAATGTATAGGAAAGGCATGTGAGCAATAGCTTATGAAATTTAGCTTTAACATAACTAAACTTAGATTCATATTACCTTATAAACTTACGTGATGCATTCTCTAAGATGGAAACATTTTTAAAACAGATTACCAACAAACCACCACCCTCCATTTGTAGTATGTGATGATTCAAGATGCAAGCATGATTCAGATAACAAAATGTAAATCTTCTTAAACTATTGTATGATAAATGACCTGTTAAATTACCAAAAACAAAGAAAAATGGAAATTCTAAAGAACAACAACAGATAAGCTTCGGGATCAAAAATAACTGTTAGAACCAAAAATAACAGAACCAGGAAACATTATACACAGGTAGAAAATAATAAAAATAAAAGCTGCTTCCAAAGGCACAACCCAGGGGATAACTTCGCCTGTTTAGTTACGTAAAAATAATTTAAGAGTTCAATTAGCATTATTTCAGAGGCATGGGCCTTTTGCTCTGGAAGTTGCAATCAGTGTTCAGTGTGAAAACACTTTTTGCTTGGTTTTTAGTTCTTAACTGAATTTTGTGTCAATAAAATTCATTTTTAAATACTGGTGTGGCATTTAGAGAATGAGTCTGAAGGAGAGAGTACTTGTGTAGATTTTAAACTGGGTGTTTCAAAAAGGGCTCACTTAGGGTAAATTTCTATTTTGAACAATTCTTAGGTCTCCAACAAGTTCAGCTGTTATCTATCACTTGACCTCACTGAGCAGGCACTTTCAGATGTTACCTCCATCTGTTACTTCCTTAGGTTTCCTCTCTTTCAGAAAACTCCAGGGCCCAAAACAAAACCAGAAAGCAAACACATTTCAGATCATTCTAACTACAAAAGTTTTATTCCATTGCCTCAACTTTAAACTACAGATCTTTCTGAAAGGGAGATACAGTAATCTTACCTGAAATACATTTGGAACCACCCCCCACGCCCCTGCTTGGAAAAGCAAATAAATGAAGTGTTATAGAAACTCACTCTTCTGTCTTGCATACAAGTCTTCTGTCATTCCTCCTATAGGAGGAAGTTGGTCTTCACATGTTGGTGGTACAGACCCTCAGCTGGCGTGGTCTGAGAGACAGGAGTTTATCCCTGAAGATCCTAATGGGATTAAGTCCTGGGACAGTTTCCCAGTGGAAACCCAGTAGCCATGCTGTGGGGTGGCCCGAGGCATTAGCTTTAGGGTAGACCCCGGGGAAGCCCAATTCATCCTACAAAAGATTGGTACCAATTCCACTGTTAATTATTTGCGGTTTCTAAAAGTGCATTTAATAAAGCCTATGTGTTTCTGTAGCCAACCTTCATGTCTGACATCTCAGCCTCAGCCCATCACCCATGTGTCTCCTTTATAAGAAACCTTGTTGTTCCGTTGAGTGCCCCATAGGGTAATGGCACAGCACGCGTAGGGCAGTCGAAAGAGTCGAGATGTGATAGGTGGTGTGCGTGGTTTCTGAGATGCTGTCTAAGCGCAGGGACTGGCCTGGGCTGGTAGGCATAGATGATTGACTGTCACAGATTGACTGTAAGAGGCACTCATCTGCTGCAGATCTCCCGTGGAAACCCTGTATTTATGAGGACCTTGGAGAGGACTCTGCACCGGGCAATCCCACCAATCCTAACCCAGTCTTGGAATGCTTTCAGATACCTCTTGCCTCTTTTGGCTTTACTTTTCTCTCCCAATTCCTCACCGTTTCCATAGTGCCTTTGTGACAAGTGGCTCCACAACAAAGAACTATGAGCTGATTAATGTGCATCGTGTCTTTTTTTTTTTTTTTTTTTTTTTTTAAATGGCGTCTCACTCTGTCACCCAGGCTGGAGTGCAGTGGCACGATCTCAGCTTACTGCAACCTCCACCTCCTGGGTTCAAGCAATTCTTCTGCCTCAACCTCCCAAGTATTTGGGACTACAGGTGCACTCCACCACACCTGGCTAATTTTTCTATTTTTAGTAGAGACAGGGTTTTCACCATGTTGGCCAGGCTAGTCTCGAACTCCTGACCTCAAGTGATCTGCCCTCTTAGCTTCCCAAAGAGCTGGAATTACAGGCATGAACCACTGTGCCCAGCTTAATGTGCATAGTACCTTAACAGGTTTTTTCTTATATACTAAACCTAGAGATACAGCTCATTCATTTCAGTACTCTAATAATAGTTTAGTGCTCTAAATTCCCTCACAAAAACAGGTTTTGGTTGAAAGCTAACTTTGAGTCAAGGGAAATAATCTTCTTTGTTATTTCTAAGTTTATTCTCTGCCCTTCATTCTTATCCTGACCTTTAAAAGCTGTGGATATTGGCCGGGTGCGGTGTCTCACGCCTGTAATCCCAGCACTTTGGGAGGCTAAGGCGGGCAGATCACTTGAGGTCAGGAGTTCAAGACCAATCTGACTAACATGGTGAAACCCCATCTCTACTAAAAATAACAAAAAATTAGCTGGGCTTGGTGGCAGGCACCCCTAGTCCCAGGTACTCAGGAGGCTGAGGCAGGAGAATGGCGTGAACCCGGGAAGCGGAGTTTGCAGTGAGCCGAGATCCGAGATCGTGCCACTACACTCCAGCCTGGGTGACAGAGCGAGACTCCATCTCAAAAAAAAAAAACAAAAAAGCTGTGGATATTATATTAAGTATCACACCTTCACACAGTCCATTGTTTTCACTTTGTTCACAATGGGATCACTAACTGGAAGCCTCTCCTAACTGGTCTGGACTTGGCAAGGACCCTACAGCCTGCAGCACAGCTGTCTATCCCACTCAAGTGGCCTGGAACAAGGAGGGTCATTTGTCCAGCTGCATTTCTGTCCTGCTGCCATCCGCTCATCCGCTGTGGCCCTGCTCGTGTGGGTCCTCTTGTGTAAGATTCATTGGTACACTTGCTAATCTGAATGTTCTGGGTGTAGCTGTATTAGCTGTGAATCGGAGCCCTGGATGTATTTGAGGACATCACAGTCTATTTTAGAACCATAGAGATGAAATGTATCTCTTGACTCAATATGTGCAGAATTCGGTAGCTTCCTTCCTTGCCTATTGCTAGACCTCGAATTTCTGATTTGCCACATACCTTTCCAGGAAAAACATGCGTCACACTCTTGGGACACAAAAAGAGTGTGCATCCCTAATCCCAGCAACGATTCTGTCTGTTGCTCTTCACGTGCCTACAGGGCAAAGTGGCACAGGGCTGCTCAGTGAGTGCTGGGGTGACCAGGTGGCCCTACCGTCTCACCATTGGTGTTGGGCCATAGCCCGTCCTCAAACATTTTTTTTTTTTTTTAACCAGAGCAGGGCCACATGGGCACCTCCCTCCTCCCTAAGCTCTCCTGCATCCCATTGATTGTCTGCAGTCACCCATCTGTCCCACCCAGAGTCTGGCACTGCAGTCACCAGCTAGTCTATTCTACTACTTCAGCCTTGCCCCAGGTGCACCTGGGACTGTAGCACTCAGACTCACAGACAGTGGGAGCAAAGGGCTTCCTAATGGTCTCTGGATCAGAGAGCTAAGCTGTAAACCATCTGTGACTGCCCTGCCTCCCCATCATCTTGTCCTCCAGCGATTGCAATGCCCTGGATACCTGCAGAGGTTACTGAGGGGATGGGGTACACTGCACCCCACTGCCCCTGGCTCCAGTGTGTCCTGGACATTATGCAGAGGGCCAGGTCAGTGCATGGAAGTGGGGTAGGGAGAGCCATGGCTCTGGGAGATACTTGCCCTTCAGGGGAGACTGAGGCTGGGGTGTGATGGAGTGCGATGCAGGGGCTGATGGAGAGCCCAGCATTGGTCAAAGGATGGACCTCAGTCACTAGCACTTCTACACGGTTATAGATATTCCAAACTCCAGGCGTTTCTGACCTGTCTGGACCTAAGACACAGACATGGGCTTCCAGCATTACTGACCTCAGGATTTGGCTCTGGGCTGGACAAGAACTCCACCCTGCCAGTGGCCAAGCATCCTTTCTTGGTAGAACCAGGTAAGCCCTATGCCTCACCACGGAGCCGCCTGGCTGCTCTAAAAGGGTGGCCCTGCTCTTCAGATCCAGATGAAATAGAGGTGAGCTAAACAATTGTGGGGAAATAAAGGGAGCTCAAACCTAAAGGGTCAGATTAAAGCTGGCAGGACCTGTTTGGATGTTGTCATGAAGGTGATTCAGGAAGACCACCAGCTTCAATTGGTGCCTTGTTGCTTCGGTGTCTCTCTTAAGGACCAGAGTGGCAGCGCCAGGCAGGGCAGGGAGGAACCCTAGGAGGGAAGGGTGGAGACTGAGCTTTGTCTGCTATTCCATGTGACTCCCTCGGCAAGCTCCCTAGATGCCTGTTTGACACTTGGTGGAAAGAAGGGACCCAGAGGGCTTCCCCAACGTGCCATCCAGCCTCTGCATCTCCCAGATGCAGAGCCAGGGCACAGGGACCCAAGTTTTCAGGGCTTGTTTGCTTTTGTATTTGTCTCTGAAGTGCATTTTTTTTCCTCACCCACCGTGCTCAGTTTTCTTGGCATTTCTGGAACCCAGAATACTGTGTGGGACAATGACAGACCCCGTGCACTGTAGACAAATAGATGCAGACAGCTCTGGCTTCCAGCAAGCCCCAAGTAGGACACAACATGATGAGGACGTTTCTCTATCTGTGCTTTTCGGTGGTTTCCTGGGAGGAGAGCACCACAGCCAGTCAGGGGCACCATGGGCGAGGGGAAGCCCAGGTCCTAGGCCAGGCCAGGAGTCATGCACCTAGAAAAGTCTAGGAGAACAGAAGCCTCCCACAGAACTCCCAGGCAGGCAGAAGGGAAGCCGCATTCCTGTAATGCCAGAGGCCCAGACATTTAGAGAGAACGTCGCATTGAACTCCGCAGGACAGCGGGTCAACTTTTAGACCTCGTGGGCACTGTGTTCTTGTCTTGCTCTCAGCATAAGGCTTTTCCCGGAAGATGAAAATGTTCTTTCTCCTTAGACACTGCCCAGAAATGCTGATCTTCCTGGAATTTCTATTCAGAGCTTGAAATATTACAGAAATGTATATTTGGTGAGTTGGGCTCTGCCAACTGTTTCAGTCGCTCCTTAAGACTAAGTTGGTGCCGAATTAGAGTAAAAACAAAGATGCAAATTGTTTCTTGGGGACCCAAACCAGAGGGTCTCTGTCTCCACCAGAGCCTGGCCCAGCCCTGGAGAGTGACTTGGGAGCCCCGTCTTGACAGGTTCTTCCCTCTCTTCTGAGACCTTCTCCCCAAGCCCTCAGCCTCCTTGGATTCCACCCACCAGACCTTCTCTGTCAGAATGGAGTGGCCCCAGGGGCAGGACTCACCGCTACCAACTGAGCTTTCCTATGTTCACAACTGGCTGCCCTGCATATTTTCCTGTTCCTACCCCTTACCCAACGTCATCTCTGGGAAGTTCTCTGGGGCAGCAGCCTCAGTGAACCCATTCTCTGTCTGCTCCCTCCAGCCCCTTGGGCTTCCCTTTCCATGCCCCTCCCTCTGATAATGATACTTAGTAACCCAGGAATCCACAACAGAAACTCCCTCAGCCCCTGTGCTCCTTCCTCTTCCTCATCACTAGATCTAAGTATTTCCTGCCTCTCTCTTGCATCTTTTCCACCCTTGGCCCTGTATGCACACTCCTCTCTTGCTGGATCATCTCAGTAGCTTCCTGCAAGCTCTCCCTGCCTGCTGCATTGTGCCTCTTGCCTCCAGGACTGCCAGGAGAGTGAGCTGTCTCAAGTGCAGATCCGCCTCTGGGGCCCTCCTCTCGAAGCCCACTACTGGCACAGAACAGGCTTGGGAAAGATATAAGGCAAGGCTGTCCTATCAGTCCCTGTTCACCCTCCAGCCTCATCCCCATTTCTCTAGGTGCCCAGAACACCGAGTCACTCCTGCTCCTGCCATGCACAAGTACATGTGCACACACAAATGCCTGCACACACACACACTCCATGGTCCCACATGTGCACATGCACACACACACACATTACATAGTCCCACACCTCCCCCACCTGCAGTTGGCTGCCTCTTGCCTCTTGCTAATCTCCTCTGAGGTTCAAAGGCTTAGCTTGATCATCACCTCTTCCCAGCATCCTTCCTGCAAGTTCGGCATCCCCGCTTCTAGGTGCCCTTGGCACCTGGGCCCACACCAACACTGGTGTGGCGTTAGCAGAACAATCAAAGATGAAATATCTACAAAAAACTGTCAAGAAATGTGTAAGACCTATATAATGCTATTTCAATCAGAATGCCAATATTATATTGCCTTTTGAGCTTGACAGAATTATTCAAAAGTTCATGAAAGAATAATCAGGCTACAGTACTACATTTTTTTCAGTGAAGAAATGTCCTACCAGATAATAAAACGAAGTGTTCAAATTACATTAATTGACCTCAAATCCATTAGTATGGCTACTGTCAAAAAATCACAGAAAATAACAAGGGTTGGTAAGGATGTTTAGAAATTGGAACCCATGTGCACTACTTGGGGAACTGTGAGAGGATGTAGTTGCTAGGGAAAATAGTGTGGAGGTTCCTCAAAAACACTAAACATAGATTTGCCATATGATCCAGCAGTCCCACTTCTGGGTATATATCCAAAATAATTGAAAGCAGAGTCTTGAAGAGATATGCACATGCCCATTTTGATAGTAACATTATTCACCACAGCTCAAATGTGGGAGCAAGCCAAGTGTCTATCAGCAAATGAGTAGATAAGCAAAATGTGCTAAACACATACAGTGAAATATTGTTCAGCTTTAAAAAGAAAAGAAATTCTGTCATAGGCTACAACATGATGAACCTTGAGGATACTAAGCTTCGTGAAATAAGCCAGAGACAAAAAGGCTCATACGATATGATTTCACTTATATGACATACTGAGAGTTCTCAAACTCAGAGGCAGAAAGTACAATGGTGGTTGTCAGGGTCTGGGGAAGGGGAGATGGGAGTTATTATTTAAAGGGTATAGAGTTGCATACGTGCAAAATGAAAAAGTTCTGGAGAATCCTTGCATAGCAATATGAATATACTTAGCACTACTGAACTCTATACTATGAAATGGTTAAGATTATGTAAATTTTATGGTGTGTGTGTGTGTGTTTTGCCACAATAAAAAAAAAAACACATTAATTGGAAATGTAAGATTCTAGTTACTGGCATGTAGTTAACAGGCTATTCTGATTTTCTACTGTTGCATAACAGACTGCCCCCAAAACTTAGAGTTCATGGATCTGTGTGTCAGGAATTTGAAAGGGCACAGTGGGGACGGCTTATCTCTGCTCCGTGGCTCCTGGGGCCTCAGCTGAGAAGACTCACATGGCTGGGACTGGAGTCTTTGCCCAGGCTGGGCTCACTCAGAGCCTGGACCAGGAGCACCTACACATGACCTCTCCCTGGGTTTCCTCCCAGCATGGTGTCAGGATGGCCAGACTTCACATGCCGAGGCTTCTGCTCCAAAAGTGAGTGTGAACACGGTCAAGGCTGCACGCTCTCCTGCCCCATCTCCACAGCCACTCTGGGTCAGTGCCGCAGGATTCTATTGATTATAGGCAAGTTTCTAAGCCAGCCCAGAATCAAGGAGGCAAATTAGACTCCACTTTTGAAGGGAGGTGTATGAAAGAATTTATGAACCATACATTCAATCTGCCATGCAGACAAGTAGGTCAGACAGAGAACTCTGACACAGATGCCAGCCCCAAGAGCCTAGTGAATGTGTGGGAGCCGGCGGGGAGAGCTGAATTAGTCAATGTGGAGCACTTTGGAAGTAGGTAGGTGGGCTATAAAGTCAATTTATACCTCCCCATTTCATAAAAAGTTCTGAATGTATTTTAAAAGCATTGATAAATAAGTATTTTAAAAGCATGAATAAATTCAGCCTGAACATCTTACCAGTAATCCCAAGAGAAAAATAATTGATAAAGATTAAATATATGTACACATTCTGTACAACAGGCACTGTAAACAAAATTGAAAAGCATATAATAATCTGGAAACAAACATTTGCAACAAATTAAATGCTTAATAATCTTCCCACAGCAAAGAAGAAAACACAAACAACCTTATTAAAAACTGAGTTCATGCAATGGAGAAAAAGGTGGGAAGAAGTGGAAATAACTAAGAAACAAATATATGGAAAAACATACGTGCATCTTTTCTTGTTTTTTGGTTTTTGTCGTTGTTGTTTTTTCTGAGATGGAGCCTCACTCTGTCACCCAGGCTGGAGTGCAGTGTCGTGATCTCTGCTCACTGCAACCTCTGCCTCCCAGGTTCAAGTGATTCTCCTGCCTCAGCCTCCGGGGTAGCTGAGATTACAGGTGCATGCCACCACACCTGGCTAATTTTTTCATTTTCAGCAGAGATGGGGTTTCACCATGGTTGGCCAGGCTAGTCTCGAACGCCTGACCTTGTGATGCACCTGCCTCAGCCTCCCAAACTGCTGGGATTACAGGCGTGAGTCACCATGCCTGGCTGTGCATCTTTACTTGTAATGATGAAAACGCACATTGAAGTTAGGGAAGATACATCTTTCCAAAATGACTGCCCAGCCTCAGAGATTCCAGTTGCTCAGTAAAGGCACCTGAGGCAGCTCTTGGGATCTCTGGGGAGGTTGAATCTCTTGTCTTGAAAGTTTCACTGAAAGGTTCACTGAGGTCCTTCCCTTATATCCTTGGCCCCATAACAGAACCATTAAAACATTTCTAAGATACACGCAGAGTATGTGCATCTTGACTTCAAGTAATGAACTGTCAGAAAAAAACTAAATGTCTGTCAAAAGGGGATGGTTAAATATGATGCAGCTATCATGATGTTCTTAAAATAATGATTACATTATTTTAAATCCCTGGCCCATTGGCCAGGGCTGTGCTGAGTATGTATTTATATGGGTCAATGTCCGTGGTAAACTACTAAGGATGGAAAGCTAGAGGTGGTAAACTACTAAGGATGGAAAGCTAGAGGAAAATATGTTAAACATTTGTGTGAATATGTTATTCTCTGGGAGTGAAGTTTAAATATTTATTCAGATAATTCTTGAAAGCTGTTCTCCACATTGTTAATGGTATGTAGTCATGAGGAGCAGAGTGGAAATAGGAACTTCCATGGTTTTAATTTTCTATGCATTGGTATGATTTCAATTCATAAACATAAACATGTTGTTTTTGCCATTTAAAAAAAAAAACCTATTTAAACACCTATCTATCCTTCGGAAATAATCAGAGGTCTGGATGTAGTGGTTTGGCTACACGTTCACATTCATACCTGATTGGGGAAGGTGGAAAGCCTGGAGCCTCCTAGAAGTTGAGTGAAGTGTGTCTGTGTCAAGCATGCAATGCACGCTGTGGCTGCAGTGTGATGCAGCGGGAATCCAAGCCGTGGGCACTTACACGCATGCAGAGAAAGGTGTGCATGTGTGGGAAGGGACTGCAGGAGACGCCAGTACCACCATGAGTAGCTCCAGGCATGGAGTTACATGTGGATTTCATTTGCTATGTTATGTACTTTCCTGATTTTCAACTTGATCCTTGATTACTGTTTTGATTTGGAAAAAACCCCAAAAGTTTAGAAATTATTTTGTTGCCTCTCTCATTTGACTGAAAATCTGTTTCTTAATCATATTTTATGTTCCCACGTCCTATGCCCAGAGCCTAGCACACATTATGTGCTCAGCCAATGCTTACTCTTCCTGGGCTTCTCCTGGGCACCTCCCTGCCTCTTGAAAGAACGTGCTCTGCATTCCCCCCCAGGACTCCCAGTCTGAGGAGGCCCCTCTCCTCTGAGCATGTGTGTGCATGCTCCTGCCTGTGGCTGGCAGCCTTGGCTCTAAGCCCCGCGACAGTGGATACGTTTTCAAGAGTAGTTCATTCACCGTGTATTGAGGACTTGCCATTTGCTAGACCTTGTGGCAGACCCCAGAGACAGAGATGAAAGGCTGTGGTCCCTCATGGAAGAAGGGCGTTCAGAGGCCCTGCCTAGTGTGCGAAGCCTCACTTTGCTTGACACGGTGCAAAATGGCGATCCAGGCGCAAAATGGCGATCCAGGCGCAAAATGGCGATCCAGGCAGGCACCGGGGCTGCAGGAGCAGGGGTGCTTCGGCAAGATGCAGCCAAGACTCAGAATGCGAAAGTGACTAGCCTGGAAGAGTAGAAAGAAGGGGTCTTCTCAGCAGAGGGTGCAAGATAGGGCAGAGGTCACAGAGGCCTCTGTGCACCTAGAAGGTGGAAGTTGGATGTGGCTTCAGAATTCAGTCTGCACCAGTGGTGTTTGCTGAGATCCAGGTGCCCACACGAGAAACAACAGATGGCGTCAGACGAATTCAAGTACAGTCCTGGCTACCTGTTGCTGCCCAGGTTGCCCCAGAATGTATAGCATGAAAACTGCTGAGGGTTGGGAATATTGGAGGGGTGGGCTGGGCGCATCCAGCCTCATTCTCTCAGGCAGGTGCTGTCAGAGTGTATATGCAGCCAGAAAAGTGGGGGCCTGGGGCTACTGGGGGGTCAGCCGGGTAACTGTAACTTCTGGTGTGCTACACGTGGTCTCCCCACATGAACGACATTGGCCTTTCTCACAGCATGGCAGCCTTGAGGTATTAAACTTCGTAAGAGGAAAGCCAAGGCTCCGATTTGAGTGTTCTAGTAAAAGACAGGTTGCATGATCTTTTCTGACCTAGCCTCAGAGGTCAGGTCACGTCACACTCCTTCTATTCAGGGTGAGTCTCAAATCCACCTGGGTTCAAGGGGAGGGAGCAGAGACCCCACGTTTCACTGAGAGGAGTATCAGGGCCATATCCAGGAATAGATGTGGGATGGGAAGTAGTGTTGTGTCCACCTTTAGAAAAGATGATCTGACACAGATACTGAAAAACAAAATACTCCAATTACTTGCTCTACACACAGTAGGTCTTTAGATCACAAAATAATGAAAAGTAGAGCCTTTTCTTACTAGAAATTCATCTAGATCTATTTGTTTAATACATGGATTTTCTGGAGTGCTATGGTTTGAGTATGAATTATTTATTCCCACCAAAACTCATGTTGAAATGTGATCCCCAGTGTGGCAGTGTTTGGAGGTGGGGCCTAGTGGGAGGTGTTTGGGTCATGGGGGCAGATTCCTCATGAATGGCTTGGTGCTATTCTTGAAGTGGTGAGTTCTTTCTTCCTTGAGGCTGGATTAGCGCTCCAGCCAGAGCAGGTTGTTATAAAGAGGGTTCCTCCTTCTGTTTGGTCTCTTTCCCTGCGTTTACGCTTCCCTTTTGACCATCTCCGCCATGTTATGATGCAGCACAAAAGCCCTTACCAGAAGCCAGGGCCATGGCCTTGAACTGAGCTAAATAAACCTCTTGCCTTTATAAATTACTCAGTCTCAGATATTCTGTTACAGCAACACAAAACAGACTAAGACACAGAGTCTTAATTATTTTCCATTGTCTGTATAAATTCTTAGTGTGTCAACTTGTTCTTTAAAAGTATATTCTAGAGTGTGGTGCTATACTTGAGTCCATAATGCAGAATCTGGGACATAGATTTATAGCACCAATTTTGTCTATTAGATGGATGCGTTCGTCATTACATAAGGGAATTACAGGTCTTTGGAATTTTGTTCAATTCCGTCTCTCTCCAACGTTTTCACTAAAAAGACAGAGAGGAAAAGTGGGAAAAATTTTGAAGTTTCAGGTCCTTGTAGATCAGTGACTTCTCCAGACTTATGCAGAAATCAGTGGCAAAGCTAATTTCGATATAATTTGGATACAGTTTTTTTTTTATTGCCTTCTTGTTTTCTTTATTTCGTACGGTAATATCTCCTTTAAAGAAAGAGCCCTTTTAGCAAGTGTGTGTATACAACATAGAAATGGTACCACAACAAATGACAGAAGACTGAACATGGCTGAGTGTTATTTAGGAGCTGAACAATGGAGTTTTCCATACCTGGAAGAGTCTGGAAGCAGGAGCTACTGACTCAGCAGCTCAGTGCGGTTGGAGCTGGATCTGTATAGTCCTTGTGGTCTTTCCTGGCTCCCAGATGGCTGCTACTGCCCCCGATATCACATGTGAGGTCAAGACAAGAAGTGAAAAAGGTGGACAGAGACCCCCCAGGAGACATCTTTGGCCCAAGCTGTGTCTCATGGCCACCCTTGGTAATAAAGTATGGGGTACACGTGAGGATTTCATGAGAACTTAACTCTTCCAACCTCCAGGTGAAGGTGGGCAGGGTGAAGCACTGACATTCAGCAGTGGGTCCTCCACTCAGCCAGGGAGTGTCACCCCAGCTGTCAGTGACAGGCGTGCCAAGGCCACATCACAGGGTAGGTATGGGAAGGGAAGACTGGGTGTATTTATGAAGTCAAAAGAACAGTCAGTGGTTTGCTGGTGGGTGTGAAGTTGGGTGTGGTGTGTGGGCAGGACGGCACAAAAGAGGGCAGGGTGGGTGCTGGAGAGGCGGCAACCCCCATGCCTGGGCTGGGTAGCCAGGTGGAGGCCCTGGGCTGCTGCCATTGCTGCTGATCCATAGACTTTGAGTAGCACGGGTCCAGAGTGATTCTCAAGTTTCGCTGCATGTTAGATTCACCTGGGGTTATTTAACAATTGGTTTATATACAAATAATGTAAAGACCAAAAATTGAGTTTAGTCCATAATATTAAAGAAGCAGCTGAATCAGTTTTGCTTACTGAAATATCTGTTCAAGCACCATTCCTCAAACTCTAATGCATGCACACAACACCTGGGGATTTGCAGGCATGCGAGCTCTGGTCCAGTGGGTCACTGGAACCCGAGAGTCTGCATTTCTTTTTTTCTTTCATGTATTTATTTATTTATTTAATTTTTTTTTTGAGATGGAGTCTCTCTCTGACACCAGACTGGAGTGCAGTGGCATGATCTCAGTTCCCTGAAACCTCCACCTCCGGGGTTCAAGCAATTCTCCTGCCTCAGCCTCCTGAGTGTCTGGGACTACAGGTGCGTGCCAACACGCCCAGCTATTTTTTGTTTTTTTAGTAGAGACCAGGTTTCACCATGTTGGCCAGGATGGTCTCGATCTCCTGACCTCGTGATCCACCTGCCTTGGCCTCCCAAAGTTCTGGGATTACAGGCATAAGCCACCGCGCCAGGCCGAGAGTCTGCATTTCTAACAAGTGCCGGTGATGACAGTGCTGCTCTCCCGCAGGACACGCTTTGAGCAGCCAGGGAATCACGGGCCAAGGTTAGCGGGGAGGGTCGGTGGGTGTAGGGTGGGGGTTTGAGAGTAGTTGTCCCTGGCTGGGCCACGGGAGGGAAGAAATGGCTTCAGGTGGAGAAGCTAGCAACACAGAACTTGCAGACTTTCACTTATGGTTTAATTTGCCTTAAGTAAACTTATGTAACCTGGATTTTGGGTCAAGAAATATAATGCTTAAAATTTGTCTTATGTAACAATATAATAAAAAACAAATTTTTACCATCCTTTTATTTAAACATTTGGAGGTAGAAAATCAGTGCTGTAGTTGGCAACTGCTGTGCTTCTAGGTTTACTGAGGTGAGTGTTGCAAGAGACACAGCAAGAGCCCAGGCTCACAGGGGATGATGGTCCAGATGCCAGCTCTGTCCCTTATAGCCCCATGGCCATGCTGAGTTATCTGCTCTGGTTCCCCCATCTCTAAGTGAGAGTTGAGTGCTATTATCTCAAGAATGTGAGTAATGCCTTGCAAAGGGTCCAGCACACTTTTTTCATACGGTGGGACTAAATAAATGAATCCATGTCCACATGGAAATGCACACAGGTGTGTTTGTGTACATGTGTATGTGTGTGTATAAGTATGCATCGACGCATGCTAATCTTCCTTCCTTCTGGAATATTTGGCCCCATGTGATGTGTTTGTAACAGGGGCTGCAACACTTCCTCTCATCCTGCTGCACACAGCCCTTGGCACAGTGACATTGCCACAGCTCCCGTCAAGAAGAGGAGGTCCTGGGATCTGGATCTGGACTGAACCCATAACTGTCTTGGAGCACTAGAAGGAAGCAAAAGTGGCGATGGACCCTTTCTGAGGTAGTGCAGCCAGCAGCTGTCACTCACCGCCAGACGCGTCGATGAGGCTGTAGTGTGCCGATCTACTCCAGCTGACTGCGGCTTCATCAGTGACCCCAGGAGAGACCAGCCAAGAATCAAGCATCCCAGCGCAGCTTCGCCTGCCAACCCAGAAAATAAGATGACTGCATTTTAAGCCACCAACTCTTAGGGTGGTTGGTTGCACAGCAAGTAATAACACATAGCTAGAAAAAAATGAGCTAGAAATATCTCTGCATAATACTCTATATTTACACTCAACTCAACAATATAGCCCTTGAGTAAATGTTGGAAGGGAATTCAGCTGGTCATTTATTGCTCCTGCAGAGAGGAAATGTGAGAAATAATTTAGCCGGGATCCTGGCCTTGGTAAAAGGCAAGACACCATTCGAGGCACTGCATTCACAATGAACCAGACATGAGAGGCAAACAGACATTTCCCAGTTGTGCACGCATACAAAGTGCTTCACACAGTGCCTTGTGGGGTGCCCCTGCTTCTCTTCAGTGCTCCACGTCTGCTCGTAACTCGCTTAGCTCTCACTACCTGGTGGTGTGCTAGAACAGTGGGAGACCAGCTGGACAAGCCCCAGAGTGAGGAGCAGAGGGAACAGTTCATCCACTTCAAGCCCTTCTGCAGGCTCCAGGCACAAACTGATGAAGGACAGAATTCTTTTGTCCTACCGGAGCCAGTGGGTGTGAACACCGGAGGAGCCGTCCCCAGGCATCACATTGGCTCCTGCCCAAGAAAGGTGAGTCCCCGTTTGTTCAGCCTTTGCCAAGAACTCTATACCGCAGGGAGGCCCACGGTGTCTCATCGATGAGCTAAGTGGGACCAAGGTGTGAGTGTTTCACAGAACAGAAGTTAAATATGGAAGACTCTTCCTGCCTGGACTCTCAGCTGAAATACCTCTCTGGTATCTGCTGATGTCTTTAATGCCAGGCCTGGTGCCAGAGCATCCCTGGGTGCTCGGAGGAAAGGGACACGCCTCGCTCCACAGCTCTGGAATGGGGCATCAGTCCTGGGGTCAGGATTTTCCTCCTGTTCTATGTCAAAAGCCTCTTCCCCTGTTAGTCATCATTTCCCCGCTGTGACTGAGCCCTGTCCCTTGGTCTTGGCAAGTCTAAGCCCCTGTGGAGGCTGAGATTCCCGCAGGTGTCCTGACCCAGAACTGAACATCCAGCTTCTTTTAGAAGGCAGTGTTCTAGAAATGTGGAGGCCACGTTCCCGTCTGTATGCATGCACGCACACAGACTCATGGGGGCATACAGACACATGCACACACCATACTCAGACACACAGACACATACATGCACACATACAGTCACATGGACACAGACACTTGTATGCACACTGCCACATAGATACACACGCACACACAGACACAGACATGCATGCACACACATGCTCACAGGGACAAGCACAGTCACATGCAGGCACACACAGACACATGGGCACACAGATATAGATGCATGTGCACACACACAGGCGCATGCATGCATACACAGACATGTGGACACAAGATACAGGTACATGCACACACAGACACATGCACACACAGAGACGCATGCACACAGACACATGCAAGTACACATGGATGGATGCACAGACACATAGACACAGATACATGCACACACACAGACACACATGCACACATATGCTCAGAGGGACAGGCACAGATACATACGGGCACACACCATAGTCACATGACCACACAGACACATAGACACATAGATACAAGCACACACACAGATATCTACGTGCATGCACACATGGAAGGATGCACAGACACATGGACACATAGACACAGATACATGCACACACACAGACACACATGCACACATATGCTCAGAGGGACAGGCACAGATACATACGGGCACACACCATAGTCACATGACCACACAGACACATAGACACACAGACACATAGATACATGCACACACAGAGACGCATGCACATAGACACATGCACGTACACATGGAAGGACACACAGACACATGGACACATAGACACATATACATGCACACAGAGATGCATATGCGCACATATGCTCACAGGGACAGGCACAGACACAGGCACACATCATAGTCACATGACCATACACAGACATATATGAATGCACACGCACATGCTTAAACAGACATACATTCACCACACACACATACATGGACACAGAAATGCACACACAGACACACTCATCCCCTGAACAGTAACCGCCCACCTCTGTGACTGTCACTGCAGCATGGAGGGAGGAGGCAGTTGCCACTGGGGAACCAGGGGCCTCAAGTCAAAGGACAGTGTGTGGTTCAAGGACAGACTCGAGCGCCAAGTCAAGAACAAGAAGTTCCAACCACAGGCACTGGAGTGTGTTAAGAAGCCCCGTGGGCTGTTTTGTGTCGTCACCGAGCAGGCCTGGCCGCCAGCGGCTGCAGTGCATGGGCGCCCGGGTTCATCTGGTGAGGGTGAGGCATGCCATCTGTGTGTGGCCCCCGAGCTGAATCCACCACATCTGCTCTCACAAATAACAGAAGAGAGAGGCAGGGGGTGCGCAGCCAGGGACAGGGATCAGAGAGGCACCCTCCAGGATACCTTTGGGGCCCTGCACCCTTTCCTGTTCCATCCGCACACTCTGGGCAGTGACAGGGGCAGGGCAGAAGGCCCAGGGGAGTGCCTCTGTGGGGTCTGATGTGTTGTGGAGGGATCAGTGTGTGTCCATGCCTGAAAGAGCAACACACGGATCACAGTTTCCAGACTACTTTATGTAAAGCTTGTCTTTGCGGCTTCTTGATTTTTATTTATAGAGAGCTATTTCACCTAAAATAGCAGTTACGCCTTGCCTATGAGCCCACGAGGATGGGATTTGCTTCTGGAAGTTTGGAAGTGAAGAGAGGCCTAGAGGAGGGGAAACCAAGTCACAGTCCTCATGGGAAAGGTGGTTTGGGGCTGCCGCAGGCAGTGGAAGGAGCTGGGCATAAAGGAGGCTATGCCTGGGGCTCTGCTGCCAGTGTGCCCGGACTTGGATCCTGGCTTGCCCCTAGCCCTTGGGAGATCATTTAACCTCTCTGTGCCTCAGTTTCCTTATGAATGAAGAGAGCACACCAGTTACACCTCCATGGTGTCGTCAGGGCAATTCCCTGGATGAGAGATGTGCAGTACTCAGCAGAATTGGCACGAAGCAGGGGTGGGCATGACAGCTGTGGCTAGGACTCCTTATGTGGGGCCTCAGCCAAGGCTAGCACCAGGGAATGAGCTGATTGGAGCCCATCGTATGGCGGGTGAAGCTCTGCTAGGAACCTGGAAGTGCCAGGCTCCAGGGCGGCACAGAGGAGGGCAGGCAGATGCCAATCAGCAATCCAAGCCGCACAGTCTGGAAATTTGCACCAGTCTGAGTGGAGGTGGAGCCAGGGAGGAAGTAAATCCCAGAGGAGAAGGCCTGGGCCAACATTTTAGAGCCCAGCAGCAGTACTGAGCCCACGTATGGAGGTGCCATGGAGTCATGGCCCCTGGAGCTCCTCGTGCATCTGGTTGCTGTGGCAGGTAAGGGTTGGCCATTGAGGTCCAGGGCCAGGAAAGGACAAGCGCCATGGTGTGCAACAACCCCTATGGGACTGATAGTAAAACATACAGAAAATAATGTTTCAATAGCAAGCACTGCTGCCTCGGTCCGTAAGATGCTAACCAGTTGGCTCCAGTGAGTGTGAGGTCAGCCTCAATCCATTTTGGGAATTCTTTGAAGGCACAAATGGTGACTCGTGGAATACTTAATAAAGCAAAGTTAAACAGAGGTCTGTACAGGCTGGGAGAGCAGCCAGGAGAGGACAGGATGCTGGAGTCTTTTTGCAGGGCCAGTCATGTCCGAACAACACCAGTTCACTTGCCGTAGGTTGACAGGTGCAGCAGATGAAAGAGTGGCGAACCTCAGATGCTATTGCCTTGATGTTATTAGCTCCTGATTCTGACAGCGCAGGGCCTGGCCCAGGGCACAGCCGCGCATAGGGTTAGCAGCATGCCCTGTTGCAGGAGGGAGTTGCCTTGTCACCATCCCCATAGCAGACCCAGGACAAGGTCCGTCACGTTCCTGATGCCAGGGGATGTGACATGTACATCCCTCAGTGGCTTCCAGGTGCAGACCCAACACTGACACTGACCTTACAGTCAAATGGCAAAGTAGAAAATCCAACCATAACGTCAGCAAAGGACACTAGCTTGACAGAACTTTGGAGTATCTGGAGGAAATTAAAAGTATGGTTATGCTCGAAGAGATTTCATTGAGTCACAAGTCTCTGGGCTCCTGGGCACATCAAGATTTGTGTCGTGCACTTTCTGGGAAGAAAATATAATGGAAAATGGAGACCTTCCATCAGGAAGTTGATAGTTTCCTTCAATGCAAGTACTCTTTGGAAACAAAAGCAAAACAAAACAAAAACGATAAAAAATACAAGAACAAGAAATGCTGAAGACAGGTGGAAGGAATGAAAATAGGCCTGAAGCAGGCACGTGCCCTAGGCAGAGCAAGGCACACACCTGCTGAGAGGACCCCACCAATAGGTGACCCAGCCCGGAGGCTCCCAGCCAGCTCCGTGTGAGCAAATCTTCCCATCCCGTTGTGTCCGTGTCCACAGTGAAACTCCAGGCACCGCAGGGATGCTGGGGAGAACCTTCTCCATCCACACCCCCTTGGAATGTGCCCACCCCTTTTCACTGTTCTAGTGGGCTTTTGGGTTCTTGTCAGGGTTGGGGCTCCGCCAAGTAGCCACAGTGAGCACAGAAAGCAGCCCTTGAGCCTGGCCTTCAAAGAGAATTGCTAAGGGGTGACTAGGAGATGAGGAGGGTAGGCTCAGCCCCGCCGCTTCTGCTGTCTGGTTGGAGATCAGCTGCTGGCCACCGCAGGGGACATGTGCATTGTCATCTATCTTGGGAAAGACTTTGGTAAACCTCCAAGTTTCAAAGGAAAAACAAAACCTCACAGTGGCTCCCCTGCAGGATAAAGGACAGCACCGCCTTCTGTTTTCTTCAGAGGCTGGCTTGAGCCAGGTTTGCATAATCCCCCGCCTAGCCCTGAGCTGGAGAGAGAGTGTAAGAGCAGCTTCAGGTCGGATCCTTACATCCTTAGTGCAGTTCCCCCCAACCATCCCCTCCACCTCTCCTTCCCCGTTACATTGCTGGAGTATGAGAGGCCTCCACGGCCAAAAGGCTTCCCAGGGGAGGGGCCCAGCACCCAGCTTACCACCTGCACATCCAGCCCACTTTCTCCCTCCTCCTTCCCCTTTACCTTGCCTCTCCTTGCATCCGGCCAAAGTCCCACTCTGCCTTTCTACCTGAAAGCCAAATCCTCTAAGCAAAATAATGGACACATTTTGCAAAGTGGCAGGAATTCAAGGTGCTGATGCACACGATGCTGGGCATGGCTTTGTGTGAGATTGAAGCATTGGTGGGGATGATCCTGCTGTGCTAATTTCACTAACGACTGGAGAAGAGAAAATCTACAAAGCTTCAGGCAAGTAAGGGATATTGAAATTCAAGGCCATCAAAATATTGAGATGCCCTCAGAAAGTTTAGGGAAGCCTTTGAATATTTCTGCATAAGTCATTCTCTTTCCTGTTTCTGTCAAAGTCAGTTTCGTTGGAAAAATTACACAAGCAAAAAACCTCAACGACACTTGATCATTTTTCACTCCAACAATTAGCACATACTTATAATTATAATTCAAGTCATGTTAGAAGCTAAATGAACTCACTTTCCTAGTCGTGGGTTTCCTTTATTGGCGTGAAGCTGAACTGGCCCTCGTGTGCACACACACAAGGGCACACACGCATGCACGTGCACACACATCCACACACAGGCATGGACACACACATGCATGCACACACGTGTGAGCACACACAGACATGCACTGGCACATACATGCATGGGCACACACACATCCACATGCACACATGGACACACGTATACATGCAGGTACACACACTGTGGTGAAGTTTGCTTCCTGGTTTAAGTAGATTTGTTTTAACTACATCTTCACCAATATTAAATATCCTTGAGGGTTTTGAGTTGTAGGCTCCATGAGGGAGTTTTTGTCTGGTTTTGTCACTGCTCTGTCAACTGGGCCTGAAATCCAGCACCTAGAAGAAGGTGTTCGAATGCTCAGTGGAGTTGGTGAGCTGTGGAGGGTGGTGGAGGAGGAGCAGAGCTGTGTCTCGACACTGCAGTGTGAGGAGCTTTACCCCCACCCTCAGGGGACCTTTGGGCAGCCGCAGGCTCAGAGGGGAGGTGTGGCCGGGTGCTGGGGGCACCACCAGCATTGGAAGAGCACTGAGTCCCCAGGCTGGCCAAGCTCAGTAGGTAGAGAGAGAAGGAAGAAAAGATGAAGGAAGGGTCTTGGATTCATCCCAGTGTGTGAAGGCCTAGAGGAGGAGACCCAGCCCTGGAAGCTGATGATAAAGCTTCGGACACCGGCGTTTTGAGATTCCTGGCCCTGGCAGCTGAGCCGGCTGCATCCCGGCCACACCCCCGCTCGCTGGGTATGGGGTGGGAGGATCTGGGAGAGAACTGGGTTTGAACGCAGCAGAGGCTTCACCAGCAAAGTAGAAGGGCAGGGAAGAGGGCTGGGGGCGGCGTGCACGGCCGAGGACTGGATCACTGAGTGCAGATTGGGCAGCATGGCAGGGCAACGTGTGTGGGACTCGTGGTGTGGGGGAAGGCAGTGAAGGATGGAGGATTGAGCGCACAGTGTCAGGGAAGCTGCTGGGGGCGTAAGCAGGGAGGGATGCTGAGAAGAGCGGCCTCAGATCCATGCAGCTGGAGGAGCTGGCGGGTCCGAGGGTGACTGTGGGAGCGGACGACTCAGGAGGAGCAGTGGGAGAGATCATAGAAGTGGGGCGTGAGGAGCTCGAGAAGCTAGCACATTGGCTGGGCATTGAAGTCACAGAGAGTGGTGTAGGCAGTGGTGGGTGAAGGGACGGGGCGCCTCGTGTTGACAGCACTCATTCCTGGGGGACTGGTGCCACCAAACGTCTGTGAAATTGAGCCCCGAGGGACGAGGAGGAACAGGATACAGGGAACAGGCCCCCCCGGGAAGGGTGCAGGTGGCTGGGGAGGGTGGGCAGGACTGGAGGCAGCAGGGACCGGGGCCCTGAGGAGCCACCCTACTCACCCTGCCCCTTTGCCCTGCAGAAGGCTGGCTTGACTGCCCAGAGGAACCCCTACTGTGCTGGCTTCGGGGACCTCAGACGTGACAGACACCTCCAGCCTTCCCCATGTCCTGAGAGAGTACCTGGTGGCCCTCTTCCCCTCTGAGAGAGGCCCAGAAATGCCCTCGGTGCCCTGGCAGGGTGCAGGGCCTCAGCCCTCTGAGTTTTTGCATTATTATAGGAGCCTCTGTCAGGAGTGACTCCCGCTGCCTAAGTCCAGGTCCCGGGTTCTCATTCCTTTTATAACCATGCCCTGGTCAGTTAAAAAGGTAGAACCCAATTACAAGAACAGTCACAAATGCATCTGCGGTAGCCATGGTCATTGACAGCTGTATTTATGACGCTTCACACTGTAAATTTAAACTAAGACAAGGATACGATGCGGTACAATGGCCATGTTCCTCTACTAGGGTGGGGTTTACCACTTAAACTTTGTGACCCACTTTTATGACATTCTCAGGGACACACAAGGGGCATCACAAGGGAGGGTGGATTTCCTGTCAGCTGTTTCAGAAGACAGGACTACCCTCCAGGCCCTCAGCTCACTTCTCACTTGCCCTCCGGTCTGCCCCTGGCTTGCTGGAGGCCAGCCACTTGGCCACTTTTAGAGAGTCACCTCCCCATTCACTGCACATAACACTTATCCTTTATTGCCACCCCCATTCCAGTGTATCCTCAGGCATCACCACAGTTATGGTCCCAGCCTGCCTCGTCCAGTTCCCCGAGCTGAAAAATTCTGTCATGCAATGGCAGCGAGGCTGGGAATGTGGCCTGTGGCCTGGGACCAGGAGGGTGGCTATGATGCTCCACCTTCCACCTTCCCCTGAGACGCCAACTCACAACCCAGCCTCCAACGGCAGTGGGCATAGCTGGAACGAAGACACCAGAGAACATACCCTTATAAAAGTGCCTTGGGGTTTTATTCGGACAGAACAAGGATCAAGTCCTAGGACTAGAACTTCACTTTCTTCATGCACAAAACGAGAGTAATTGAGTTCTAAAGTTGACGGGACTCACATGCGATCACACTGGTGAGGTGGGCCAACCCCCTGGCCAAATGCTGGGCAGAGAGCTGCCTGGGAAATGGAGGTAGTTATTATTTCTGTTTTCAAAAACTGAGCTTGACACCATGTTTCAGGAGTAGCAAGAGAGGGAACCCATCCTTCGCTTTTCCCTGTGAATGTTAACGTGAGGATACACTTGTCCATTCTGCCAGCTGTGGCGCTGATGGGACTGCACTGAAGCAATGGCTGAATTTGAGAAGTGTTGCCATCTAGTGATACTCAGTCTTCCAGTTCATGAACAAGGATATCTCTCCATATATTTAGGTCTTCTGTGATTTCTTCCAATGAGATGTCTTGTGGCTCTCAGCATAACAAATGTTTCATTTCTTTTGTTAAATTTAATTCCTTAATATTTTGTCCTTTTTGATTCTAAAAGCATGGATTTATACAGTGGAATAAATGGGGATTTTGGCGTTGGTCACACCTGGGTGTAACTCTTACTGACCAGGTTTGTAAGGCAGGGCAAGATACTGTTGTGTTTTGTTTTGTTTTTTTTCTGGACATCTGTTTCCTCATCTATAAAATGGGCATCATAATTTATTTCTACTTGGCTTAGTGAGATGATCACTTGGGATAATGTATATGAAAATACACAATACAGGCCAGGCGCGATGGCTCACGCCTATAATCCCAGCACTTTGGGAGGCCGAGGCAGGAAGATCACGAGGTCAGGAGATCGAGACCATACTGGCTAACATGGTGAAACCCCGTCTCTACTAAAAATACAAAAAATTACCCAGGGGTGGAGGTAGGCGCCTGTAGTCCCAGCTACTCAGGAGGCTGAGGCAGGAGAACGGCGTGAACCTGGGAGGCAGAGCTTGCAGTGAGCTGAGATTGCGCCACTGCACTCCAGCCTGGGCGACAGAGCGAGACTCCGTCAAAAAAAAGAAAGAAAGAAAGAAAGAGAGAAAGAGAGAGGGAAGGAGGGAGGGAGGAAGGCAAGCAGGAAGGAAGAAAGGAAGGAAGGGAGGAAGGAAGGGAGGAAGGGAAAGAAAGAAAACACACAGCACAGCAGCACAGTGTGGTAAATACTAGTTTCCTTTCAGATCTATAGTAAAGCTATTATTTTTTTCACATGTAACACCTTATCCCTATCCCAACACCAAAGCACAATATCCCCTGACACAATATCCCCAGAGTTGGGGGAGAAAAAAAGATCCGTTTGCTTTCACTTTTGTACTTTAAATATTTAAGATTTTTCTTACCCTTATTTTTTCTTTAGTGATGTAATTTTTATCTATTTCTAATTCTCAATTTCTACCCCTTCCCCCCCAAAATCCTCCTGGTACCTTTGAGTTTCTAGATCCAGCCTTAGTAGGCTTATTAGAATTTTATATCTTCATAGTAGCACTAATACCGTTTGCTTAATTTACTATTTCATTGCTAGCTCATATTTTCTTAGGAGACAGAATTTTATCAGAATTTTATTCTTCTGTTCTTACGTATTTGAAATGAGATGACTAATGTCCAGGCCCTGTGAATCAAGTAAGTTTCTTCTGCTTCTCTGTTTTTCTTTTCTTTCTTTCTTTTTTTTTTTTTGAGACAGGATCTCTCTGTGTTGCCCAGGCTGAGTGCAGTGGTGCGACCTCAGCTCACTGCAACCTTCGCCTCCCAGTTCAAGCAATTCTGGTGCCTCAGCCACCTGAGTAGCTGGGACTACAGGTGTGTGCCACCAAGCCTGGCTAATTTTTGTATTTTTAGTAGAGATGGGGTTTCACCATGCTAGTCAGGCTGGTCTTGAACTCCTGGCCTCAAGTGATGTGCCCACATCAGCCTCCCAAAGGGTTGGGATTACAGGTGTGAGCCACTGTGCCTGGCCTCGGTTTCTCTTAATTTAGTATTTGTTTTCTTTTAAATCACAAATGGGCTTCTTAGATTTCAGGACAGTTGGGGTCTTGGAAGAGATTGGACTAGTCTTCCATGTGCACTGCACTGCCCATGCCATAGAGAGGGAAGGTAAGAACAGATGGAAAAGCAGCATTTCTTCAGGAACCTGGGGTCTCTGCCTAAAGTTAAATGGATACAAGGGCTTCTAGGCAACCCTGAGGCCCATTGCTGTTAAAAAGAAAAAACTCGCAGCTGGTGAAGAATGTCAGCTACAGGGACTGAAGAGCAGAGTTAGCTTATGGTCCCAGAGTGTATTTGAAGATCATGCACTATTCTGATTTCATATGTGATCTGTGGATCTATTTCTGCCTGAACAAGATGGAAAACAATGGCTAAGTGCTGACAGTAAACAGCTTTTTCTTTTTTTTGAGACGCAGTCTCGCTCTGTCGCCCAGGCTGGAGTGCAGTGGCCGGATCTCAGCTCACTGCAAGCTCCACCTCCCAGGTTCACGCCATTCTCCTGCCTCAGCCTCCTGAGTAGCTGGGACTACAGGCGCCTGCCATCTCATCCAGCTAGTTTTTTTTTTTTTTTTTTTTTTTTTTTTTTTTTTGTTTTTTTTAGTAGAGACGGGGTTTCACGGTGTTAGCCAGTATGGTCTCGATCTCCTGACCTCGTGATCCGCCCGTCTCGGCCTCCCAAAGTGCTGGGATTACAGGCTTGAGCCACTGCGCCCAGCCAGTAAACAACTTTTTCAACCTGGATTGTCCAGATCCATGATCTTACACTGAAATCTCAACACAGGCTGTCATATAGAGCAGACTTGGCCATCAGCCAAAGGCACTGGCAGGTTATTTAACTAAACACCACAATCTCACAGCCCTCATTCCAGGGCAGTTTCCCACATGCTGATCTCACAACCCGGGCCCTGAAGAGGTGTCCAATCAGCAGACTCTTTAAACAAAAACAAATCAGCTGACTTTACTGAAGTTTGGTCGACACACAAAAAGCTGTGCATGTTTAATGTATGCAACTCGAGGAGTTTGGACCTCAGTGTACACCCCCTGAAGCCATCAGCATACTCTGTGCCATAAACCTATTCATCACTTCCAAAAGCTTCCTTCCCCCCTCTTTATTTATTATTATTAATAGTATTATTTGTGATAAGAAAACTTAACATAGGGTCTACCCTCTTAGCAAAATTGTAAGTATATATTATATAGTACTTAAAATCTTGTACTTTAAATGTCTACATTAGCCATAGGTGCTGAGCTGCACAGTAGCGTGCTAGGACTTTGTCATTTTATATAACCAAAACTGTGCCTCTTGACCAACGCCTTCCCATTCCCATCTCCCATTTCTTGGCCCTGGCAGCCACCATTCCACTCTCTGTTGCTGTTAGTTTAACTATGTTAGATTCCTCATATCATATATGTAGATGTGTCCTCGTGTGTCGGCCGTGTTCCGCTTAGCATAATGTCCTTCAGTCTTGTCCATGTCACAGATGTCAGGATTTCCCTGTTTGGTAAGGTTGACCAGTGTCCCATGGCGTGCACACCACCTTTTTTCCCTTCATTTGTCTATTGGTAGGCCCTTAGGCTGCTTCCATGCCTTGGCTGTTATGAAGAATGCTGCAGGGAACATGGGTGTGTGGCATCCAGATGTACAAGAAGAAGCAGGATTGCCAGGTCTTAGGGTAGTCCGAGTTTCCATTTTTTGAGGAACTGTTTTCCCCGGGGGCTACACCAGTCAGTAGACTCTCAGTAGGCACTAGTGTCTCCTGTTTTGTTTTGTTTGTTTGTTTGAGACAGAGTCTCGCTCTGTCATGAGTGCAGGCTGGAGTGCAGTGGCGCGATCTCGGCTCACTACCACGTCTGCCTCCCATGTTCAAGCAATTCTCCTGCCTCAGCCTCCCGAGTAGCTGGGATTACAGGTGGGCAGCATCATGCCCAGCTAGTTTTTGTATTTTTAGTAGTCATGGGGTTTCACCATGTTGGCCAGGCTTGTTTCGAACTCCTGATCTCAAGTGATCCAACCGCCTCAGCCTCCCAGAGTGCTGAGATTACAGGCGTGAGCCACTGCACCCAGCCTAGTGAAAGATGGGAGTCTTTCCTGATCCAGTTCAGCCACGAGTGGTCAGAAGAGGAACAGGACATGAGGCTTTATGTTCTCGTTCTCAGGCCCAGTGGCACAGTTATTTCCAGCAGTGTCGAAGGATAATTAACTCATATTCACCACTACCCTCCTCTGCTACCCAGGCAAGGCTGCACCGCATGCATCCATAAATGACAGTTAGGGTGTTTACCTATGAACACGAGAGAACTACCAACATGTGCCAACCTGTGATGGCATAAACACAGCAACTAATGTGGACTAGAAGTGACATGTATGGACTGAGTCGGTACCTGTCCAGATTCACTGGCTTTGCCAAGAACCTAACTGTCCAAACAGCAATTCTCTATACCCTTCCTGGGCAGAGGCTGCTCACTGGTGGGCGAGAAAGCAAGAAAGCAGAAGCACTGTTGATAAGGTAAGGTATGAGCACTCTCCCATCACGTAAAAATTCTATACAACACAATGAAAATCTTTATACAAAGTTGATATCAATAGATGTAAAGCTGATTCCTGATTATCAGCCACGGGAGTGGGAATAATAGATGCCTTATAAATCATGCCAGTAATTTTCACTATTCTAATGCAAATAGCTGCACTGAGAAGTGCCATCGCCACTCACTCCATACCCACTCATCTCCCCGGATTTAGTGAGAAGTGAAATGGCCCAAAGGTGGGCATCAGGAAAGGGAACCCAAAAAAGGCCAAAGCCAGCTAGCCAGCCACTTCTGGGTTGTGGGTTTGCTGCCAAAGACTCCAGACTCAGTTTCTGTGCATCCTTGTTGACAAAAGCACCAGAACTTGCTAGCATCCCTGGTCCTCTCAGTGGTGGTGATGTTTGATTTATGCATGTGTATCCCTCAAATGGCATTTTAAATGATGCCAAATGTGACTCCTATGTTTCTTTAAAAGTGAGTAAATATATTTCACAGATGTCATTGATAGAAAATGGCAGAAAAAATACAAATACCTTCTATGCTGCCGAAGAAACGATGGAGTACCTTTCTATCAAGTGCTGTTTTCATCCTTTTTCCACGAGTTTCCACAAAGCAATGGGCTGTTCAGGCATTTCAGTATCAACTTAGAGTTGGCTGTTTCTACTTGGAAAACAAAAGCAGATTCTTTTCTTTCTTTCTTTCTTTCTTTCTTTCTTTTTCTTTCTTTCTTTCTTTCTTTCTTTCTCTTTCTTTCTTTCTTTCTTTCTCTTTCTCTCTCTCTCTTTCTTCCTCTCTCCCTCCCTCCCTCCCTCCCTCCGTCCTTCCCTCTCTCCTTCCTTCCTTCCTTCCTTTCTCTCTCTCTCTTTCTTTCTTTTCTTTTTCTTTCTTTTTCTTTCTTTCTTTTCTTTCTTTCCCTCCCTCCGTCCCTCCCTCTCTCCCTCCTTCCTTCCTTTCCTCTTTCTTTCTTTCTTCTTTTCTTTCTTTCTTTCCCTCCATCCCTCCCTCTCTCCCTCCTTCTTTCCTTCCTTCCTTCCTTTCTTTCTTTCTTCCTTCCTTTCTTTCTTTCTTTCTTTCTTTCTTTCTTTTCTCTTTCTTTCTCTTTTTCTTTCTTTCTTTCCCTCCATCCCTCCCTCTCTCCCTCCTTCTTTCCTTCCTTCCTTCCTTTCCTTCTTTCTTCCTTTCTTTCTTTTTCTCTTTCTTTCCCTCCCTCCGTCCCTCCCTCTCTCCCTCCTTCCTTCCTTCCCTTCTTTCTTTCTTTCCCTCCCTCCCTTCCTTCCTTTCTCTTTCTTTCTTTCTTTCTTTCTTTCTTTCTTTCTTTCTTTCTTTCTTTCTTTCTTTCTTTCTTTCTTTCTTTCTTTCTTTCTCTTTCTTTCCCTCCCTCCATCCCTCCCTCCCTCTCTCCCTTCCTTCCTTCCTCTTTCTTTCTTTCTTTCTTTCTTTCTTTCTTTCTTTCTTTCTTTCTTTCTTTCTTTCTTTCTTTCTTTCTTTCTTTCTTTCTTTCTTTCTTTCTTTCTTTCTTTCTTTCTTTTTCCCTCCCTCCCTCCCTCTCTCTTTCTCTCCCTCTCTTTCTCTCTCCCTCTTCTTTCTTTCTTTCTTTCTTTCTTTCTTTCTTTCTTTCTTTCTTTCTTTCTTTCTTTCTTTTCTTTCTTTCTCTTCTTTCCTTCTTTCTTTCTTTCTTTCTTTCTTTCCTTTGTCTTCATTCAAGTGATGTGTGCCATGCTTGCTACAGATGATAAAATGCAAGTGCACCGCTGTGTGCAGACACCACAGATCCTTCTTTAGACTTGGCCTCCTGTCTGGCTTCACAGTGGGCTTAGTTAAAGCTCAGCTTTTAAAATGATGGTCCTGTCAGCCATGTCCATTGGAACATCAGCAACCTGCCTGACCAAGGAGGGCACTATAGAGTGTGGGATTTATATTTGGAAGCATGTGCTGTGGAAGATTCATTCCCCATAAAGCAAAATAAATTGCATTTACGATCTTAGGCTGATGAGGTGTGTGCACAACTCTGGGGGAGCCCTGAGGGAAAGTTTTCTAATTAGTGAAGAAATATTGAAAACAGAAGTGGGGTAGCTGACCAATTCTACCATATAAACACTAAAAAACACAAGAAATGAAACTTGAAAAAGATATTTCCTCAAACTGGCAAGCATACTAAAATAATTTAAAGCTTTTAGGAAAAGAAATCTACCTATCCATCTACTTATCTACCTATGTAGATATCCTCTATCTACCTATGTAGACAGCATATTTACATATTCCATCTGTTTTTGTATATGTAAAGTTTATTTTGTATTTTACATATGTAGTGTGTGCTTTGCTTTGCACATTGTACTTCTGCTTATAATCCACTAAAACTCTTGACAATGGCAATTCCGCTGGGACCTAGATGTCGTACCTGTAGCCTCCATATCCTCTGCAGCATGCACAGGGCAGTAGCCCCGGATGACAGCGAAGACAGCACGTGTGATGTGCTCTGAGCAGTAGGAGTGGATTCCATGGATTGAATCTGTGAATCCAGTTCACAGATATCATTGATCACCCTTCAAGCTTATTTCAGGCCCTAAGCTGTGCTGTGCCCAGCTATTTATATGGCTGCATTTCTGATGGGAAGCTGTATAGAGTAGGGACTGGGGACAGAGGTCCCAAGGCCACACCAGCTAGGTTCAGATTCCAGCCCTGCCACTTATTAGCTGTGTGACTGTCATTGACATACTTTGCCTCTCTGTACCTCTGTTCCCTCTTCTGGAAATGGGAGTAGTAATATAATGTCCATGTCACAGGGGGTTGTGATGTATTTCATGGTGAGGTGCTTGGCCCCTGTGCTTCTGATAGTGTTTATCTGTCATGCACTAGCCTCTGTCTTACAGAGTTAAAGAAGCACCCACTTGTGTTGTATCATCTAGGAGAGATTTATGCATCAGAGCAAGTAAGGCCAGTGCCTCAGGTATACCCACTGGGCACTCACCTCTGCAGGCCTCAAGCTGCTTCTGGCTGACACCTGTGGGCTTCTTCCTGGGGATTCTTTTCCAGCAAAGGGAGACTGCTCTGCCCATGCCAGGGCAAGCTAAGGGCCAAGAATGAATGGTCCACGAGCAGTCCTTGCCCAGTGGCGGGCAGGAAGTTGCTGGGCAGATGCCCCTGTCCTGATAGCTCTGAGTGAATGTCCTACACAGTCCCCCAGACGTTCCCACAGGGCTGAGCCCCAGCTGCTGGCAGCAGCAACTGGCTTAACCGCACATACCTCTCTCCTTCTTTCTGCTCCCTACTTTGCCTTTACCCAGTGCTTTCTGGAACCACCTCCCAAATGTACTGTGTACACTCAGATCCTCGTCACAGGGCCAGCTTCTGGGAGGTCTTGGGCATCATCCTGGATGCAGGAGTCATAGCCTTGTGGAAGCGGCAGGCCTGTTCTGCGTCATCTGCTTTCTCCCCATCACTAAGTGAATCCTTTCCAGGACAAGTGGTGAGCAGGGCTTGGTGTGTCACGTGGGAGGCAGTGTCTCTTGGGAAGCAGCTCTGCCTGTGCATTGATGCTGCTCTGATTCACAGAGCGTCGTCCTGGCCTCTCCAGGATGAATCATACCCCGGGCACAGACAGGAACGAATGTCAGGGAGACAGAATCTTTCAGAATCCTCACCACTGAATCTTCCCTGCAGAGTGCTGGGAAAGAATGTCTTTGAAACAATTATTTATTTGACCCTGGCAGCTATTTCAATGACTTTTAAGCAAGCTTTTTTAGTGACTTTTAAAAGTTAGTGTCATTCCATGGATGTCCCATTCAAATCTTTGTTAAGAACATGCTAGTTTGCTTTTCTAGATCAAATGCACATCCTCCAAGTGCATTGCCATTTGGCTTCTGGTAGGATGGTGTGAAGGCCTTGGGGCTGTCCTCTCTCTCTGTTAAAGGAAATAAAACACAAAGGTCACTGAAGAAGAGAAGTACCAGCACTGATTCATACAGTGCCTGCTGATGTGTCTGGAGAGCAGAGCGCTGACATGGGAGTTTTGTCTTTGCATTTATGTTAATTCTGCTTTAAACTCTGGTAAATTAAGTGGATATGAACTTAGCACAGTTATGTTCAGTGATCATTCAAGATGCCACAGCATGAAGCCCATCACACTTCCAAGTTTCAAGGGCCTTTATCTGGGATGCATGAATGGACAGATTCATGGTCAGTGTCTCAGAAGCTTTGTGATCTTCAGCTGAGCTTGGGAAGCAGACTGTGCCCTCATTCTTTCTTCTCCGTTGCTCCTTCCTGAGGACTGTGGGGGAAGGCAGGCGTCCCCTGCCAGAAGGCAGCTTGTGATGCCTGGAAATATAGCTGGGGATGCATTGCTTCTGCACGGTACTTATCACACGAGGCAGGGCAGACAGGTGGCAATATAACAAGATTGGCTAACCAGCTAACTAAATGCACAGGTGATCCTAACAAGCTGGAGGAAAAAGATTAGGAAAAATGAGATCACACCAAGAGGGAGGTGAGTACCCCAAATATATTTTGGTGTCTAGAGCTGGCTGTATGCTCAGCAGCAGTGCTGAGAGGGAGACACAGTCAGCAGCATGACTCACAGTGTCCACGCGGTAAAAATAGACCAGGGGCTCAGGAGAAGCTCATCTACTTTTGCTCTGATATGGGATGCAGAGTTCTCATAGAAGCAATGAGTGTCATCCCCCAAAATCCCCCACTGGGAATGCCTCCCCAGCCCCCCAGCGCTCCAGTGCCCTGACCCTATGCTAGCTTTCCACCGCTCTTATCTGCAGAACTCATTTATTGAGCTCATGATCTCAGTCCCTTGGCGCTTCAATCCCCCAACCCTGTGCTCACTTTTCTACAGCTCTTATCTGCAGAACTCACTCATCGAGCTCATGATCTGCCTCTCATCTTTAGGTCAAGTGTGAGCTTCACAAGAACATAGGCTTCTTCTGACTGCTTCCCGGACACCCCCAGCACTGAGAGCAGTGCCTCCTGCAGGGTGGGTACCTGGGCATGATTTATTGAATGACTGGATTGAAGACATTTCATGGGGATTGCTGCTTACAAAGCAGATCCGTGGGACCCAGGGAGAGCAGTTTTATGGTTTGTGGACGTTCATTGGTGTGACTCTCTGATGGCTTGTTTCACTGCAGTGTACATTGTGGCATAGGTAACCCAGGGAGCAATGAAGTCGTACATGATAAAGACACACTATGCATAGCAAAAAGGCTTAAAGGAGCCCCTGGAAAGAAAACAGGGAAAGACAGGACAGAGACACAGTGAAAGAAACCCAAGCCCAAGCAAGCCCGACTGAGCTCCCTCGGCCCTCTCTGGATGCCACCCTCACCCTGGCTCTAGGTCTCCATCTGTGGCTCGGAGGCTGCCTGGGCGCTGGGACCTGGGGCTGTATTGTCCCTGTGGTGGAACATGGGTATTCTTAGTTTTCAGTTTTCTTCAGAATGAATCCGGATAAAAACTTTAAAATCCGTAGCTCATGAAGAACAGCTTCTGCTTCAAAGAAGACCAGTGACGCGGGAACATAGAGAGTTGGGGGATGTCCGAGTTGAGACGGAGGTCTAAACGGGAATTGGCATATGCTGGCCCTCATGAGCCTTTGGTCTGTGCCCCTGGAGCTGTGTCACTGAAGAATTCCTGCAGAGCTGTCACAGAACCAATTCCCCTTCTGAAAGACCCTGTGATTGCTGCACTAGCCCAGTAAGGAAGTGGGGAAGCAAGTAGGAGATCTTTGAAGTGGCCTGGGTGAGAGGATGGTAGCTTGGTCCAGGGTGACGAGGGAGAGGAATCAGTAGGACTTGTTGATGCTTTGATTTCCATGGAGGAGGTGGTGAACAGATCCCAGGTGTGGGGCAAGGCCAAGTGAGCAGCGGCAAGGCTGTTCACAGACGTGGTGGGTGAGGAGCCAGCAGAGGGTCTGTGCATGTCCAGCTTGCTAGCCGAGTGGTCATTGGTACAGGACAGGTGGCACCACGGCCTACAGGGAGATGAGCTGGAAAAGGCTGAACAGAGGACCTGGGAAAGAGCCATTGGGAAGACCTGGTGGGGGAGCAGGAAAACCAGCCGAGGGCACGCAGCCAGGGGAGCCCTGGGGAAATTCTCTCAAGAAGAAGGAAGCTGCTCAGGGTGTCATGTTTGTCCAAGGTCGGGCCTGGTAGGGAGAGGTGGCCATTCTGTGGGCTCACTGACGTTTAGGACCCCCTCAGCAGGGACAAGGGGGGCTCAGAGTGGCTCCTACATATCCAAATCCCAGATCTGCCCCCTTACTCAATCTAGCAGCTAAATTGGGGCGGATTTTAGGAATCCACATGGATTGTTCTCTTCTGGGGTTTTTGTAAATGGCACTGCAACATTTTTAATAAAATTTAAATTGCAGAGCAGACTGGATCCTCGCTTCCGCCCATATTTGCTGTTTCCATGTTTACTCCACTCGCCCGGGTCAGGTGTTTGTGCTGTCTGGATGCCTCTCAGTGTTCTCCTTAGGAGACCAAGTCCTGGACATCAGGACACAGTGGGGCTGGGACTTATTTTAGAAGATCAGAAATCCAAATATAGAAAGTGAGATGCTAGACTTTCCCTTTGCAGCACTTAAAGCAAAGTTGCAAAAAATCCTGAAGCTAGAGACATGCCATTAAAAGAGTTGCAGTATTTTCACTTGTCTCAGTCTTCCTATTCTGCCAAATTCTGTGGCTTGTTAGTAGCTAGATGCAGTCATGAAAACAGCACTGCTAAGGGGAAATACTTTCTTTGTAACTGATCCAGAACATCAGTGCCAGGATGGCAGGAATCAGAGAGGGGCCATAGCAAATGCTGACCCTCCAGTGCCGACCCCAAAAGTACGACTTAGCTCCCACCAATTCTCAAACCCTGGCCCCAGTTTATCGTAAGTGCTTTAATTTGGCACCACCAGGTCTGGTTCATAAATAACCTCAGAGAGGAATTTCCATGAAGGTGAATGCAGCTGCAGCTGGGACCATACCCATTGCCCAGGTAAAGGTCTGTCTGTCCAGACATCCATATCCTTAGCAAGTTATAAGACAAGGGGCACGTGGAATAAGATGAGGTGGAAACCTCTATCTAACCATGCCACGTGCCAGGTGGCAGCACACCCACATACCCAAAAAGGGAAAGCGTGACTGTGATGCCACGTCTGAGTTGTCAGGAAACCACTCCAGGTTTAGGAGACAGAAATTCCCCCAAGCGCCAAAGAGAGGGAGAGCATGGCCACAATGCCCCTGGTGCCACCAGGGGCTGAGCTGAGGGTGGCCAGTGCTTTGAGGTATTGGCGCTATTATTTTTTTCTTTGAAAACTGAAGCAATAAAATCTCAGACTCTGAAGTTTCTCTTGAAGTCCTATTAAGGTCCACCAGCAAAGGTCCTTCTCTGGAAGCCCCAGCCTGGCCCTGCTGCTGGGATGGAACTGTGGCCCTGTGGGCCTAATCTGGGATGGGCCACATCTAAAATAAAAGCTCCTGTGGGTTCCCTCTCTTTATTTCAAATCCGCTGATGCTGTGGTGTCCAGGGCAGTGGCTCCTCCAGGACCCGGCAAGCCATGTTAGTGTGGTCCCAGGCAGTCCCACATCGGTTCCCAAAGTCAGGCATACCTGAGCCCTGTGGGCCCCAGTTGCAAGTGAGGGGCAGGTTTGAGTCACTCACACGGGCAGAGAAGCTGGGCAGTGGGCAAGGAAGCCCGGGAGCTCATTTAGTCATGAAGGGATTCTAGAATAAAGGAAGGATTTGGCAAGAGGGCCCAGGTATCTTAGATGGGCTCCCCAGAGTCCCCTGAGATAAGAATTTGGCTGCATGTAGCTTGCATGGGAAGTGATGCCAGAAAGCACTGGAAGTCAAGTGGGAAGTGAGCGTTCAGGGAGGCTGCCCGACACCCAATTCGTCATCAGCAGTTCCCAGCTGGGCAGGGGCCCCAGTCCTGCTGGTGACCATGGCAGGTGGAATAGGACCTCCTCTGAGTTACTGGTGGTCCATTCTCCACCTCTGCCTGTCAAGGCTGTGACTGTTCCTGGGCACTGACCTCCCCCTACAGTCTGCCAAGGCTGTGGCCCACAGGAGCGTGCTGCGTGCTGGCCGGAGGATGCTGCCAGGGCTTGCCCAGGGATGAGAGCTGAGACACACAGCCAGGCACCAGGAATGCCTGAACCTTTCTGATTTATCATCTGTATTCCCGCGTGGTTCCTGAAGGAGGAACAAGTAAGACTCAATACCAATTTATCCCTGGCTGGTGAGAACCAGGACTTTTCTGGAAGGAGCTGTGACGAGCTCAGCACAAAGCCCCTCCTTTGTTGGAAGCCCTGTTCCTAGCCCATCCCTCTCCAGCTCCAGGAACCCAGCCCTTGCCACACTCTGCTGTGCCCCGGAGCCGGGAGTGTGGCCCTTAGAAGAGGCCCCTTGCCCGCACGTGCTCAGCAGGAAGGCGGCAGCTTCCTCCTTTGGCTGCTGAAGGTCTATGGGTGTGGGGGAGCCTTCCCTGCTAGAGATAAGAAACTGAGCAGGAGCGGGTGTGAGCAAGACATCTGAGCTAGGCTGAGGCTCCTCCCCCATTTGACCAGAAGAGAAGCAGGCAGCAGGAGCCTCCTGCAGCCATCTGTTTCCTCCTGTCCAGGACACGCTAATGGGCACCATTGGCCCAGAATCCATGGGTCCCACCCAAGGAGCTCATCTCCGAGAAGGGCTGGTGGGACAGCCAGCAGGTGAGCTATTCCACAACCCAGGCACCCTCCGCAGGGAAGCTGCCTTCGTGCAGGGAAGCACCCTCAGTAGGTACAACAGTGACCTCTCAGAAGAGCCTGGGGCCCAGGAGGACCACTGCAGGCCAAACTACCAAGTGTTTTGGATCTCCCCAGGTACCTAATGTGATCCGAAAAGCATAAACCAATAAAAAAAGAAATGGAAAGAAAATGCCTGAGGAAAAGAGAAGATAAAACATAGATAAGAAACGTGAGAAGGTTAAGAGATTAACACAAAAATGTTAACCATGGGGTAAGTGAAAAATTAAAATTAAGGAGGATCTTTTTTTTTTTCTTCCTTGAGACAGAATCTCACTCTATAGCCCAGGCTGGAGTGCAGTGGCACGATCTCGGTTCACTGCAACCTCTACCTCCCGGGTTCAAGCAATTCTCCTGCTTCAGCCTCCCGAGTAGCTGAGATTACAGGCATGCACCACCACGCCCAGCTAATCTTTGTATTTTTTTTTTTTTCTTTTTGAGACGGAGTCTCGCTCTGTCGCCCAGGCTGGAGTGCAGTGGCACAATCTTGGCTCACTGCAAGCTCCACCTCCCGGGTTCACGCCATTCTCCTGCCTCAGCCTCCAGAGTAGCTGGGGCTACAGGCGTCCGCCACCATGCCAGGCTAATTTTTTGTATTTTTAGTAGAGAGGGGTTTCACTGGGTTAGCCAGGATGGTCTTGATCTCCTGACCTCATGATCGCCCTGCCTAGGCCTCCCAAAGTGCTGGGATTACAGGCATGAACCACCACACCCAGCCAATTTTTGTATTTTCAGTAGAGACAGAGTTTCACCATGTTGGCCAGGCTGGTCTCAAACTCCTGACCTCAAGTGATCTGCCCCCCTCAGCCTCCCAAAGTGCTGGGATTATAGGCATGAGCCACCATACCCTGCCCAGGAGGATAATATTTAAATGTCAGATAATTTCAAAGCCCCAGTGAAGAAAAAGCTGAAATAAAAGAGATTTTAAAATAAATGTTTAAATGAACAAACAAAAAAAAACTAGAGCCAGCAAAATTCAGAGGAAAGCCTAGAAGTTGACGATCAAATTTTGAAGTAAAAATAAAAACAAAATGAGCAGGTAAAAGTTAAAACCAGGCTAGGGGCTGGAAGAGCAAGAAAAATAGTTCTTCAAACTGATAAAAACCATGAATGTGCACCAGCTCCCACTCCATTCCCCTGCAGGCGCAGGCTGGAGTCATATGAGAACTGAAGAAAAGGGAAATAAATAGAGGTGGAAGCGGGAAGCTGAAGATGAAATCGAGGGTGTTACTACCAGGTCAGCAAGAAATAAAAACCCAATTGCCCAGATGCCAGGTCCCACAACCCAACACGTTCATGGTAATTTAAGAAAGTAACATGGAGTCAAAAGACCATCAGTAAAAAATGTGAAGAATCCCCTGGGCTTTAAGCATAAACCCCCCTGCAATGAGCATTGGTTTACTGTTTCACGTCCCTTGGTCCCTGTAATTTTAGCAGAAACCCCTGATGCAGACACCTTAGTGTGAGTTTACAACCTGATGGGTTATGGGCATGTTTTATTTAGCCCCTTGAGGGATTTAGTGTACACACACACATGTGTATGTATGTATATGTGTGTGTGTATTTCAATTATTTGTGATTATAAAATAATTCTGGAGCTCCAGTTTCTCTGAACTGTTTTTCTTTTCCGTCTACTGGCTTATATTTTATTTCTATCATTAGATGTTACCCTTAAATTTTTAATATGCATTTCTTAATGTGCAAATTCTAGAGTTAATACTGTCCATCTTTCTTCCTAACAATACAAGGAGTTTAGCATCTCCCTGCTTTCTTACGTTATTGTTCTGTATTTCAGTTCCTTCTAAATTTTGTTCCAGCAGAATTAACCATCCTGAGTGTGGTTAGTTTTGCTGTTGTTTTCTATGGTCAATGCTCATTAAATATTACTCGTGTTCTTTACTTCCCACCTTGCATCTCATTTTTACTTTGATCAGTTTTCTTTTTTCTGGAGAATATGCTTTAGTAGCCTTAATGAAGGGCTGTTAGTAGTCCATTCAATCTTTGTACAAAGGCCTTATGTTCTCATTTGTGAATGATGGTTTAATTAGGTATAGAATTCTAGGATAAAGTGTTCTCTTTCACAAACACTGAAATTATTTTTGATTTCCTCATGGTTTCTAGTATACTTTGGATGTGTGTCCCCAGTCCAAATCTCATGTTGAGATGTAATCCCCAGTGTTGGAGGTAGGGCCTTGTGGGAGGTGATTGGATCATGGGACTGGTTTCTTCATCAACAGTTTAGCTCTGGCCCCTTGGTGCTGCTCTCACCATAATGAGTGAGTTCTCGTGAGATCTGGTGGTTGAAAGGTATGTGCCACCTCCCCACTCACTCTTGTTCCTGCTTTGGCCGGGTGACCTGCCTGCTCCTCTTTTCTTTCCACCATGATTGGAAGCTTCCTGAGGCCTCCCCAGAAGCTGAACAAATTCCAGCACCATGCTTCCTGTACAGCCTGCAAAACCGTGAACCAAATACACCTCACTTCTTTATAAATTACCTGGTATTTCTTTATAGCAATGCTAGAATGGCCTAATGCACTTTCTGTTGCTCTTGTTGAGAAACCTACTCTTGGTTTGTTTTTTTTCCTATAGGAATTTGAAATTATTTTCTCTGGGTTGGGCACAGTGACTCACGCCTATAATCCCAGCATTTTGGGAGGTCAAGGCAGGCGGATCACCTGAGGCCAGGAGTTCAAGACCAGCCTGGCCGATACGATGAAACCTCATCTCTACTTAAAAGATTAAAAAAAATAAAATAAAATCAGCTGGGCATGGTGGCGAGCACCTGTAATCCCAGCTACTAGGGAGGCTGAGGCAGCAGAAACACTTGAACCCGGGGGGCAGAGGTTGCAGTGAGACGAGATTGTGCCATTGCACTCCAATCTGGGCGACAAGAGCAAAACTCCATCTCAAAAAAAAAAAAAAAAAAAAAAAAGACAAAAGAAGTTGAGATCATATTTTTGACTTTTGTGTAGTTACTATATTTAGTGTGGGATAGCTTTAATTTACCTTGTATTATATACGTCTGAACCTGCAAATTCACATCTTTTATTAGTTCTGAGAAATTCTCAAATATCTTCAGATGTTGCCTCTTCCCCATTCTCAATGTTCTCTCAGTCTGAAATTCCCAGGCTATTCATCTGGATTTTCTATTAGCAGATTGGGAGACCTTCTCATTTTTATCTTCCTACCTTTTAATGTGTCTTCCATAGTTTCCAGATTATGCTGAATTCTAGGTAGTGTCATCAGTTCCATATTCCAGTTCAAGTCCCTCATCAGATATTTCAAGTTAGCTTATTAACTCACCCATCATGTCTTAAGTTCAGTATTTATTTTTATTTCAGGAAATTCCAATTTGCCTTCTCTCTTTTGATAATGTATTTTTCCCCACGTGGATTTGGTTTCTCCTTGTGTGCTAGAATATCTTAAAAGAGTCTTATTTTATCTATCACTTGAAATTCTTGGAAGGCTACTCTCTCTGCTGACTGAGGCTCAGGGCAGACCATTTCTTGGTAGATTTTAAAATTTTGAATGTTGACCTTTCTCCATGGCACTTTAATTGAAAACTGTCGTTATGCATTTCCTGAAGTGAGGATGCAATACCAGGTACCCCTCAGAATCAGTCAGTGGTGACTGACATGTCACCACTTTTTATGTTAGTTCCTCAGTGTAGGGGTTTCCTAGCTGCACAAATAATATAATCCCTAACCCCTAATCCACATGGTGCTGTGTTTTCAGCATAGAACTTTCCCAGCACCAGGCCAATGGGACGACCCCATGTTTTCCCTCACTGAACTGATGGGAAGAGTGATTCTGGATTCCGAGTTTTCACTGGATACATTATTCTCTGAGCTTCCCATCTTTGTTTGGGGGTCTGGTTTCCACTCCCTTCTTGAGGAGACCCAGGCCCTGTCTCCTCTGCTCCCGCCACTAAACACATGCCCTGTTGCCAGGACTGGCCTGTCTCCCCACGATGAGGCAGCATCAGCTTGGGCTAAGGCTTCATATCCAACTTTCCTCCTTAATTCCAGCCCCTGAAGATTTCCCTTGCTTTCCTATGACCTTAGCTGTGGCTTATAAAAAAATGCTATATTATGCAGTGTACTTACATGCTTTGTTGCAGGAAGTGTTTGAAGTGAATCTGGCACCATGTTTATAACCAGTTTCTGCTGAGAAATTTGAAGATCTGGCAATATGACATCTGTCTTTCAGCAGGACTAAAATTTGCTAGAAACTTGAGTGGCAGGGGGCATGTACTCTCTGTTCAGTCTCTAACTTATCACTTGTAATATTATTTTGACTCCTGTGTAGGCATTTATGATTCAGCATAATATATTCCATCTTTTACCCTTTTCCACGAAATGGATCCTAACAGCATCCAGTTCATATACCAATTCTGTACCACAAGACTTTAGTATTGATAAAGGAGAACAGCAGTCATGTGGCGCCATTGGTCTTTTGAAAAAAAAAAAAAAAATAATATATATATATATATATAGTTTGTTTGTTTGTTTTTTGAGAGGGAGTCTTGCTCTGTCACCCAGGCTGGAGTGCAGTGGCGCAGTCTCGGCTCACTGCAAGCTCCGCCTCCAGGGTTCACTCCATTCTCCTGCTTCAGTCTCCTAAGTATCTGGGACTACAGGCGTCCGCCATCACGCCCGGCTAATTTTTTGTATTTTTAGTAGAAATGGGGTTTCACCGTGTTAGCCAGGATGGTTTTCATCTCTTGACCTCGTGATCCACCCACCTTGGCCTCCAAAAGTGCTATTTTTTAGGACTTCGAAACTGACTTCCATTGAAGCCCACTAGCCAAAGACCAATAGAAGCACACTTATAGTCAAATGAAATTGGTTGAATTTAGCTGCTGCAGCAAGAAAATGGACTACATGGAGTCTTGGGAGCACCTTCAGTAGGAGAAGGTTCTTCAAGAATGGGGGCCTGTGCTAAATCATATTCTCAGGAGCAAGCAGGGGAGGGGCCGGCTCTGGACTGGTACTAGGGAGAAGCATCGACACCTAGCAATGGGGAATCTTTGCAGTCTCTGTACAGACAGTGGAGGAGCTGTCAGGGCTGGGACTGTCACCGTGAGAAAGGGCATGGCTCAGAAGCAGGGATCGAGGGCAGTTTTGCAGCTGCAGGAGGGTTCTGCTGCAGAAACACAGTTTATGGTCATTGTCCTTGTCCTGTTGGCAACACTGTGTCACCAGCAGGGCTAAATTGCACTTCCTGTCTGGGGGTTCAGCTAATCTTTCAGAAAAGTATTTTTGTCCGAGAGAAATTCCTTGTTCCAAAACAAAGCTCACTTCTTGTGACGCCCTGGGCAGAAGGTGCTGGGAGCAGCTTTCTGGGTGGCCCTGCTCATGTCCCAACCTCTGGCTTCCTGCTGGTTCTGACTCACAAGGGCCCTGAGGCTGTCACAGAGGACTCATCTCCATATTCACTGCTTGAGCATGTCTCCCAGCTCCATGTTTTCACTTGTGAAAGCATGGTCTTCAGGACATAAAATAATTTACCAGGAGAAACCAGTTTCTGTCTGTTGGCATCCTGGTGACAACAACGAGGACCATCACCACCTGTCTTCCGGCAACCACAGACACCTCCGAAGAAGCAGCGTGCCCCCGCAGGGTCTCTGGAGTGAGAACACTCTTCCAATTTGGGTTTCTTGACCTTGCTAGGTTCGCACAGCCCACTACTAGCTGGCAGAGAATAACTCAAGAGCAAATGGCCCCAGGAATAAACTTGAGATATTAGCATGGGAATGCTGGATTGAAATGTGACTCATTTTCTCATCAGTCAGCATGCTGATGAACTAATTTCAGCTACTGATATTTTTTATGTTTCCCAGACTGAGCTGTTGCTCTGTTTCTCATACACAGGACCGGGAGGTAGTCTGAGAGTTTATGATGTTAATTAATTGGAAGATGGACCATGATACTGTCCGAGAGACTGTGTAGTCATTTCTGAACCTTTGTAATAAAGAAACTGTGCTTCCATATTGAAGAAGCACTTAGTTAAAGGGAAAATGTGAGAAATAGTCACTTTTTGTTTTTATGCTTTTGGTTTATTTCAGCAAATCTGAGGTTTAGTAAAAACCAATGGCACAGGAAAAAGCAAGTCACTCCACCATTTTGTTTCTGTGGGTACTTAAGATCTCATGTTGCATCCCAAGGATTTTTAAATAGATCATTTATGATGTGAATAATGAGCTGGCCATATTGTCACTTCTGGATTCACTTCTGTGAGCTTGGGAAGATTAGAAGCACAGTATTCTTCAAGTTTCTTTTTCACCCTCTTCCACAAAATGGATCCTGGCAACAGCCAATCCACATCCCAGTTCTCCACCACATGCCTTTACCGTTGATACAGAGGATGGCAGCCATGTGGCTCCTTTGAGCTTTTGGTAAATTTGTATTACTCATGCAACTCTGGGCCTACTGAAAACCCTCAGTGCATAGTGGATTTTTCTCTTTCTCTTTCTCCCTCCTTCTCCTTCTCCCCCTCTCTCTCTCCTTTAGACAGACAGACACACGCATGCACATGCACACATATACACACACAAACACACATACCCCATCACCACCACCATCAAAAAACAGAATGTCATCACTGTAGATTAAACTCATTTAGAAACTAACCCATGCTAAGGAATTTTCCAAGTAGTGTTGCAGTCTGTGGTTCTTTCTCTCTTAGTTTATTTTCTATTTAATATTACATTTCTCCAATTCTAGGATGCACATTCCTTTCTTTTCACTTGTTCCTATTTCTGAAATTCTGAAACAGTGATGTGCCTCACAGTCAGTGGCTTCTGACCCTTGATGGAGTCCGACAAGGCTTTTCCCTGAGCGTGCTTTTATGTATATAGGTAAATCTAAGTGAATAGAGACTGAATAAAAAAACACTAACAAAATATTGTGGTGCTTATATATGTTGAACATATATTATTTTATATGTTTTTATATCTTACATAATAGTATATGTATATTATATATAATTTAAAATAAACCCAACAATAGTACTACAGTACTAAATTGGTAGATTGTAATCAGAATTAATATGTTTGAGGTTCTTATATTTTCCAGAAAGTGAAGAACTAACTTACATGAAATTCCAGTAATTTCAGGCCGGGCGCGGTGGCTCACGCCTACAATCCCAGCACTTTGGGAGGCTGAGGCAGGCAGATCACTTGACTTCAAGAGTTTGGGTCAGCCTGGGCAACATGGCGAAACCCTGTCTCTACTAAAAATACAAAACTCAGCTGGACATTGTGGTGTGCGCCTGTAATCCCAGCTGCTCAGGAGGCTGAGGCAGGAGAATCGCTTGAACCAGGGAGCCAGAGGTTGCAGTGAGCTGAGATCACGCCAGTGCACTCCAGCCTGGGTAACAAGAGAGAAACTGTCTCAAAAAAAAAAAAAGAAAAAAAAAAATTCCAGTAAGTTCAAAGATACTATACTTGTGCCTTTGTATACTTGTACCTAACGATGTTGTCTTGTACACCAACATTGTTACTTCTTATTTTTTTGAGAAAAGTGCTTTTTTATTGTAGTAAATACATATAAAATATGCCATTTTTCCCCTTTTTAAATGTACAATTCGGTGGCGTTAAATCCATGCACATTGCTGTGCAGCCATCACCACCGTCCATCTGCAGAACTTACCATCATCCTAAACCGAGACCTTGTCCCCATTAAGCAGTAACTCTCCGTTCCCTCCCTTCTGCAGCCCCTGCAGCTGTGTTCTATCTGTGAGTGTGACTACTCTAGGTACCTCATGTAAGTGGAATCATGCAGTATTTGACCTTTTGTGACTGGTGTATTTCACTTAGCATATTGTCTTCAAGGGTCATCCATGCTATAGCAATGAGGAAAATTTCCTTCATTTTGAAGGCTAATACTCCAGGGTAGCATATGCCATATTTTGCATATTCATTCCTCTGTCAATGGGCGTCTTCATTGTTTCCACCTCTGACTACTGCTGCATCATGATGCTGTGCACTTCAGTGTCCTCAAATCTGTGTTGGAGTCACTGCTTTCAATTTGTTTTTGAGACAGAGCCTTACTCTATTGCCCAGGCCTGGAGTACAGTGACACAATCACACCTGCTTTCCATTTTGGGGAGTGTATACTCGGCAGTGAAATGGCTGCTGTATAGTAACTCAACGTTGAATCTTTGAGGAGCCACCATCTTGTCTTCCACAGTGGCTGCTCCATTTGACATTTCCACTGGCAATGCATAGGGTTCCAATGTCTCCACAATAATATGAATTTTAAAGGCTATTTTCATATGGTTATTCTGGCTAGGATAATAAAGGCATATTTAAAAATTAAGTAGTACCTTGCCGGGCACGGTGACTTACGCCTGTAATCCTAGCACTTTGGGAGACCGAGGCGGGTGGATCCCCTGAGGTCAGGAGTTGGAGACCAGCCTGGCCAACAGGGCAAAATCCCGTCTCTACTAAAAATACAAAAATATTAGCTGGATGTGGTGGCGCATGGCTGTAATCCCAGCTACTCGGGAGGCTGACGCAGGAGAATCACTTGAACCCAGGAGGCGGAGGTTGTAGTGAGCCAAGATCGTGCCACTGCACTCCAGCATGGGCGAAAAAGCAAGACTCCCTCTCAAAAAAAAAAAAAAAAAAAAAAAAAAATTTAATTAATTAAGTAGTACCCCAAAATAGTAATGAAAGTTACAAACCTTTCCCCGTGGCCCCTAACATATCACTTCATATGCCCAGACACTCCTCAGAGGCAGCTCCTGCCCACCTTCCTGTTTTGACTGTTATTGCCACACCCTGACAACTGTGTTCATTTTGTTCTATCTTTTTTCTTTTTAGAGATGGAGTCTTGCTCTGTTGTCTAGGCTAGAGTGCAGTGGCATGATCACAGCTCACTGCAGCCTCAAACCCCTGGGCTCAAGTGATCCTCCGGCATCAGCCTCAGCTTCCTGCCTTAGTCTCCCACCTGTAGTTAGGACTATAGGTGCATATGCCTGGCCAGGTTTAAAATTTTTTTGTAGAGATGGGGTCTCATTGTGTTACCCAGGCTGGTCTCCAACTCCTAGCTCCAAGCAATCCTCCCACCTCTGCCTCCCAGTGTACTGGGATTATAGGCATGAGCCCGTGTACCTGTCCGCATCAAGTTATTTCTTGATCCGTTAGCTTTAAATTCTACCAGTGGACTCCCTACTTTGAAAGGGTAGAGACTAGTTCACTTAAGGTTAGAATTTAGTTCACTTACACTACTGCCCATCTCCTCCCCACTTCTCCCAACTTCTTAGGGATGTATTATTTTGAGTCCTTCCCTTGGTTACTGTCGTATTCATCTCCTCACTCTGTGGGATGAGGCTGTGGTTAGCATGCTTACCCACACTGCTTCTCTCTTTCCCATTGGCCTTCTGTATTAGTCTGTTTTGTGTTGCTATAAGGGAATACCAGAGGCTGGGGCATTTGTAAAGAAAAGAGGCTTATTTGGCTCATGGTTCTGTAGGCTGTACAAGCATGGTGCCAGCATCTGCTTGGCTTCTGGGGAAGCTTCAGGAAGCTTTTAATCATGGCAGAAGGGGAAGTGGCAGCCAAAGCATCACATGGTGAGAGGGAGCAAGAGAGAGAAGTCAGGGTCTTTTAAACAAGCAGCTCGCATGTAAACTAACAGAGCAAGAACTCACTCCTTGCCACAAGGATGGCACCAAGCCCTTCATGAGGAGTTCACCCCATAACCCATACACCTCCTGTTAGGCCTGCCTTCAACACTGGTGATCACATTTCAATAAGAGATTTGGAGGGGACACACGTCCAAACTGTATCACCTTCCTATTGAGGTTGGTTGTGTCGTCAGTTTTACATGAGAATGAGTCCAGCTTTCTGGCTATGAGTGAGACCCTAAAGCCAGGCTTCCTGGCTGTGAAATCCAGCTCTGCGGCTTGTAGGTGAAAGACCTTAAACAGGTTGCTTCAGTTTTTGATGCCTTAGTTTCCATATCTGCAAAAGCGAGGATAATAACTATACCTACTTAATGGGGTTGCTATAAAAATTAAACAGGATAGTCCTTATTAAAAGTTTAGCACGATGCTTGGGATTTAGGAGAAGCCGAACTCTTGGCCAACATGATAATGTTATGGCTATAAACCCAAGTTTTGGTTATAAGTTAATGTTGCCTCTGGATTCAGCTCCAGCACCATAACCCCTGTGCCAGATAAAGGAAAATATAGAGTCCAGGTCAAATGGATTCTGTCATTTTAAATTCCACAGCTGTGTAAAATGACGGGAAATTTTGTTTTGCTTTATATTTGGACCCATGGAGTTCCTGTACACCTTTTCTGGCTGTGTGTGTTTTTCTGGAGTTTCTAAATGGCACTCTTTTCACATTGAGGACAGAAACCTGCGCCTTCCTCACAGCATCCGTCTTAACTTCCAGCTGTGCGTGCATGCTGCCATTCTTGCTCACAAAGATGGTCTTTATGAAGCCCACGGTGTTTATTATAAATGGGACAGATTGCTGCTGGCCAGCTGCCATGCAGAGATTGCTTTTTATTCATTTAAGCTATTCACTGCTTTCTCCTTATCTTCTATTATCCACATCCATGGTTTTCACTGCCATTTGTTTCTGGAGTAAATCTTTAAGTTACTTATTCAGACAGGCTGCTGTGAGACACATTTTCTGATTCTTGAAAATATTTATTGTCATCCATGTTTTGTCTCCTTTTTGTTTTTACTCATCCTTGGAGGAGTGCTTGATGGAGTACATACTTTAAAGGTTTTTCTCTCAACTTCGAAGGTGCTGTCCCATTGCCTGTCCATGTACACGGTTTTGATGAATGGTCTTCTGCCAGCCCGTGTTCCTGTGTCCTCTTGGCCTCCTGCAGGCTCCAAACATGAATTCCTAGCTGCAGCTTCTGCCCACACTCCTTCTTCTCTCCTTTGGTTAGATACCTCATCTACTGTTATGCTTTAAAATTATTTATCTTGTTAAGGATGATTTTTTCCATTTTCTCTTCCATTAAGATTCTTTTTGCTCTTTCACTAACATTTTAACGGGGTCTTGGAGAGAGGGGAAGAGTGATGTGTGTCCACTTCTTCGTCTAGCCCAGAAGCAGGCTCCCTGGTTCTCTCTTTACACAGCCTCGTCAGACAGTTGTCTTTGCAGGGAAAAGACTTGGCCTTGTGGATCCTGTGTGGTATCTTTGCTTTCTGATTCACTACCTTCTGCTCTTACCTTGTTACCTCTTCTCATATATTCTTTGCCTTTATTATTATTATTATTTTGGTGAATTTATTAATTTAGATAGGGGCTCATTAATTTTTAACCTTTTAAAAATAATATATGCATTTAAGGCTACATATTTCCCTCTTCTCCTGCATCCCTAGGTTTCAATAATTTAGTTTTTCAATGATTCTGTCCTAGATATTTTTATATTTTGTTATGATTCCTTTTTGATCAAATGGTTATTAAGAAAGCATTTCTTTTTCTTCATTTCTAAATGAATGTAGTTTTTATTAATTGTATCAACTTTTATATGAATTGCATTGTGGTTAAAGAAAGTGATCTGTAAGATACTAATTTTTTATACATACATCTTCTTTTTTTTTTTTTTGACGGAGTCTCACTCTGTCACTCAAGCTGGAGTGCAGTGGCATCATCTTGGCTCACTGCAACCTCCACCTCCCGGGTTCAAGCAATTCTCCCGTGTCCACCTCCTGAGTAGTTGGAATTACAGGCACATGCCACCATGCCTGGCTGGTTTTTGTATTTTTAGTAGAGACAGGGTTTTGCCCTGTTGGCCAGGCTGGTCTCGAACTCCTGACCTCAGGTGATCTACCCGCCTCGACCTCCCAAAGTGCTGGGATTACAGGCGTGAGCCACCATGCCCAGCATACTTCATGGCCTAATACTTGATCAATTTTTGAAAGGAAGAAAGAGAGAGAAGAATGGAGAGAGAGCAAGAGAGACAGAGAATGAGAGAGAAAGAGAACAGGTATGCCTAGAAGAATTTGTATTCTCTGTTGGATGCCAAGTTTTATACATGCATTTTTGATCAAAATTATTATTCAAATATTCTGTTTTTCTTCATTTGGGCCCATTTATTTCTCAGCATAATTGAGAGCATACTTTGCAGTCTCCTGTTGTGATAGTGAAGATATTACATTATCCCCATAATTCTATAGATTTTGCTTTATATAATGTGATATAAATGGATTGTGTACATAGAAGTTGAGAACTATTGTATATGGTTAATTGGACCTCTCTCTGTGTAACTATGTTACTATATAATAATACTTTCTACTCCTTAATGTCCGCTTTGTTTTATATTCATTACACCATGCCAAATTTCTTATTTGTTGCCTAGGATTTTCCACATATATATGTTTTCCATCCTTTTGCTTTTAGCGCTTCCATGTCCGTGTGCTTTAGGTCTATCTCTTATGAATAACATATGTCTGGATATTATTTTAAATCCAAAGTAACAATTTATTTTAATTGACAATTTAAATTAATTTGTACCTATCGTGAATACTGATATGTTTGGATTTGCTGTTATCCTCGTTTTGTATTTGGAATTTGGCCTACATTTTTTCTGTTTCATTTTTTTCTTACCTCTTTCTGTTTGATTGAGGTTTTACTGTTTTTTTCAGTCTTACTCATGTACTTCTCTCCCCTGGTTTAGAATGATTAGAAATGTTTCCATTCATTTGGTAGTTATCCTTGACATTTGCCTATGTATATTTAAGTCTAAAACTGAACATGTTAACACACTTCTGGAATATCAAAAGAATCTCAGAATCACTCACATCCTGATTTGCATGCTATTGTTTTCCTGTGTTTAGAGTTTTAAGAATAAACCTAATGATTTACGTTTATATATATATATAGAGAGAGAGAGAGAGAGAGTCAATGTTTGTTTGGATTTATAAATATGTTGTGAGTTTGTGGGCTCATAAGTCCTTGCATCTCAGATCATCACCCGGCATTATTTTTCTTCTTCCTAAAGTGCCTCCTTTAGAATTCCTTTTAGTTTAAATCTCTAAGTAGTTTTTTTATTTATTTGCAAATGGATTTTTCACTTGGCTCTTGAAAGATAATTTCATTATGTCCAGTTCAAAGTTGAGAGTTAACATCTGTCAATATATTGAAGATATTAGTCCCTGGTCCTTTGGCTTCCGTTATTGCTTGATATGTGTCTTGCCATTCTAGTTTTTGTTGCTATGTAGATTATCCACTATTTTCCTTTGACTGCTTTTAAGACCTTTCCACTTAATCTTCAGCAGTTGCACGTAATGTGTCAATGTGGTATCTCCTGGATCAGTGAATTTGTGTTTCTCATCAGTGCTGAACATTTCTTAGGTAGCGTCCTTTGAAGTGTGGCTTCTCCTCTCCCAGGCGTTCTTTCTCCATTTCCGAGACTCCCATTAGAAGAGACTGATCTTTCTCATTCTACCTGCCAGACTCTTTGCTGCTCATTGCTGTTTCCTATCTTTTTTTTCTATTCGTGAGGTATTTGGGTTTTTTTTCTCAGATCTGTCTTCTGGATTACATTTTTTTCTTAGCTGTGTCTATTCTGCTGTTAGATTCCAAATCTTCTGTTGTGCTTTTTACTTCAACAAACATATGTTTTGCTTTTTGAAATTCACATTTCATTTTTCTGTTTATTCTCGTAGTCACTTGTCACTTGCTCCTTCTTGTGTTTTATTTATGTAAGTGTTTCGTGAACAATTGTTCTGTATTTTCTTCTCACTATAAAAATATGTAAAGTCCTTGATGGTCCAGAGTTTTTCTCTCTTTCTCTACAGATACTCATGGTGGCATGCACTCTTTCGTGCATGATGATCTTTCTCAGCTCGTTGTTTGACCTTATTCTGTGGTTAAATTTGGGGGAAGGGGTTCTCTTAGAGATGTTTATTTCTACTTCTGCCTGTAGTGAGGGGTCGTCACTGAATTGCTCTATTGCAATCAACAGACAGTGGTTCTCAGAGTGTGGTCCCTGGATCAGCTGCAGCAGCATCACCTGTGAGCTTCTTAGAAATGGAAACTTGGGTATCCCTTTCCACACTGAGTAAGGAACTCTACAGCCTGGCAATCTGGGCTTTAACATGCCTTTCAGGTGATTCAAACGCATGCTTAAATCTGAGACCGCATCCATAAAGAATCTTAGCTTAGAATAAAGTTCAGCCTCAACTTCTCTATCTTGTCTTTCTACAAGGCTATAAAACTTACTATCACTGTTACTGTTGAATCCTAAATCAATCCTAAATCCTAAATCAATCAATCCTAATCAATCCTAAATCAATCCTAAATCTGCCCCTTCAAGTAGTCTTCTATGGAAGAGTGGTGATATTTGGAGATTTTCCTTCACAATCAATAATGTCTCAAAGTGTGTTCCAATCCTGCATCTAATTTTGTAACCAGGGAATCTCTCAGAGCATCTAGTCAATTTTAATGCCAAAAATAACAGTTTGTCCATTGACTTTTAATTTCACTGATGTGTTTTTATTTCTAAAAGTCCTAAATATTTCATTTGTAAAGTATCCTAAGTATGGTTATTTTATAATCTTCATCTGAAAGTGTTAATACCTACATTCACTGTGAACCAGATTTGTGATATTTCTGCTCACCCTTGCTTATTTCTTCCTGTGTTTAGTGCTTGTCTTAGTTCACTTCTGCTGTTACAACAAAATACCACACAGTGTAATTTATCAATAATAGAAATGTGTTTCACACAGTTCTGAAGCCTGGGAAGTCCAACATTGAAGTGCTGACAGATTCAGTGTCTGATAGGGACTCACTGCCTTCTTCTAAGAGAGCACCTTGTTGCGTGTCCTCTGGAGGGGATGAGCACTGTGTGCTCACATGGCAGAAGCGAAAGAAGGGGCTAACTCTTCCCCCTCAAGCCCTTTTATACAAGCACTAATCCTATGGGTGGGGGCTTAATCACCTCCAAGGGCTCCGCCTCTTAATTCCATCACCTCAGGAATTTAGTTCCAACATATTAATTGCAAAGGGACACATGCATCCAAACCATTAGCAGTGCTCATTTCCCTCCCTTAAATCCCAAGCTCAGTTTGCTTTCTGAGACTATCCATGGGCATTTTCTAGGATACATTATCCTAGAGGACATTTGCATTTGCTTCTGCCAAGAATCACAGTGGTGGATTCCCAGCCCCAAACACTACAAACTAAGTGTTCAACTGTGTTTTTTAAGGCACATTAAGAGTGTGAAATCTCAGAGAGAGTGTGAGTGCGGGCTTGTGGTTAGAAATTCTCAGAGATGAAGCCCCTCTGGCCCTCCTCCAGAGAAGAAAAAAACAGTTTTACCCAAAATAATTTTAGAGATGAGAATGCTTTCAAGGCTTTCTCTTTCTCTCCTTCAGTGGGTGGGGAGGAAGACGTCTTGGCTGAGGCTGTGTCCACATTCACAATCTTATCACTTAAATCTTTGGTCACATGGGAGCCTCTGCATCTCTAAACCGTGGACTGTGTGTGTGTGAGAGGGTGTCACTGGTGTTGATGGTAATGATGACAATGGTACTGGTGACATTACTTGTACCAACAGTGATGTTAGTAGTAGTAGTAGTGGTAGTAGTGATATAATGGTGGTTGTGGGTCTGATTTCTGGTAACGATGGTGGTGGTGGTGGTGTGGAAGGAATGATGGCTAGGAATCAGTAAAATTTTTCTGTAAAGAGTCAGATAATATTTTAGGCTTCATGGACAATATGGTCTCTGTCACAACTGCTCAACTCTTCCCTTGTTGTGAAGAAGAAGCCATAGACATATGTGCATGAATGGTTGTGGGTGTAGTCCAATAAAACTTTATTTATGGACACTGACATTTGAATTTCACATAATTTTGGTGTGTCATGGAATATTCCTATTTTCTTCAACCACTTAAAAATGTGAAAGCCATTCTTAGCTTGTGGGCTGTACAAATGCAGGTGTTAGATGTGTTTGTCCTGTGGCCTTAGTTTCTCAAATCCTGGCAGTAGTGTCAGCAGTGGGGATGATGGTGGCAATGGTGATGGTAATCCTATTGACAGTGTCAGTGGTGGGGATGATGATGGTGATGGTGGTGAGGGTGATGGTAGTACACCTGGTGATGGTATCAATGGTGGGGATAATAATGGTGATGGTGTCAATGTTGGAAATAGTGATGGTGATGGTAGTGGTGATGGTGTCAGTGGTGAGGATAATTATGGTGATGGTGGTGGTGATGGTGGCAATACCCCTGGTAATGGTTTCAGTGGTGGACATGATGACAGTGATGGTGGTGGTGATGGTAGTACTCCCGGTGATGGTGTCAGTGGTGGGGATGGTGATGGTGCTGGTGATGGTAGTACTCCCGGTGATGGTGTCAGTGGTGGGGATGGTGATGGTAGTATTCCTGGTGATGGTGTCAGTGGTGGGGATGGTGATGGTGGTGGTGATGGTAGTACTCCCGGTGATGGTGTCAGTGGTGGAGATGGTGATGGTAGTATTCCTGGTGATGGTGTCAGTGGTGGGATGGTGATGGTGGTGGTGATGGTGGTGGTGATGGTGTCAGTGTTGGGGATGGTGATGGTGGTGGTGATGGTAGTACTCCCGGTGATGGTGTCAATGGTGGGGATGGTGATGGTGGTGGTGATGGTAGTACTCCCAGTGATGGTGTCAGTGGTGGGGATGGTGATGGTGGTGGTGATGGTAGTACTCCCAGTGATGGTGTCAGTAGTGGGGAGAGTGGTAATGATGATGGCAGTACTCCTGGTGGTGGTGATTATCGCAATGGCTGTGGCAGTGATGCTGATTATTATGGTGATTGAAATTCTGGAGGTGATGGGGTAGTGAAGGTAGTGATGGTTGTGGTGGTGATGGTGGAGATAATGGAGATGGTGGTCATGGTGAGGGTGGTGGAGTTGGTAATGGTGGACACGGCAGCGTCACAGGGGAAGAAGCTGCCTCCCTCCACATTATCCTTAAAAATGAAGTGGAGACTCACAAAGCTACAGGGAGTTGGCACAACTTTTAAAAGCAGCAATGGCCTGAAAGGTTTCCTTATTTCCAAAATCACATCATATTTGCTATACATGTCTGAGTGCTTATAAATCAGATTTGGAGTTCCTGTGGACTGTGTCCCAGTGGTGCTGTGCTATGACAAAGCATCACTCACCAGCAGAAGTTTGGGTTGGCTTTGTGAATAGGAAGTCCCAGGCCACTAAAAATGATACATAGGATGATATAGCATTTTGCAATTGTAATGTGCCATTTAAATGCTAAATAGTAATAACTGATCTAGTCCCAAATGCTTCATTAACTCTCTCCACTGCCAAATCACAGGCTTTTCTGTGTGTTTGTGCTAAAGGCAAATTTTAATTGTTTTAATGAGGATTTGCAAGCAGCTCTTTTCTCTCTACACTTGGGCCTTGGTGAGTTACACATATCATTTGCTTAGCAATAGGGAAGTTTTGCTATTTACACAAAAGGCTTCTAACAGAGTTAGGGTTTGGGAAAGACCCAGCCCCTGGTGCCCTCCTAATGCCTTGCCAAATTGAGCTGTATAAGAAGGGTCAAGAGCAGCCGTACCTGTCAAACATGCCAAACACTCTGGCTAAATGAAACGCAATTAGTTTTGTGGGGGGTTTTGTTTGTTTTTTGGGTTGTTTTTGTTTTTGTTTCTGGAGACAGAAGTCTTGTTCTGTCGCCCAGGCTGGAGTGCAGTGGTGCAATCTCTGCTCACTGCAACTTCTGCCTCCCGAGTTCAAGCGATTCTCCTGCCTCAGGCTCTGGAGTAGCTGGGACTATGGGCGCGTGCCACCATGCCCAGCTATTCTTTTTGTATTTTAGTAGAGATGGGTTGTCACAGTGTTGTCCAGACTTGTCTTGAACTCCTGAGCTCAAGCAGTCCGCCTGCCTCAGCCTCCCAAAGTGCTAGGATTACAGGTGTGAGCCACCACGCCTAGCCTGCAATTAGTTTTATTTTCTCCTTCAGTTGCATAGATAGCCAACTTCATTCTGTTGCTACTTGGAGAGGCTGCTACACAGGTGGTCTTATATGTTAAATGTGACTGATACTGCACAATAGAATTGGCATTTGAGGTTTCTAATTAGCAACACAGGGATGAACATGGAATACTATGCTGTGAAGTTCCTTCCGCTCCATACAGTAACAAATCGTAAACCAACAGTGCAGATCTTTAAGTCATTCTGTGAAAGGAGTAGGTATATTTAAGAAAAGGAGAAGGGTGGGTGGTAGGGTGGGCGAGACATAGACTTTTTAAAAAATCTAGACTTATTTGCAGGTTCAGATAAAAAGGAAAACTAAGAGAAAGTTTTGATACTCCAGTTTTTCTGTATTTCTTTATTCATGCATTTGTTTGAAAATAATTGCACTTGCAATACTGGTTCCCAAAACATTCACTGGATTTTTTTCTAGCCAATTCCTCAGAGCAAAACCATCTATTAAACATTAGAAACAAGTTTGAAAAAAAAAATGCTACCTGTAATGAATAATCCTAATTTCTTCATGGATAGGTCCATGTATAACTCTGTCACGTTTCCAATGCATAATTCCCCCTGGAGCAGGCTGGGCTTCTTCACAGAAGGTGTGTGCTGTGTGTACTGCATGCAGGCTGAGCATGAAATTTCTCAGATCCCATTTCTGGCGGGGAAGGTGGCTTCTGCGTGTGCTGGCTTATTCTGATGGGACACTCGGCATGCAAAAGCATCTGCTGTATTTAGGGGACTGAGTTTTTCTATTTCGCAGTGAGTAAGCAGGCCCAGCCTGCAGCGTTTTCTTCCATCAGTGGGTAACAGAGGCTGCCTCCAACGGGATTTGTCTGGTCCATCTAATGTTTCTGAGACCCTGCCTCTGTTTCTAGAACATCTACTATGTTGTCACTTTGTGTTCCGGGCCATACACAAAATGTCATTCCCTCACCCCAGAGGTACCCACTGAGGACTTTGTTTTTAAGATAGTTTTATTCTCACTATATACATGCCAGAAAAAGAACACACTGTCTTATCAACCATTCAGCCAAAGACCTGTAATCATAATTAACCCCGTATTATACAAGAGCTAAAGGATAGCAACCACCATTTCCCTGCAAAATGAAAGCACAGTGAAGGTAAACACAATGCAGTGCTTCCATACTGTGGAGTATTATCCCGCCATGAAAAGAAATTACCTCAAACACATCATGCCAAGTGAAAGAAGGCAGTCATGAGAGACCACATAGTATATGATTCCAGTTATATGAAATGTCCAGAATAGGCAAATCCATGGAGACAGAAGGTAGATCAGTGTTTGCCAGGGGCTGGGGAAAGGAACCACATCATGGGCATCGGGTGACAGGAATGTTCTGGAATCAGACAGTGATGAGGGTTGCACAACTTTGTGAATATACTAAATCTCACTCAATTATACATCTTTAAATTTGGATGAATTTCATGGCAGGCAAATGATATTCCAGTAAAGCAATTATTTTAAAAAATGGATGAAAATACTAATCAAAGTTAAAGAAAGCAACAGAGTTGGGATCTTCCTGCACTCCCAGCCTTTCAGCCGTGAGCGTCCATGCGCAGCTTCGCAGCCTGAGCTGTTTCCCCAGCTTTCCAACAGAGACCCGGGGTCTTCTGCTTCATGAGGACTATAAGGCTTGGAGTCAGAAACGCCTGGGCTCAATCTCCACCTATTTCTCTTTGTGTCTTTTCTATCTGCATTTAGATCAACCACTGTTAGGATTTAGGACCTTGTGAAATCCAAAAGACACAACCAGGGCGCATCCTGGAGGTTGCTGGGGCAGTCATTTTCTTGGGAAGGGGTTGGTGGGTCTGAGTCTTCCTTCTCCAGGGCCTCAGAAGCCAGGAAAGCTAACTGTTCCCCAGCACGTGGGAGAGAATCCGTCTTTTAGGGGCAGGTTTAGATTACTCCACCTTCTGAGACTGCTCTGGAAAACCAGAATGCCAGTGAGTACTGAGGAGTTTTTCTCCAGGGAACTGAGGACACCAAGACATGCTCTCCCTGCAATCAGGCAGCTTATACGTTTGCAGAAAGAATTAACTGTCCTGGCCTGTTTCTCACTTTTGTTGTAAGAAGTGTTTGTCCATGTAGGCACATTACCTTCCTCCTTGCAGGCTGGGAGGGCTTCCAGCTCTTTCTGGTGGTTTCTGCTTGGATCTGTGAAGGCAGATATTTACCACCTTCTCCAGTTCTGACCACAGAAACGAATTGCAGTCATCTAGTAATATTTACAGAGCTGTAGGTTTACAGACATACAAGTTGGCCTGCTTAGCTTTCTTGTCCATATGGAAGTTGTGATAACACCTGGCAGGCTTGTTGACAATAGTCTGATGCCTTGGGTTTGTCCTCAAGAAACAAGCCTGGGGATGAGAATTTGGGAGCGGGGGGGGGGATCCCAGGAAACACCAATCAAGGACCAGGGAGGGAAGACCTTAGACAAATGCTGTGTTATACAGCAAGCTGATCTCTGGGGGGCGCTGGGGGAGTGTGAAACACCAGCCTCTGAGCCGTCCCACCCCAGGACAAAGATGCTGGATGCTGATCCATCAGCTTCTCACTGTCACTGACTGAGGCTGCACCAGGCGCCATAACCCCTTTGGCCTGGCCTGACCTGTATGTGAGCCATGATGGCACCATCAGTTCCTGGGATGATGGGAGCCAGGGCACGGGGTGGGGCACCCACGGATTCAGCCCCTGTGTTAGTCCATTTCGCATGGCTATAAAGGAATACCTGAGCCTGGATGATTTATTTTTAAAGGAAGTTTGTTTGGGCTCATGGTTCTGCAGGCTGTACAAGGCACAGCACTGGCATCTGCTCAGCTTCTGGTGAGGCCTCAGGAGGTTTTTATTCATGGCAGAAGGTGAAGGGAAGCAGGCAAATCACACGATGAAGGGGAAGCAAGAGAAAGAGGAGGGGGTCCCAGTCTCTTCAACAACCAGCTCTTACGGAACTCATTACCCTAGGGAGGGCACCTCACTCCCGGCCCCACCTCCAACACAAGGGATCACATTTCAACCTGAGATTTGGAACCCATAGACATCCAAACTGTATCAACCCCCTGGTTGATGTGACTTTATCGTCATCCCTTTCTCTAATCCGAGGGCCTAAGCTAGAAGCATGAGGGCTCCCTCCTCACAGCCTCCACACCACCCCCCTCCTCAGGCACTCAGGGTCTCCTGAGTATCGGGAGAACCCGCTCCTGATGGTTACGTGGGTTCTTTGCTATTTCCTAAGTGCCTCGGCTGGGTTGAGAAATAAAGGGAAAGAGCACAAGAGAGAGAAATTTAAAGCTGGGTGTCCAGGGGAGACATCACATGTCGGCAGGATCCGTGATGTTCCCTGAGCCGTAAAACCAGCAAGTTTTTATTAGTGATTTTCAAAAGGGGAGGGAGTGCATGAATAGGGTGTGGATCACAGAGATCACATACTTCACAAGGTAATACAGTATCACAAAGCAAATGGAGGCAGGGCGAGATCACAGGACCACCGGATGAGGTGAAATTAAAATTGCTAATGAAGTTTCACCGGCATTGTCGTTGATAACATCTTATCAGGAAACAGGGTTTGAGAGCAGACAACCTGTCTGACCAAAATTTATTAGGTGGGAATTTTTCTCCGCCTAATAAGCCTGGGAGCGCTACAGGAGACAGGGGCTTATTTCATCCCTTCGACTTTGGCCATAAAAGACGGCACGTCTTAAAAGGGGCCATCTATAAGCCTACCTTCAGGGCGCATTCTCTTTCTCAGGGATGTTCCTAGCTGAGAAAAAGAATTCAGCGATATTTCTCCTATTTGCTTTTGAAAGAGGAGAAATATAGTTCTGTTCAGTCCGGCTCACCAGCGGCCAGTTCAAAGTTACCTCTCTTGTTCTCTGAACATTGCTGTTATCCTGTTCTTTTTTTAAGATGCCCAGATTTCATATTGTTCAAACACACATACTCTACAAACAATTTGTGCAGTTGACACAATCACAGGGTCCTGAAGCAACGTTCAGCCTCCTCAGCTTACGAAGAAGATGATGGGATTAAGAGATTAAAGGCAGGCATAGGAAATTATTGATTGGGGAAGTGACAAGTGTCCATGAAATCTTCACAATTTATGTTCAGAGATTGCAGTAAATACAGGCATAAGAAATGCAGTAAATACAGGCATAGGAAATTATAAAAGCATTAATTTGGGGAACTAATAAATGTCCATGAAATCTTCACAATTTATGTTCTGCCACGGCTTCAGCCAGTCTCTCCGTTCAGGGTCCCTGACTTCCCGCAACACCTGAGGTTGTCAGGACGAGCCCCGGGGCTCCCGCCTGGGCCTGTGCCCTCCCTCTCCTCTTTCCTGAGCCTCTGCACAGGTACCTCTGCTGGCCTTTGCCTCAAGGCCCAGTGTGCTGGGCGGGGATTTCCCCGGCCGGAACACTGTCCCTTGGTCTGGCCCTGGCTAACTCCTCACCCGTTCAGGGGTTGCCATCAGCGGGTCTTCACAGGTGATTGTGCCCTGTGTTTGTCCCCTCAAGGCAGCTTTGTCTTGCCCACTGGTCACACATTGGTGCTCGTTCAAAAAATTGTCTTTCTCCTGTGCTGCGTGCAGGGTCCCTGCTGGTGGTCACCTAGGTCCCCAGCTACACCCCCGCACTCAACGCACTACACACTGCCTGCACACGGTAGGTGCCCACTAAGTGCTTGTCAGGTGGGTGCATGGAAGTACCTGCCACATGCTCGTGGTGTGGTAGGGGCTGGACACGGAGGGGCTTCCTTTCTTCCCTGGGTTTGAGGGAGGGAGTTCTGTTTTGAAACTTTTATTGGTGACGTTGCATTAGGACTTGAGGCCACCTCTGCTCTGAAGAGCTGGCTTTTGCCCAGCTGGAGTATTTTGTCACCAACCCCTGGATGGTTTTCACTTGCGTTGAGAGATGATTGTCACTTGGTGTGCGGGGTGGTGTTTACTGGTTTAAGTTTAGGAAGCTTCCAACATGCAGGGCCATAAGAAAACGGTGGCTCTTTAGATGTTCTGATCTTGGTTTCAGTAGGCCATTACCTCGAGTTAAGATAGGGATGAGATGGGAACCCTTGCCAGTTCTGAAGCAGGACCGCAGTTATTTGCTGATGCTTTCTGCTGGCTTGTGTGCAGATACCTCCTGGTGAGAGCATAGGGGTAGCTCTTCATGTCAAAGGGAAGTTCTGGGAAATTGCTTGATGAAAATCCAAACCTCGTCACTGAATGTACAGCAATGTGCTTTCCTCCTAAATGCTACTGAATTTCTGGCTAGAATAGTTCCTTCCTAAATGGAAGGTTTCTTTATAAATCAAGAAAAGCTACTAGGGTTTAATAACTTAGTCCAAGATCGATGGGTTTTTAAATTACACATCTCTCTAGGTGTCAACCTTAATCATAAACAGAGAGAAGCTCTCTAAAAGAAAAAATGTTTATCTGGGCATAAAGCTTTGCAATGGGAACACACATGCCATAGTAAACCATGTGCACATTCAGGAAGGTAAAGGAAGACAAAGGTTTTTCATGAAAAAGAAAATGATGAAGATTACACAATTGTTTTGAAATAATTATCCTTGGCTATAAAGATTAATAACAAGGAGGACACCACTCTGAGGCTGGGCGGGCAGTTGCTGGGCAGATGTCCTTGCAGAAGTGTTTTTTTGTGTAAAATGCTGTGGGTTTTGTAGTCTTGTTTTGTTATTAAGCATACAAGCATAAGAACCCGCTCTTCATGGCCTCCCCTGGCTCTGTTTGTCAGGGTTTTCTTAACGTTACTGACTCCATTTTGATTCTGACAACTTTCACTGGGGTACTGACTTAAACAAGTAATTTTTCTTCATTGATGAAGAGTCATGTTTTGTTTTCATCAATGAAGTTCTTGACACACACATTTTAGGATTCATTTGTGGCTGGTGTTAGCAAAACATCACTTCATTAGTCATCAAGTGCTAGTGGAACAGGTGAATTGTCCAGGATGCATCGTCAGAACTGCAAGGATGGTTGAGATCATGGCTGTGATGGGAGAGCCTGCAGTGCAGCCGCGATGCCTTGTCCCCAGCAGAACCAGAGGGGCATGGCCGTGCTGTCACCCAGGCCTCAGCTGGGCAGCATGGGAGTCCGGATGACCAACTCTGCTCCAAAAAGAGGCGATATCTGAGTGTGGTCACGAGTGAAATTACTGGGCAGCCACATCCCTGTGGATGTCAGTGCACTCAAAGGCCAATTCTGAATGGACATTTGTCTCCAGAGGCAGGGAGGAGTTGGGCATCCTGAGTCTTGCTGTGTTCCTCAAACACTCTCCAAGCAAGAAAGATCCCACTGAATGTGTCAGTGCCACCCCACTCAGGAGACCCGCCTCCCTGGGCCAGCTCCTTCAAGGCACTAAGAAGCACCCTGTCTGTCTGGCTGGGAGCTCTCCCTGGGCATATTGGAGATAGCCTCAGGCACCACAGCCACCTCTGTGTTAGAAACCGGGTGTGCCCTTCCTAAATATCCTCTGGGTTTTGAAGGTGCTTGCTGCTTACTCAGGTGAGCCAAGCTGAACAGCATTCCACACACAGCCTGGAGGAGTGGCTGTACCTGAGAGGGGCAAGTGAGAGCCCCAGCGCACTTTCATTCGCCACTCCTACTGCCAGCGCGGTCGCAGGCCCCCATGTCCCGCAGGGAGGACCCTGTGGTCTGAGCTGCTGAATGTGGAATCCTCCAGCTGCGGGATGAGGCTACACATTTTGCCCTTCATGACCCATTTTTCAAATACAATACACAAAGCAGGGAACCATCACTGGGGCTCTCTTGGATCATGGACCCCAAAGTTTCCTGCGGGGCATCACACCCTTCTTATTGCCCGAAAGCCCGTTGAGCAGTAGAGGACCACCATGTTTGTCAGTTGTCCACATCGCCAGTGCTTATTGTGCTTCTCCTTGTACCCATTCTTCATGCTGTTCACACATCCATCTGCCTGAACTGCCTCTCTGATGATCACATCCCACTTAAGCCTTTCTTCCACAAGCCTGTTGCTTACTAAGAGCCTCTAAATGAGACCCACCCTCCTAACTTTATCTCTCTGGTCTCCTCCTCTGCTTCCCAAACACTACCTATGCTGCTGCCTCTGCCTGGAACACCTTCCCTGCACAGCTTAACTTGTTGATTTCTTCAAACCTCTCTATTACAGAAAATTTCAAACACACGAAAGGAGAGAGGATTGTATAATGGATCGTGTGCACCCATCAGCCAACTTTGGTGGTCAGCCCACAGCCAGTCTTGTTTTCCCTGTATAGTATATACTCCTCCTTCAGTGGTCAGCCCACAGCCAGTCTTGTTTTCTCAGTATGATATACACTTCTCCTTCAGTGGTCAGCCCACAGCCAGTCTTGTTTTCTCAGTATGGTATATACTCCTCCTTCAGTGGTCAGCCCACAGCCAGTCTTGTTTTCCCTGTATGGTATACACTCCTCCTTCAGTGGTCAGCCCACAGCCAGTCTTGTTTTCCCTGTATGGTATACAACATACCTTCATTCATCACTCCTGCTGCCAGTCTTGTTTTCTCAGTATGGTATACACTCCTCCTTCAGTGATCAAAGATGGTCAGAGATGACCCGAGGTAATGGCTGTCAGATGGGGCTCCAGATGGCAGTGCTGGTGGGTTCATCGGGGATCCCTGCTGTCCCGCATCCCATGAGACAGAGAGGTCATTGGCCAGATAAAAGAGGGATGCGTGATCCTAGAGCCACATGAGGCTGGAAATGTACGTGGGGGGGACACTTTGGAAGGTGTTTTTGCCGTCACCTGTGGTTCCTTGACTTTCTACTGTCACTGAATTTCAGATGGGAATTCCAACTGAGATGATCAGTGGTCAGCCCACAGTCTTGTTTTCTTGGTATGGTGTGCACTTCTCCTTCCAATCCAGATGATTTTTAAAAAGTCCCAGACTGTGCATCTTTTATTTCATCTTTAAATACTTTAGCATGAATCTCCACATAGATAGCTCTTCTTTTTATGTTTGATTTTAGTTCAGTTTAATTGAGTTTTTCTAATTTTTATTATGTTAGCATAAAATTTACCAACTTAACAATTTTTAAGTGTACAGTTTGGTGGTATTAAGTACACTTATAATGTGTAAGCATCACCACCGTCTATCTCTATATCCCTTTTCCTTCCACACCTATTAAATAATAACTCCTCACACCACTCCCATCCCCTGGAAACCACACTTTTGGTGACTTTTGAGTACTTTTGATGACTCTAAGTACCTCATATTGATGGAATCCTACAGCATATGTCTTTATGTGAGTAGCTTATTTCGCTTAGAATAATGTCCTCAAGGTCCATCCATGCTGTGGCCTATATCAGAATTCCCTTCCCTTTTTAAGGCTGAGCAATACTCCATTGAATGTAGGTAGCACATTTTGCTTATCCATTCATCCGCAGACACTTGGGATGCTTTCACATTTCAACTATTATGAATAATACTGCTATGAACATGGCATGCAAATATCTCTTCAAGACCCTGTTTTCAACTCCTTTTGGTATATATCCAGAAGTGGAATTTCTGGACCATATGGTAATTCTATTTTTAATTATTTGAGGAACTGCCATACTGTTTTCCAAAGCGACTGAACCATTTTTCATTCCCACCAGCAGTGCACAAGGATTCCAGTTTTTTCACATCCTCACCAACACTTGTTATTTTCTGTTTTTTTAAAAAAACAGTAGCCATCCCAGTGAGTATGAGGTCATCTCTCATATGCAGTTTTGATTTTCATTTCCCATTATTAGTGATGTTGAGCATCTTTTCATGGGCTTATTGGCCATCTGTATATCTTCTTTGGAGAAATGTCTATTCAAGTCCTTTGCCAATTTTTGAATCAGATTTTGCTGTTGTTGAGTTTTAGCCATTCTCTGTATATCCTGGGTATTAATTCCTTATTAGATACATGATTTGCAAATGTTTTCTCCCATTCTGTGGCTTACTTTCTTACTCTGTTGATGTTGCCTATTGATGCACAAAAATTTCTAAATTTTTATGAAGTCCAACTTGTTTTTTCTTTTGTTGCCTCTGCTTTTGGTGTCACGTCCAGGAGATCACTGATAAGTCCAATGTCATGAAGGTTTTGCCCTGTTTTCTTCTAAGAGTTTTATGGTTTTAGATTTTACATTTAGGTGACTGATTTATTTGGGATTGGTTTTTGAATATGGTATTAGGTAAGGGTTCAACTTCATTCTTTTGCATGTAGATATCCAATTTTTTAGCACCATTTGTTGATAAAAATGTCCTTTCCCTATTGAATGGTGTTGGCACCCTTGTCAAAAATCATTTGATTGTATAAGCAAGTGTTTATTTCTGGGCTCTCTATTTTATTCACTTGGTCCATATATGTGTATTTATGCCATATCACACTGTTTTGATTCTAGTGCCATTGTAGTAAGTCTTAAAATCAGGAGGTGTGAGTACTCCTACTTTGTTCTAAGTCCAGCCTGTGCTCCTTGAGATTCCATGTGAATGTTAGAATGGGTTTTTCTGTTTCTGCAGACAACATTGTTGGGATTTTGCTACTGATCACACTGAATCTATTGATAACTTTGGGTAGTATTGACATCCTAGCAATATCAAGGTTCCCAATGCATGAATATGGACTCTCTTCCCATTTATTCATGTCTTCCTTAATTTCTTTCAGCAGTTTTTTTTTTTTTTTTTTTTTTTTTTTTTTTTTGAGATGGAATCTTGCTCTGTCACCCAGGCTGGAGTGCAGTGGCATGATCTCAGCTCACTGCAACCTCTGCCTCCTGTGTTCAAGAAATTCTTCTGCCTCAGCCTCATCAGTCTAATTTTTGTATTTTTAGTAGAGATAGGGTTTCACCATGATGTTGGCCAGGCTGGTTTCGAAATCCTGATCTCGAGTGATCCACCCACTTCAGCCTCCCAAGGAACTGGGATTACAGGCATGACCCACCACCCCCTGCCTCGGCAATGTTTTGATGACTTCATTGTACCAGTCTTTCACCTCATTGGTTCAATTAATTCTGAAGTATTGTGTTCTTTTTGATGCCATTGTAAATGAATTTTAAAAATTTCTTTTCAGATTCTTCATTATTAGTGTATAGAAATGCAGCTGATTTTTGTGTATTAACATTTATCCTGCTACTTTGCTCACTTCATTTATTAGTTCTAACAGATTTTTTGTGGAATCTTTAAGGTTTTCTATATATGAGATCATACTTCTTCCTTTCCAATTAGGTGCCTTTTATTTTTTGTTCTTGCCTAATTTCTCTGGCTACAACTTTTAGTACAGTGTTCAATAAAAGTGGGAAAAGTGAGCATCTTTGCCTTGTTCTTGATCTTATGGGTGCTTTCACCATTGAGTATGATGTTCACTGTGGATTTCTTCAAATATAGCTTTTATTTTGTTGAGGTAATTTCTTTCTATTCCTAGTTTGTTTCACGTTTTTATCAGGAAAGAGAAAAGCATCCATGCTTTTCCAGAAATGCTTAGTAGAAAAGCATTAAATTCTTTTTCTATGTCAGTTGAGATAATCGTATATCTTTGTCTTCCGTTCTGTTAATATGGTGTATTACAGTGATTGATTTTCATAATTTTAACCCTCCTTGCATTCCAGAAATAAATCTCACTTGATCATGGTATATGATTCCTTTAATATGCCACTTAATTCAGTTTAGTAGTATTTTTGTTGGGCGTTTTACATCAGTGTTCATAAGGGATATGAGTCTGTAATGTTCCTCTGGTGTCTTGTCTGGCTTTGGTGTCAGTAATGCTGACCTCATGGAATGACTTAGGAAGTGTTCTCTCCTCTTCAGTTTTTTGGAAAAGTTTGAGAAGGACTGGTATTAGTTCTTTAAGTGTTTGCTACAATTCACCACTGAAGCCATTTTGTGAAAAATCTCTTATCTGTTGCCATAAAACCCCAGAACTCTTGGACTAAGACGTAAAAAATCATAGAGCTGAAAGGGACCTGAAAACTTTTCTTGGTCAAGCACCCCATTAATAATTCCACTTTCATAAGCCACTTGCCCACAGTCAGATATTTAGTAGCAAAACTAGGGCTGAATTCCTGGCCTCCTGACTCTTAGTAAAGTGTTCTTTATGCTGCGACAGTCTCCAAGTTAAAATATATATATATATATATCATAAAATTTGTATAGAATATGTTGCATACCTACTTTCTGACTTTTATTTTCCTTTCACAATGCCTCAATTTTCCCATTCACCTGATATTCACCCCAACTCATGGTTAGGTGTGCATGTTAGTAACTCCCCAGAAGAGTTCTTACAATGGTGATAAAGAGACTAAGAACTAGGAACTCAAATGCAAGGCCACAGAGGCCCCTCTTCATCTTGTCTCCTCCTCTAGCTGCCTTCCTCGATAAAGAAGCAGGTGGGGCATAATTGGCCAGTGATGCATTTAAAGCTCTGCCAAGCTCAAAACCAGACTCCAAGTCTTATAAGAAGATGACACGGGGAACTCAGTGGTTGATGCAGCCCAGAAAGCATTTGGTCAAGAGAAGGGAGCATCTTAGAGCAGAGACTGCTTATGCAGAAATAAAGGGTCAGGCAGGAGGCTTTCATCTCTGTAGCTACTGGTTCTGAATATCATCAACTGAGAAAAAAATTTTTAAAAATCCCACAAAAGTTATAAAGGGAATTGGAGGAACAGTAGCACCGTTCTGGGGCAAGACTCCAGAGTGCATTGGTGCAGAGCCATGTGGATAACCCCGGATGGCAGCCTCATCAGAGGCATTCTCTCTCCTCCCATCAACCCAGTTTCATCTCTGAGTGGATGAACTGAGGCCCAGGGAAACGCTCTAAGCAGGTGGGAGTGGGTACCAGCAAACCTGGAAGGAAATGAGTTAATGGGAATTATGAAGCAAAGACAATATATATGACAAACCAGCCTGTGTTGAAAGAGGTATTGAAGGATGCGGCAATGACAAAAATAAAATTTCACTAATTTTGATCCCTTTCATTCATACGTATCATAATTTATGATACTCAAAGTTGAAAAAAAATTCACTTCAATATGAAAAAAGTTGTTCTGTAAAAAACAGTTTGATACAATTTGAGTACATTTTAAAATTTAGTAAATAATCGGTTGTAAAATCAAGCCAACTTGTTCAGCAGGCCAAAACTTGCAATATACACTGTAGCCCAGCACCTCCTCAGCTTTAACGTGCAGACTCATCAGCTAGGATCATGTTAAAATGCAGATTCTGATTTAGTAGATGCAGGTGCTACTCAAGATTCTGCATTTCCAACAAGCTCCCAGCTGGTGCTGATGCTGCCGGTTCTCAGCAAATTCTGAGTGGCAAACTGTAGAGAGCACCCTAAGAGACCAAGCTGTGCCTATCTCAAGATGCCTCAGTAGCAGATTCGTGTTTGGGACTTGACGCCTCAAGATCATCACTAAGTAGGGATTATTGCAATCACATAATTTCCTGCTTGAATGAATAGCCATGTACCTGGGAAGAGCTAATCCCCATTACAGATTTGCAGTTCTGTTTTCCTATGGACTTGTCGGATGCTAATGTGATTGGGTTTACCCATGGGTTTCAGGATGTCTGCTAGCAATCAAAGGTTCCTCTAGGCTGCAAGGGAGCCAGCTCCTGCAGTCTCCTTCATTTGGAAGCAGAGACTTTATAGAGATTCAGGTAATCAGTTTCTGCTACCTCTGGCTAGCCACCCCGACAGATCCTTTTTAACATTCACTGAATAGGTAGGACTGCATTTGGTCTAACTCTCACAGTTACTATGCATTTATCAGCTGATTGGTACAGTCTGAAACAATGTGGGTCTGGGTGATTAGCTTGTTTTTAAGTGTGATTCTCTTGTCTCATCTCTGTTTTCTCCTCCTCCAGGAGAAATGGGTTCCCTGAGACAAGTGTGACCTACGTGCCCAGCCCGCCAGCCTGACGCCTAGCCAGAGAGAGAGGACCATGGATGGCATCATTGAACAGAAGAGCATGCTGGTGCACAGTAAAATCAGTGATGCTGGCAAGAGGAATGGCTTAATTAACACCAGAAACTTGATGGCCGAGAGCAGAGATGGTCTGGTGTCTGTTTACCCAGCGCCCCAGTACCAGAGCCACCGGGTGGGGGCCAGCACAGTGCCGGCCAGCCTGGACAGCAGCAGGAGTGAGCCGGTGCAGCAGCTGCTGGACCCCAACACCCTGCAGCAGTCGGTGGAGTCCCGCTACAGGCCCAACATCATCCTCTATTCAGAGGGTGTGCTGCGTTCCTGGGGGGACGGTGTGACCACCGACTGCTGCGAGACCACCTTCATCGAGGACCGATCGCCCACCAAAGACAGCCTCGAGTACCCCGATGGGAAGTTCATCGACCTCTCAGCTGATGACATAAAAATCCATACCCTGTCCTACGATGTGGAGGAGGAGGAGGAGTTCCAGGAGCTGGAGGTTAGAGGATGTGTTTGTCAGAGGCCCTCTAGGAATGTGTGATGGGGATTCTAGGGTGGGCAGGAGCCATGAATGCCTATACACTGTAGCCCAGAAATTAGGGAATGAAACTAGTGTGCAAAAATGCAGAAACCAAAGGCAGTCTTGGTGCCCTTCACTCTTGAATGCTTGTGGAAGATAGAAGGAGAGGAAAGACTTAGATTAACAGAAAGCCAGTGATTCTGGTATGAGATGACCCCAGGTAATGGCTGTCAGATGGGGCTGCAGAAGGCAGTGCTGGTGGGTTCATCAGTTTTCCCTGCTGTCCCTCATCCCATGAGACAGAGAGGTCATTGACAAGAGGAGGGAGGAATGCTTGATCCCAGAGCCACATGAGGCTGGAAATGTATTGGATGGGGGACACTTTGGGAGGTGTTTCTGCTGTCACCTGTGATTCCTTGACTTTGCATTCCACAGTTACTACTGAGAGATTGTTGATAGAGCTGAACCACGCTGGAAGAAAGTGTAGGTACTGATAGCCTAAAGGGAAGATAAGCTGACTTTTTTAGAGGACTGGAGGGCAGGTGACAGCATTTGAATTACACGCACAGAGATGTGCACATTGCACATTGGATATAGCATGGTAGGCACAGTGGTTGCTGGGTATGTGGCACACTGGCCCCCTAGGGCAGCACTGGGTGACAGGGTGAGAGCAGCGGCTGCAGGCCATGGACTAGCGGTTTGCTGCCCATGCGCTCCCAGACTTTCCGCTGCAGTGAGGCCAAGGATGTTTTCCCAGGACGCGATGTCAGGGAGACTTGGGCCAGGTTTTCCGTCAGTTTGGTGGGGGAGGAAACCGCCGAACAGGTCCGACCTTCAGAGGCAGTGTGTGGCCAAAGGGGGAAGGAAGGGATGTCTGTTTTTCACTAAGGTAGGTGAGAACATTTTTGTAAGTAGAGAGGAAATGTTCAGAATGGAAAATTCAGGATCGCGGCCGGCGGCTGGGGAGTGGTCTTGGGGAGGCAGGAGCTGTACTCCAAGCATGTATGTGTGAGAGATGGCCTCTCAGAAGAAGTCCACGTGCTGGCCTGGGAGAGAAGAGAAGGGTGGGGTAAGGGAAACTTTCAAGCGCTCTGGGTTGAAGAGGAAGGAAAGGAGGGGTTCGTGTTGGCTGAGTATCTGCACAGCCAGAGAAGCTCTTGGGGTGTGTTGGGGTGTGGGGAGATTGCAGACAGTCTAGAGCAGTGATCTGGGGGAAGTGCCCATTCTAGAAAAGACTTCTGGAGAAACTGCCCAGTTGCAGTATGAGTTCGTGTGAAGATCTGGTCAGACCCAGGGCTCCGTGACTTTCTCCAGCCGTGTGGGACCATCTTTAGCAGGTGAGGCTCTCTTGGCAAGGTGTACTCTGCCTGGAAGGTGGAGGAGGCAGGAGAAAGCAAGAAGGAGGAAGTTTGGAGCCGAATCAGACCCACAACCATGGGACCCACGCTTGATAGAAAGGCCGGAGAAATTGCAAGGGAGTGGCAGGTCAAGGAGACCAGAGGATCAGGATTGGAGACCTCAGTGAGAACTAGGAGCCAAGAGATCCGGCTTTAGTCAGGAGGGAGGATCAGCAATGGAGAGGGAAACTTCGGTGCAGCCCCAGCCAGTGGAGCCTGGGAAGCCCACTGGCAGGGAGTGGAGAGTCGTAGCATGGAAGAGGACCAAGATGTGATGCCTGGGCATCTGCGGAGGTCCTAATGCCCTCTGGTGACACCTGTAAAGGGAGGGTGCTCATGATGCAGCTGTGGAAAGTTGGGAGCATGCTTGGCTTCTGTTCAGAAGCCTCTGTCCCTGTCTACTGTTTTGCAAGATCTGAGGGCTTTGCTGACAGCGAAATATAAATAAATACTGCCCGACCCGCATGGAGTGGAATTAGGGAAGCGAATGCACAAAAACGCAGCCCCAGGAGTTATGGGAACGGAATACCCCATCAGCTCTGAAGAGGGGCTAGGGCCCTGAGCTCAATGCGGGGTTCAGAAGTCATCACACAGGCAGGAGCCCTCCCCCGGCTATATCTTGAGGATGAGTAAGAGGAGGCTTGAGGGGAGCTGGCAGAGAAATTCCAGTCCAAGAGGACCTGGGGAGCACAGAGGCAGCAGCTCCAGAGATCTGCAGGGAAGAGGAACTGGTCAGAAATGCAGAGGCCTATGGGAAAGACGGGGAGGAGACAGGTTGGAGAGGGAGGGGGTTCCCATCAGCAAGGACCTTATCAGCCACCTAAGGGAGACTGGATTTATGCAGAGTCACAAACTCAGATACGTGTGAGACAGAAGGGACCCACCAAAGAGTCAAGAAGGAGCCCTGGGAGGGGGGGGCCTGGAGCCTGGAGAGCCAGGCCCCACCCAGAGCATCTGTCCCCTCTGCTTCAGGGTCACTGCTGTGCCCCACCACACAGGCCGTGTTGCTGGGGAGCCTGAATAGATTTGTTAGAGTAACCAAGAGCCAGAATGCACCAACATTTAATCCACAAGACAACACAAAGTGAGCAGGATGTCATGTGGAGGACCTGGGAATCGCAGGAGGAGGCCTTGGCACCTGCACGTGACCATGCAGGTCCATGGAAGGGTCTCATGCAGAAGGGCTGTGGTCAGATCTTGATCTGTGTTTTCAGGAGCTGCTCTGACCAGGAGTGGAACAAGGATGTAGAGGAGATGGAGGCAAGAGGGGAGGCAGCCTGGGGCTAGGACCAAACAGGATGTGCCCCCTGCCTCTTTTGGGGGGCTTGTCATAAGGGCAGGTGAGAGAATAAGGACAGCATTAGAAATGGTGAAGAAATATCTAAAAGGTGAAATTTGTCGTTAATGGAGATGCGAGGGTAGAAAGGAAGGGATCAGAGATGTTCCCAAGGCCCCAGGGGGCCAAACTGGCTGGCAGAGGATTTTCAGCTTTCTTAAGGGTTTTTGGAAAATCCCCTCCAGGACACAATATGCCCCAGTGATAGAAGGCTTGGGATGGTTGATTGAAACCAACTAGATTGAAAAGGACATTTGAATGTCTCCATCATTTCTTTCTCACCCTTGTGGGTTCCTCCCCACCCCGATTGCATTCATGCACTTCTCTTGAATAACTACACTCTGCCAAGGTCAATGGGAGGAGAGAAAGTGGGAGGAGAGCAGGTGGGAGGGGAACAGGTGGGAGAGGAGCAGGTGGGAGGGGAGCAGGGAGCAGGTGGGAGGGGAGCAGGTGGGAGGGGAGAAGGTGGGAGGAGAGCAGGTGAGCAGCAAATCTTCTTAGTCCTCAGTTAGCCTCCCTCCTGGTACTTCACAATGGACTACATTCAAAAGAATTGTTTATCCTTCTTGAAGACTCACGTGGGCTTCTGATGGAGCTTGCACATAAACACAACCAATATTTTAATGCAATTTTTAAAAAATTTATAGTATATCTGAATCCACATTTTTGTCAATCAATTACTGAATCCATTTTATTGCAATGATTTTTCACACAGTGGCTTCAGCAGGTAATAGATGTGGTTTTGGAACCCTGTAAGGGTCTGAAATCTACTCAGAGACAATGTTTTAAATAAAAGCTAGGAAGTGGGTGGAGGCAGACACAGACTTGTCTGTCTTAGTAGGTCCAAGGCTCTGACAAGTAGTATAGTATACTTCTTGGGAGGTAACTTTCCCACCCAGTCCTGCTCCTCTGATCTAGCAGCAAAAGTGGAAGCCCATCAGAAATAATTATTTTAATAATACAGTAATAAGAATCTTTAGTCATAATAACAGTGCCTACTCTGTATTAATATTTCTAGTGACTTTTGACTATAACGTAAGATGGAGCATGTTGGCATTTATACCTTGGCCACAAAAGGCACTCCTAAAGTAACATCAATGGAACAGCCAGTTGTTTACAAATCGAGCTGCCTCTTAGGCACTTTAGTGAGACTTTCTGGTCGACATCCAAGGAGTTCACCTGGATCAAGAAATGGCCCTCCCACAGGCTCTGAGCGGAAGGGATGGAGACACATTACAGCTGCTGTTGCTTCTGTATGCGGCTCAGGATGCTGAGGAGGATTTCAGAGCCTCACCACAGTGGTTAACTTGGTCCCTTTTCTCTGAAAACAAAGATATTTTCTCAGAAACATTCTTACAGTATAGCTATGGTGCTTTTTATTCTATTCTTCTGTAAATAACAAAATACTAATGACTGGTTGGAAGTGTCATTGAACATGCAGTAGCTGTTCTTTGGTTTACTCTTTTCTCCATTCCATTAAATAATAAACGGTCATGTATTGATAAGCATTTGCTGCATAACAAATCACCCCCACAACATAGTGCCTTAACAACTCTTTCTTTAGCTTATGATTTCTGAGGGTAGACAATTGAGCTGGGCTCAGCTGGGTGATTGTTCTGCTGGTCTCACCTGGGCTCACTCACTTTTCCATAGCTAGCTGTGATGGGCTGGGCAGCCAGAGGCTGCTGGCTGCAGTAACAGAGGTGACTGCATCACCCAGCAGTCACCCATCCTGTCCCAGGCTTCATCGTGTGGCAGCCAGAGAGGTGGAGCCCACTGTGCAAGGGCTTGTCAAGTATGTGCCTATGTCCTGCATGTTACTATCTCATTGACCAGAGCAAGTCACACAGCCAAGCTCAGTCAGCGTGGAAAGGATTGCTTAAGGTCACGATATAGGGAAGTGATAACAAATTGGGTGCCAGTACTGCAACCACAGAGCCAAAAACCATAGACTTTTGGCATCATTTTTTTTTCAGATCATCTAATTGAACAGAATGACAACTACTGAAACAAAAGAACAGTGAATATTGATCTGAGCTCTTTCTAGAAGGCAGTTCTACTCAGAAAATAAAGAAAAAAAATGTGATTTTTAACTTCTTTGAGTATTGCATAGCTTCACTTGGTTTACAGCGAATGGATGCTGTTTCCCAGAGAGTGCCGTTTTCAGAAAGCCACTGCCCTGGTTCGGAGTGGGGCCTTCTCATTGTCCTGGGTCGGAGCAGGGCCCCCTCGTTGCCCTGGTTCTGAGCGGGGCTTCCCTTGCTGGAGCTCCTGGGCACTGGGTGGCTGGCTGTGTTTTCCCCAATCACTTTCCCAAGACAGGTGCGTCCCTGGCATTTATGAAGGAGCCTCCCTAGGTCCGAAGAGGTCGGCCTGTCTGACACATGGTTTGCAAGGGCATGTGGAGTGTACTGTTTACCTTCAAGGTTGTGGTAGTACCAGGAACAGGTTCTATGACTAACTTTGAGAATATTTATGGGAGGTTCTCAACCATTCAGCAAGTGTTTATGATCTGTCCTGCTCCACTTTAAGTCACGAAGTAGAGCATGGCTTGACATTAGACAGGGTGATATAGGGGCACCTCTGGGGATTTGCGGGAGTGCAGAGGTGCCGCTCATTATCTAGTGCCACTGCGCTCAGGGTGACAAGACAGGCATCCTGTGGGGGTGCCCTCAGGACACTCTGGGTAGTGATAATTGGGCCTGATGTCCCACAGCACGGGCCTCTTCCCAGGTATGTGAACACTGCTTCATCCACTTCCCAGCCAGTAGCTAAAAACTGCTGTCTCAGGGAATACCAGCAGTGGGAAATGACATCTCCTTTCACACAGATAAACTCAGAGAGATTTCAGGGACAAGAAATGAAGCAGGGCTACAAAATACACAGTTTGAGTTTACAGCCATGAAATGAAGTGACTGGAGTCTGGGTGCAGAGGCCTGACCACCCTCCTTCCCTTAGAGATGGTGACCAGATGTTGAATGGCACTTACCTGTGGTAATGCAAAACCTTAAACCTTTCAGACCCGGAGTACGTGGCAGTCACCCCCTAGAAGCAGTGCCCACAGGGGCTGTGCCTTTTCTTCACTGAAGGAAGAAGGGAGAAGGGAACGCTCATCAGTGAAGCAACTTTTCTGCCAGGCCCTGCGAGTGCACTCGGCCATCGAGTCCTCGAAGCACTTGGGGACGGGTCATGGTGCTGTCCTCATCCTACATGTGGGGAGACAGAAACTTGGGGTGTTTCCAAGATCGCACATGTGGCTCTGCTGTCAGTCCTTGGATCTCAGACAGATCTGCTTACTTTAGACTCTGTCTCCTCATGACGCTGTTCTTTCTACATTAGGGGGAAAAATGTGTTCCAGTAAACTTCTGTTTCAGCATTATGCCAGAGTCCACAGACAAAGCAGGAAGAGACGGCATCAGGACCTCACGTCTGGGAACTCGCCATCAAGCTTTCCAAGGCCTTCCAGTCTGTCTTCTCATGTAAAAACTTGAAAGTGTTGGAGGACACAGAATTCTGTAACTACAATAGAGCACTTACATATACTTCATTCATAAGCATGGAAAGAGGGGCGAGGACTCAGCACGCATTTGAAGAAAACCCAAAAGCATGAATGAGACAGAACAACAACAAATAGAACAATTGATCCAGAGGAAACAGAAAGAATTCAGAAAATAATAGACAACATTTTGAAAATTATTTTTAGTATCTCCAGAGAGATTTAAGGTGCTGATTTGGGTAGAGGAAAATTTGGGGGTTTTGTTTTGCTTATTTGTTTGTTTACCTCGTAGCACTGGCCAGAACCTCAAACACATTGTTGAGTGTAAGTGAACGAACATTCTTGCCTTGCTCCTGATCTTAGGAGAAAGCTGTTAGCTTTCATGATGAAAGATGATGTTTGTTGTAGTTCTTTATCGACACTCTTAATCAGGTATAGGAAGTTCCCTTTGTCACTTCTTTGTCGAAGAAGGTTTTTTATTTTATTTTTATTTTATTTTTTAATTGACAATAAATAGGGTATTCATATTTGTGGGATATATAGTGATGTTTTGGTACATATAACTTGGTGAGCAGATCGAGGTAATTAGCATATTCATTAACTCAAACATTGATCATTGCTTTCTGTTGGGAACATTCAATAACCTCCTTTTAACTATTTGCAACTGTATAATATATTTTTAACTGTTTTCATGCTACAGTGCTGTAGAACACAGGAACTTATTCATATCTAGCAGTAATTTTGTATGTTTTAATACATCTCTTCTTATCTCTCCCTTCCTCCTACTCTGCCCACCCTCTACTATTCTTCGTTCTACTTTTACTTCTTTGAAATCAACTCCTTTTAGTTTCCACGGGTGGAACATGCAGTGCTAAACTTTCCCTCCTGACTTACTTCATTTAACATAATGTCCTCCAGTTTCATCCATGTTTGCTGCAAATGACATAATTTCATTATTTTTTTATGGCTGAATAGTATCCTGCGGTGCTGAAATGGGAGAGTTCCCTGATTCCCCTTGCAGGATGTTTGATGGGTGTGGCTCACCTGTTCTGTTGTTGCTCAAACCCACTGTGGGACTGGAGCATGCAGAAGGGCAGGTGCAGAGGCTGGGGCGAGTGCTTTGTGCTCCGAACCAGCAGTAGTGTCTAGGGGTGGGTGTCTGCAACCCTAGTGTTACAAAGTTCTTTCAGCTTTGCTGTCCACAGACGACTTGAATGCTAACAGGCTCAATGGACCCTCTGCCTTTTCGCAAGGACAGAGGGCTAGATCCAGAGCTGTTGCCCAGCATCCTGGAAAAATCAGGTCACACATGGGCTTGAAGGATGAATGCGAGGTTTTATTGAGTGGTAGAGGTGGTTTTCAGTGGGATGGATGTGGAGCTGGGACGGAGACTGGAGTGGGAAGGTGATCCTCTCCTGGACTTGGGCTGTCCAGTGGCTGGACTCCTCTCTGACCACCCCCAGCCAAACTCCTCTCGGCGTTCAGATGTTCCTCCTCTTCTCCCTTTCTCTGCCATGTTGTTCTGCCATTTGTCTGTTTGCTGGTCTGCTGGCTTGCTGGTCTGCCTCTGGGTCCTGGGGTTCAGGGTTTATATGGATGCAGGCATGCGGGCTAAAAGACAACTTTTTGGGCACAAAAACAGTAATGCCCTTTCTCACTTAGGGTCACAGGTATCCAGGCTTGAGGGTGGGGCTTTGCCAGGAAACTGCCCTCTTCTACCCAGTATTTCCGTTTCCTGTCCTATCAGTGTACAACTACCCCATTTTCTTTATCCATTTATCTGTTTGTTGTTGGACACCTAGGTTAATTCCCTATCTTGGATATTGTGAATAGCACTTCAACAAACAAGTGGTGTAGGTGTCTCTCTAATGTACCGATTTCGTTTCCTTTGGATAAATGCCAAGTAGTGGGGTTGCTGGATGGTATGGTAGTTCTATTTGTAGTTTTTTGAGGGACCTGCATATGGACGTTCAATTTGTCAGGTACTACTTAGGTAATCGTATATGGTGTTTCTTTATAGTCCTTTATTTTTTCATCCTTTAATCATGTGGTATATTGCATTAACTGCTTTGCAGATAATAGACCATCCTTGCATTGGGAGGTAAATCCCACTTTGTCTTGGTTTATAAGCCTCTTTAAGTGTCACTGGATCTTATTTTCTAATCCTTGGATGAGGATTTCTTTGCCTATATTCACGAGGGATGTTGGTCCGCAGTTTTCTCTTCTTGTGCCATCTTTCCCGGACTCTGGTATGAGGGTAATATTGACTGCACAGAATAAGTTGGGAATTGTTCCTCTCTTTATTTTCTGAAAGATTCTGTTTAGTGTTGGTATGATTCCTTTTCAGGTGTTTGTTAGAAGTCACCAGTGAAGCCATTTGGGCCTGGCCTTTTCTTTGTGGGAAGAGTTTCAATTACTGAACTGATTCTATTACCTTACTGGTTTAAGTCTCTTGTTTTTGTTTTTTGGTTTTTTTGAGACAGAGTCTCGCTCTGTCACCCAGACTGGAGTGCAGTGAAACGATCTTAGCTCACTGCAAGCTCTGCCTCCTGGGTTCATGCCATTCTCCTGCCTCAGCCTCTGGAGTAGCTGGGACTACAGGTGCCCGCCACCACACCTAGGTAGTTTTTTGTATTTTTAGTAGAGACAGGGTTTTACCGTGTTAGCCAAGATGGTCTCGATCTCCTGACCTCGTGATTCGCCCGCCTCGGCCTCCCAAAGTGCTGGGATTACAGGCATGAGCCACTGCACCCGGCCAGTCTCTTGTTTTAAAGAAAATCCGAAAGTTGTCCTTTATTCTTGTCTCAGTTTTAGTATTGTGATGTCTAATTTGTTGGCATGAAGTTGTTCATCATATTCCATTTAAATCCTTTTAGTTTCTGTATGATTGGTAATAATATTTACTCTTTCATGCCTCATTTTAGTAATTTAAGTTTCTCTATTTCTTTCTTGGTCAGTCTAGATAGAAATTGATCATTTTTTGGATCTTTTCAAATAGCTGACTTCTGGTTCCATTGATTTTTCTGTCTTTAGTCTTCCATTTTATTAATTTTTACTCAGATATTTATGACATCCTGCCCTCTGTTTCCTTTGGCTTAAATTTGCTCTTTTTTACCTTTTTTTTTTTTTTTTTTTTTTTTTTTTGAGGCAGAGTCTGGCACTCTTGCCCATACTGGAATGCAGTGGCCCGATCTCGGCTCACTGCAAGCTCCGCCTCCTGGGTTCACGCCATTCTCCTGCCTCAGCCTCCCGAGTAGCTGGGACTACAGGCGCCCGCCACCTCGCCCGGCTAGTTTTTTTGTATTTTTTTTTTAGTAGAGACGGGGTTTCACCGTGTTAGCCAGGATGGTCTCGATCTCCTGACCTCGTGATCCGCCCGTCTCGGCCTCCCAAAGTGCTGGGATTACAGGCTTGAGCCACCGCGCCCGGCCTACCTATTTTGTTTAGGCATGAGCTGGGGTTACTTATTTGACATTTGTTTCTTCTTACAACGTATGTATTCTAGGTTATAACTTTCTTTCAAACACTGTTTTAACTGGTCCTAAAAATTTTGATTTGCTGTGTTTTAATTTTTATTTACTTGAAAATACTTCTATAGCCATTGTGATTTTACATTTTTCTAATGAATTATTTATTAATGTGTTGTTTAATTTCCAAATATTCAGGGATTTTGTTCTTTCCTATTATTTATTCTTAAGTAAATCTCATTAAGGTTGAAGGACATAGTTGGTATAATTTCTCTTTTAAATTGATTGATACTTGATATATGGCTTACTGTCTGATGTGTTCTGTGGAATATGCCATGTGAATAAGGAAAGAATGAGTGTTCTGTTGTGCAAAGTGTTTTATACAGGTTTGCAAGGTCAGGTGGGTTAATTGTGCTGTTCGTGTCTCCTGTTCTTGGTGTTTGTCTGCCTAGTTGTCACAATTAGGAGTGGAGTATCAGAAATACTTACTTTTAGGGAGTTGCCTATTTCTTTCTTTTACTTTGTCAGTGTTTACTTCATGTGTTTTGGGGCTCCGTTGTTAAGTGTGCATACCTTTATAATTGTTATATCTTGCTGAACTGTTGGCCATTTTATTATAAAGCTTCTGTCACTGAAACACCAAGGATTCCATCTAGAACCTGCTGCTCCCATCACAGAAAGCCAATCACTGAGATGATTATTGCCAAGGAAGAGGGCTTTAATCAGGTGCTGCAGCCAAGGATGTGGGAGCTCAGTCTCAAATCCATCTCCCTGCTGACTGAAGTCAGGGGTTTATGTAGCAGGGAGGAAGTGTAACAATGTATAGGAAAACAGGAACTCTGGAGGGACAAGGAAGCAATCATGATGAATGAGGGCCTTGGTGTCTCATTGTCTGGATGCAGTGATTTGGTGAGTTTCAGTTCTTTGATACTTTTTGAGAGGCCTGGGGACACTTTTCTGAGGAAGGAACTCAGATAAAACAATTTTAAGTTTCAATCTTTAAGACCAGAAGTGTCAGTTTCTATGTTTATCCAAAAAAATTATCTACTGGACTATTGAGTCGGTTTCATGTCCCTCTTTGTGTCTAATAATATTTTTTGTCTTAAACTGTCTTGTCTGATATTAACATAGTCATTCTATCTTAACTATTATTGTTTTTGTGATATATCTTCTCCTATCCTTTTGCTTACAATTGATTTTTGTTTCTGAATTTAAAGTTTGTCTCAAATAGAAGGGACATACCTGAATCACGTTTTTGAAATAAACCTTACACTCTCTGTCTTTTGATTGGGGTATGTAGCCCATTGGCATTAACCGTAATTTCGATATGATTGGAATAATGTCAGCCATTTTGATTCTTGTTTTCTGCATGTATCCTGGTTTAGTAATTGTTATTGTTTCTCTGTTTCTTCTTACTTCTGTTTTTGTATGTTAAGTAAATATGTTTAGAATACCATCTTAGTTTCTCTGTTGCTTTCTAACTGTATTGTTACTTCCTTAGTATTGTCTCTGCAAATTACAATAAGCATCTAAATTTATCCAGGTTACTTCAAGGTAGTGCTAACTTCATTCCGGTAAAATATAGAAACCACACTCCAGTACAGCCCGATTGTCCCCATTTTTTGCTCATACTGTCGTGTATATATTTCATAGGCATGTTATAAATCTGACAGTAGTGTTAAACAACTGTTAATTTATACAATTATGTCTTTTAAAAATTAAAACAGGGAAAAACAGTTTGGAGATGTCTCAAAGAACTAAAGATAGAACTACCATTTGATCCAGCAGTATCAGAAATCAATATATCAAAAACATACCTGCACTCATATGTTTATTGCAGCACTATTCACAATAGCACTGTTGTGAACAGTGACACTTCACAATCAGCGTGTCTATTAATGGATAATTGGATTTAAAAATGTGGTAGATATATACAATGTAATACTCTTCATCCTTAAAAAAGAATGAAATTACGTCAGTTGCAGCAACATGGATTCAACTTGAGGCCGTTATCTTGAATGAAACAAGCCAGGCACAGGAAGACAAATATCACATGTTCACCTCATAAGTGGGTGCTAAAAAATGTGTTCATATGGATGTAGAGAATGAAATGATAGATAAGGAAACTCAGAAGGGTGAGAGAGTGGGAGTGGGGAGAGTGATGATAAATTGGTTAATGGGTACAAGGTATGTAATTTGGGTGGTGCATATTCTAAAAAGCCCTGACCTGACCACTATGCAATTTATGCATGTCATAAAATTGCACACGTACTCCATAAATGTTTACAAATAAAAAGGAAGAAAGATCTATAATCCTTAAACAAGCAATAAACCAACCACTCAGGATCACAGGAGAATAAAAATGTGTTTATACAGTATTACATAGTTACCCTCACTCATATTTACTGTTCCCAGGGCTCTCCGTCTCTTCCTGTGAATTCAAATTGCCATCTACGTCCTCTACTTCCAGCCTGAAGACTTCTTTCACTGTTTCTTATAAGACAGGTCTGATAGGAACAAATTCATTCAGCCTTTATTTACCTGGGAATGTCTTTCTTTTGCTCTCATTTTTGAGAGGTAGTTTTGTTGGATATCGAATTCTTGTTTGGAAGTTTTTTTCACTTGTAACATGTCACTCTGTTGTCTTCTAGCCTCCATTGTTTCATATAAATCAGACATCAGTTGTCCTGATTTCCTGTTCAGGATGAGTCTTCTGTGGTTTTTTTCTCTTGCTTTCAAGATTTTCCCTGTTTTTCAATAATGTAATTGCCCTGTCTTGGTGTTGGTCTTTTCCTATTTGAAGTTCACTAAGCTTGAATCTACAACTTTTTTCTTTATATTTGGGAAGTTTTCGGCCATTATTTCTTCAACTTTTTAAAAAAACATTTGTCTCCTCTCCTCCTTTGTTTTTTGTTTTTTGTTTTGTTTTGTTTTTAATGCAGTCTCGCTCTGTCACCCAGGCTAGAGCGCATTTGTGCGATCTCGGCTCACTGCATCCTCCGCCTCCTGCATTCAAGTAATTCTCCTGCCTCAGCCTCCCGAGCAGCTGGGACTACAGGCACATGCCACCATGCTCAGCTAATTTTTGTATTTTTTTAGTAGAGACAAGCTTTCACTATGTTGGCCAGGCTGGACTCTCCTCTCCTTTTCAAACTCCCATTGCAAATACATTGTTATGCTTGATATTTTCCCACAGATATTTGAGATTCTGTTCCTTTTCCCTTAACGTTTTTCTTTCTGTTCTTCAGCTTGGATAATTGATCTTTCAAATGTGTAGTTCCCTCGGTCATAACAAATCTGCTGTTGAGCCCCGCTTGTGAATTTTCATTTCATATTGTATGTTCATTTCCATCCAGTGACTTCTTATGGGTTCTATGCCTTTTCTTACATTGAGTCATTGTCATCACCTTTTCCTTTTATTATTAAATATGGATTTCTTTAGTCTGTGAACATATTTGTCACTGTTGCATTGAAGTCTTTTTTTTTTTTTACTAAATCCAACAACTGTGCCCCCTACTCCGAGATAGTTTCTATTGACTGCTTTTCTTCTGTGCCCCCTACTCCAAGATAGTTTCTATTGACTGCTTTTTTAAAAACAAAAACAAAACTGGGTATGGGTCATGCTTTCCTGTTTCTATACCTGGCTAGTAATTTTTGTTGTGAATGAAAACTAAACTAGACAACTTGAATGATACAGGATAGCAACACAGGATTCTGATTTTTACCCCTAAGGTTATGATTGTTACTTGGTGTTTCCTAAAAAAACAAAACAAAAACAATAACAAAAAGAAACTGTTGTTTTGGGTGTCTTGTTTTAGTTTTTCTAGTGACTTATCTGGACTAAATATGCAGAGTCTTTCTCCTCTGCAGCGTTCAGTCACTGACATCTCTCTTCAGCTTTTCTTTTCTTTTTTTTTTTTTTTTAACTCTTTTTTATTGTTAAGCCTGACTTCCTGGGATTCACTCCTGGGTCTGCATCACTTAGAGGTCAGTCAGGTAATTATTGGGTAGACGTTGGGCTCAGATACCTCAAGCAGATAAGGTTTCTCCATCTGCCGATACCTCCATGTGTGGTTTGGACAGTGCATTCAAGGTTCAGGCAATTTTCCAGTCTGCTCCAGCCCCTGCTCCTGTCTGGCTCTCTTCTGCCCCCTCTGTGCATTTCCATTGCCACCAGGTCCACTCGGGATGTGAGGAGAGCTTACCCAGCCCCTCTATGCTTCCCTCATTTCCAGGAGCTCCCCGTTAAATTCCTGGTTGTCCTCTGGTTTGCCATTTGACCCAACCAGAGTTATAGCCTTAGAATAGGAGAGCTGGAAGCACCTCCACTGGCAGCTGGGCATGGTTTTCCACCCTCTGCTCTCAAGCAACTCAACCCTTTCCAGCAGTGAAGTTCCTAGTTTCCACGGCTAACCCCATTCTTCTAGTAGAAGCACTTCATGGACCAAGCTGGTGAATGACTTGGAACAGCCCAGGGCAAGAACACCACAGACTCCCACTGTTACTACTCAAAATTTAGCAGTTTTTAATAAATAACACCTTTCAATATATTGTTGGCTCCTGGTCAGTTTGAGAGCCTGGCTATGGCTGTGTTTGACAGTTTTGTCCACTTGTTTCCTGGGCACAAGATCGGCCTGCCTCCTGACTGCCCTAGCAGAAGCCGTGCCAGGATACTATCTGAAGCACTGGACGTGCATTTCCCAACATGCAGTAAATATGGACAAAGAATGTGTTGATGCCCACACATGGCTTGTGGTTAGGTTGAGAATTTTAATCAAATTAATTATCTTTCAATAATATGATATATATTTAGTTATGGCATTAGAAGATTAAATTACTCATTTCCCTCCCTTGGAGCAGTCCCTAAATAGATAAATGTATTTAAATATTCCAGATTCTTCCAGTTCTGTGTGTAGATCACTCACAAAAAGGAATCAGTTTCGCCTCCTTATAGTTGCATCTTGTCTTGTGCTGCCCAAATTGCAGCAACCACCTTATTCTGTGAAGAGCCACCAGCATGAAGAACTTTGGCTGATCCTAGAAATTGAATTTCCTTCATGAAGCAAGTATTTGCCACCATTGAGGGCATGCCAAATACTTACAATTTTCAAAAATAAAATAAAAAATATGAGCATGATTCGAATAGTAGCATGGCATCTAATGTTTTAATTTTCTATATCAAAAATACTAATAACTCATTTAAATGTGTCACTCAAGGCATGTTTCTCAAAAAATAAAAATCAATGTCTTTACATTATTATCTTAGATATCTCATCTTATGTGTGTCAATAAAAGGCATTGGGGTGTGAAATGTAGTCATTCTGTGAGAAGGAAAGAATCTCCCAGATAATAATACAAGGGGATCATTCTTCATTTTCCTCTAAAACAACGTGATAAGAAAAGGGGTGCGGGCATCTATCCAAATGTGTGTGCTGAGAAAAGAAAATCTTTTAAAGTTTTCATACTTCTGCTGATCATATCTCTTGATGTGGCTTCCGTGCCACTAGGGAAAATTGTGGGTGAATAGAGACCTGTTCCATCTGTGGCTGCCTTTATAAGGGAACAATGGCCAAAGAATCGTCATCTTTTGTTACTGTAAGACTATAATTATTATAATGAAATCCAGCTTTCTGTATTTACATGGAGCTATGAGGGAAATACCTTCTGACACGGGTCATTGTGACAAATGTAGTTTGAGGAGTAGTTAAGAGGCTGATAATTCATGAACCTCTTCCACACTCAGTTTTGAACAAGTAGTAGTAAAATGTTGATTCTAAATGAAATTGTAGTTTAATAAAGTTGTCCCAAACTTGGCTGAAGGCCCCCTTGTCTCGAGTAGTACTCACTGAAACAAAATCCAGTACCAATAGAAAGGATCCTTCAGAATGCCCTGTAATGTAGATGTGCTCATGGGCTTCTTAAAACATCTCTCTTGATGGGCCTGCCTCTGTCCTCAGCACTTTGGTAACTGTCTAATATGTGTCTAAAGTCTATTTCTGCAGTGATTAGCCTTGAGGCTGAAACTGGCCCAATTGTCCCATAGAACTGATATTTATGGTTTCTTTGAATAAACAGAAATTGATCCTCCCAACCCTAAAACTCGAGAAAGTTACGTTTGTCTTATCTGAGTGCCTTTCTCAGGAAATCAACCATCAGGCCTCCCAAAGAGCATCAGGAACTGAAACTCACCAAATCACATCTGGAGGATGAGACACGAGACCCCTCACCCATCACAATTGCCTAAATGACCACATGCTGCCTGTTGACCAGCCCTTCGTCCTTATCCCTCCCTAATTCCTGTTTTCCCACACATGGTTAAATTTCTTTCCTGTTATATAAACTCCTAATTAAATTTATTTATTTATTTAGAGACAGGGTCTTCCTCTGTCACCCAGGCTGGAGTGCAGTGGCAAAATCTTGGCTCACTTAAGCCTTGACCTCCCAGGCTCAAGCAGTCCTTCCGCCACAGCCTTCTGAGTAGCTCAGACTACAGGTGCTCACCACCACGCCCAGCTAATTTTTGTGTTTGTTTTTTGTAGAGACAGGGTCTGTGTTACTCAGGCTGATCTCACACTTTTGGACTCAAGTGATCTTTCTGTCTTGGCCTCCCCCAAGTACTAGGATTACAGGCATGAGCCACTGCACCTGGTGAAATCTGTAATTTTAGTTGGTTGGGGAGACAGATTGGAGGCTGATCTCCCATCTCTGTGGCTGCAACACCCAGTTAAAGCCTTCTCCCTGGCAGTCCTCATGTCTCAGTGATGGACTTTCTGTGCAGCCAGCAGCAGGACTGTGACCAAACCTCTAGCATTTCAGTAACAAGGCCTTGAGAATTCCTTTCAACCTGACCAATGTAGATAAAAACAGCATCTCCTACTTATCATACCATAATATTATAAGGAAAAAAGTGATGATAAACATTAAAATTAAATAGAAGAAACACATTATTTGAATTCAAGGTATTGGTGATGACAATGTGTTGATTTAAAAGAGTACAGAGAAACAGTCTTTGTATTACAATACAGTTCAGATATGTATTAATCATGCTACACAGCAGGCAGAGTGCATCATTAACATCCAGAGATGAGCCCAGCCTTTATTTCAACCAATATCTTTCTTCTTTTTTCTCTAGCAAACAGTTTCACAGTATTTCCTAAAAACATAAGAACCCACATCTGAACCATTGGTAGTTTGCGGTGCATCACAAGCTCTCATACATAGAAAGAAACTGTAACAGGTTACAGGCCATGCGGCTGTACTGATTCTCAGCATGCTGTGTTGTTAAAAGGTAGATTTCCAAAATAATACAAAGAGGCATATCGTTTGTTGGAGATGTTGTGGCTGTAAAAATGATTAGAAGGGTGAGGATAGTCTGTCCTTATGGATGAAGAACAAGCACATCGATCTTTGGTGCTCTTGGTACAAACGATACACGTGGCTGGCACTCTGATTCATCTGGAAGAAGCAGCAGCGGAAGGAGGTGAGAAGGAGGCCCCCACTGTGCAAAGCGTGCTGAATGATTCTTGCCTGGGCTCATCTGTAGCGAAGAATGTGTTCTCATTCACAAGTCGAGGAAAGAGGAAAAGCTGCTACTGTGCTGTCCTGGAACTTGCAGCTGGCTGAAGATCCCAGAAGAAAAGATGTTTTCCTCCTGGATAATGAAGCCCTCATTGTGCCCCATGCACCAGACACCGGAAGAACACGAGACTGTGTTAATGAAAACAGCCCCTGCCCAGCTTAAAGAATAAATCTTTAGAGAAAGAGGTACCTGCTGTTGTTCACCAGTGTTCATTAAAAAACACCCCCTTGATCGGTTCATCTGAATCTTCAGTAAGTTTTCATTGCACCTCAAATTCGTGTGTAGGCAAAAAGTAAGCCAGCTTCAGTGATGTCATATGTTAGGGGACAAATAATTAGAAATCCCATTTTTGGAAAGGTGAGAACCACTGGGGATATGGCGGAAGTCTCTGCCACCCTGAAACAAGAATATGTGAAGGAAGGAACACTCATCAGTTACAATACAAGAAGTTTCTTTAGAAATGGAATGTATAGCTTGGAGTCCTATAACCTTACATAAGACATGGCACACACAGGCCAAGACTGTACAATACAGCTTCAGGACTCATTCAGCCAAGATAACAGTGGTGCTTCAAGGAGGCCTGGTGGTGGAGGGTGCTGGGACGCCATGGGGGACGGGGGGACGGGGCATCTGTAACTTGAGGTCCCAGCAGACGGCCATTCTCCCAGCAAAGCATGTAGTATTCTTCTGGCCCAAGCTGGGTGATGTTTGGGTGTTTCTCAGTGTGGTAGATGCTATGGAATTTGTTTCTTCTAGAAAATAGAGGAAAAAGCAAGTCACTGGGACAGATTAGTCCATTGTTGCATCTCTTCCTCTAATACTTTGCTTTAGCCCTTTAAAAATGCCCCTGGGCAGCAGATCACCCAACAGCTCAGTAAACCCAGACTCTCTGCAGGCGACCTCCCGGAGCCCCAGCTCCCACCTTCTCCTTCCCCTGCCTCACAGCCCTGAGTCTCAGCCCCTCTTTCAACTTCTCAACCACTCCATGGGCTTTCCTGTCTCAGGGGTCCTTGCAGCCCTTCCTTCTGCCTAGAATGTTCTTTCTCTTGCCCTCCACTTGGCTGGCTTCTTATCACCCTCCCTATTTCCATTTAAATGCCATTATTTGAGTGTGTGTGTGTGTGTGTGTGTATTTTCTGTCTTGCTGGACACAGTTGTCTTAGGTCACATTTCCCAGAAGCAGACACTGATGTGGAAGCCATGAACAAGTGATTTGCGAAGAGATTCCTCATAGGGAGGAGCAGCGAGTGAGTGGGGAATTCATGCAGGGGAGCCGTCTCAGCCAGAGTCCCACACAGGGAATCTCCGCCTGACCTGCAGGGGACTCTGCCGTGAAGGTGATGGCTGTGATGGTCGAAGGCCAGCTGGCTGCCACCACCAGGGAGCTGTGCAGCGAGCAGCCACAGGCTCCCTGAGGAACAGAGAAGTCAACTCCTATACGGGTCTCCAGATCTTAGCCCAGAGCTCGCACACAGTAGGCACATAATTATAATTAATATTCGGTCTATTCATCTAAGAAATAAGTGAAACTATCAGAGGAGAACTCCAAGGTACATTTCCTATGTGTTAAAGATAGGAATGAAGCCAAACTCTGTGTGAGCACCCAAGCCCTTGATAGTCCTCTGAGTGCAAATCTTAGGTGACCTTGAATTTGCTGAATGCTTTAAAAAGTCACCTTGTGTGAAATGCAAGAAGCAGGAATGGAACTCAGGCCTCCTGGTACATAGTTGGCTTCTGAGGCCTGTGCAGTGGCAGGCATCGATCTTCTGTCTCAGGGATGACATGGTTAACACATCTAATGTTGTTCCCAAGCAACATCCAGCATCATGCTGAGACCCAAGAGGAGAGTATGTTTTCCACGAACCACAAAATGAAGACAGACTTTAAATAAGGAATAAAAGCATGACATGAGTATTATGAATGACCTGCCATTACTATCTTAGTAAAAAAGAAACCCCCCACTCATTCTAGCCAGAGAGTGCTTACTTTGTGAGCCCTGAAGCAATAGAGCAGAAGACAAACGGGCAGGTGAACGGCAGCAAGTGGCCAGGTCTGCATTGCTCTCCTGGGCCCTGCCTGCAGCCAGAGCCCGCATCCTCAGCCTGGTGTTTTTTAAACACATTGCTGCAGAGGTCCCACCTAAAACCAATCATATCAAAACTTCTGGGGTCAGTATTTTTCATAAAGTCCTGCGGGTGATCCTGATTGCAGAAGCGTGGGTCTAAGGAGCTGGTATACACCATGGTCGTAATCACTGAAGCAGTCAGCTTGTTGTATAAAGGGCTGAGCCTGTTCTGAATACATTTGGCTGCAATCACTAATCACTGCACACATCCCTTAAAGTGTACTCCATGGAACACTCATCTCACGGAAAGAAAAATGGTTTGGGAGCACTGAGTACCTGTCCCCATCTCTGAAAACTCATAGCACTCACTAGAAAGTCAGGGCCCCACGAGTCCCACACATTATAGCCAGGCAGAGCCCAGCTCTTTGACTTCAACTCTGTGACTCGTGAATTAATCTGGCCTTGCATCTTTTTGTTCCAAAAGACCGTCATTTTGACTTTCTGAATGAGTGTGTCACCATGTGGACTTGGGGAAACACTCCTGGCCTCACTGTGCCCAAGCTGGCAGGTTCTGTGCCGCGGGGGAGAAAGAGAGCAAAGTATCAGATGACAGCTGTGCCAGTGCCACTGAAAAGGACCTGGCCTCAAGTCACAGGAGCAGAGTCAGAGCGTGCTTTCCTTGGACAGGCTCAGGAAGGCTGCTGTCACCTGGAGAAGACTGTCCCATCTGTGGGAAGGCAGCTGACGATCCCAGTGCCCGTGCAGACCAGAAGATGCAGGGACTCTGAACTCAGAACAAAGAACGAAGCAGGCAGCAGACAGTTTGTCATCCTCACTGCTGAGATGGAGGTTTGACAGTGAGGTCCAGGCTCCTGATGCGCTCTAGGGGAAAGAAGCTGAGTGAAGGAGCCACGCTGAGTGACGCCTGTCCAAAGCCCTCTCCCGAGTCTGTCAAGCTTCAGCCTGTGCATGAATTACCTGGGTCTGGTTAAAGTGCAGGTCCCAGGGCAGGTCGGGGCGGGCCTGAGCATCGGCATTCCTACAGCTGCTGGGGGCCCCACCCTGAGCGGGAAGGACATGAACTTTCCTGGATGAAGGTCCAAATGCATGTTCTCTGACCACTTCAGGGACAGAGGAGGCACGAGACCGACCTTTCCTGAGAGCATAGCCCTTCTCTAGCCACACGGCCTGACCCCTTGTAGCCCCTTGTGGAAGCCCGAAGATCACACCTGCCGTCTTCTTGTTGCAGGACTTTTCCTTAGGTCAGTTAAAGACGGGGTCCTTGTCTGTCTCACAGCCACGAAAATTCAGGCTTGTAGACAGTTTGAAGGGTGAGTAAAGGAGGGCTTTACTGAGTGAAAAGGAGGAAACGGGGACTCTCCATAAGCCCAGAGTCCCTGCTAGAGTGCTTCCCGCCTGGCAGTTTGAATCCCAGGTTCCACACAGGCAGAGTAAACAGTGCAAACTTCTGTGGCTCCACGTCAGTGCACACTCCTCCCAGTGCGCAGGCCAGTTGGAGGTTTTCCAGGGCCCCTTCCCACCTGGCTGTCTCATTCTAAGGATGGCCCGTCCAGTGAAGACAACTCTCACACCTGCACTTCCTGCCCAAGCGTGCCCTGCTCTGAAGGACACCCCAGCATCTCCACTCTCCCCAGGACGGTATGCCACTCTCCTGGGTCCCCCGTCACTCCGGGGCCCTCTTGAAAAGAGCTTAGGAAAAGAGAGCCCGGAGGTGCTCTGACCTGTGTGGTGTGGAGCAGAGGCTCCAGCCTCCTCCTTTCTGGAGACTTCCCTGCAAGTCTCAGCTTCCAAGCACCACCCCTCTAATTTCTGCACCATGTGAAGTCCATCCAGCAGGGCCTGTGCCCACCTGGTGGCATCTGCCTACTGCCTCCCTGAAATCTCAGAAGGCTCCTTCCAGGATGGGAGGGAGGGAAGGAGAGCCACACTGGGCTTCCCACTCGGCCCATGTGATATGCGTATGATGGGGGCACCATCCTCTCCACTGTGTCTACAGCTGCTAGAAATGCAGCAGCTGGGCCGGGTGCAGTGGCTCACTTCTGTAATCCCAGTAATTTCGGAGGCTGAGGCAGGTGGATCCCCTGAGGTCAGGGGTTTGAGACCAACCTGGCCAACATGGTAAAACCCTGTCTCTACTAAAATACAAAAATTAGCCAGGCGTGATGGCAGGCGCCTGTAATTCCAGCTACTCTGGAGGCTGAGGCAGGAGAATCACTTGAATCCGGGAGGCGGAGGTTGCAGTGAGTCGAGACTGCACCACTGCACTCCAGCCTGGGTGACAGAGGGAGAGTCTGTCTCAAAAAAGCAAAAAAGAAAGAAAGAAAAAGAAATGCAGCAGCTGGTCCAGTTTTGTGGGAGAAGTAGGAGACATCATTGCACTGCAGCTGCTGGAGGCATGTGCTTTCTTTTGGCTTCAGGTAATGACAGGAAAGAAATAAATGTGCTCATAAAAGGGACTGTTCTTTTCTCTGTCCCTATCCCGTTCCTTGGTTAGCAGAATGCACCACTTTGTTTCAGGTAGAGTTGTCCCCTTGTAGCAGCCCCATCTGTCTGTCGTGAGTGTGGGCTGAGGAGGGGTGTGAGAATACTGGACTCCTAGGGCTGGTGACCTCGGGGCGTGTCTTTCATCCGGTCATTTCTACTCCCTTCTCATAACACCTGGAGTCTAGTCTGACCACGCAGGACTTCAGTGTCTGGGGGATCAGAAACTGAGATAAAAATGACACTAACCTTGAGGAGAGTTTTGAAAGAGCCAGCGGCCAAACCAATGAGAGGCATGACGCACATTGTCCTGATCACCTCTGTGGATCTGTAAGCAGCCAACAGGATTTCCAAAACATGAGGAAGGAGGACTTTATATATTCCCATAAGTACTCAAAATGTGCTATCTGAGGTCAAAGGCAAGAGGTAGTCACAGCATTTGATGTAACAATTCCGGCTGAAGAAAGGCAGCAGGCAGCATTTTCTTGCAGTCCTCTTTTGGAAGATTCACTTCTGCATAAATGTGTTCACCTGAACCGAAGGTGGTCCTGTGCCCCCTGTTCGTACATGTCATCACCTCCACTCATCAGCTGGGCTTCTCAGAGATGATGCACGTCCATAACCAATTCTGAAGGCCTGAGGGACTCTGGGGGTATGGCGGAATTCACATCTGCTAGCTCGTCACACTGACCTGAGGAAATTGTCTCACCCTATGTGAGGAGACAGAAAGTGCACGTGTCCCTCGAATACCCGCCCACTGCAAGTGACATGACACCCTTTGGTGTCGGAAATACAAGCTCAATAAATCATCACTCAGGGACTGCTGGAATTTCTGTAAACTGAAAACTATTCCCCCTCCTTAGCCTTTACCGTGATTTGACCACAGGAGGAGAATTTCTATATGTGACCAAAAAGGCAAGAAGAAAATATTCACATCCAGGCAGTGTGTGACAGGAGAGTGACTCGTGTGTCCATGTCTAGCGCTTTTCCTAGCTCAAACGGGTTGGCATCCTTGTTTTACATGTGATGAATCCGAGGTTCCAGCTGCTTGTTTTCCATCTTGTCTTATGTTAGAATCACATATGATTAATTCATTTATAAGGTTCCGCATGCCCAGAGAGAGCATCAGGGACCTAGGCCTCAGGAGTGTTGAAGCCCCTGAGTGAGCCCCAGAGGCAGCCCACCCCAAGGATGTTGATGACCTGCCCAAGGGTCTCAGCTAGGAAGGGGTGGATCAAAATTTAACTCCAAATCTCATGCTTTTTCTATTCTATTATACTGACTAACCTGTATCTTAAGGTCAAGTGGATCCAGATTGTCTAAATCAAAACCAAAAACGCCAGCTTTCTATTAAAAAATCAATTTTTGTAAAGTTTACTACAGAAAAAAAGTACAAAAAAATACTGGACCCCAGTTAATGGTGTGATGCCGAAGTGTTTAGTGGGAGTGTCCTGCTGTGTGTAACTCACTCTGAAACGCATCAAAAAAGATAAGATGAAGCGATGGGTGGATAGGAGGATGAACAGATGCAAGCATAATGATAAAGCTGGTGCGGTAAAGATGCTAATTGTAGAACCTCAGTGGTGAATACGTGAGCATTCACTAGATAATTCTTTTAAGTTGTTCTTTCGTATCTATTTGAAGTGCAGGTTGATGCAAGGAATAAAAAGGATGTCTTCTCTGCACCATTTGTTGAATAAAATACTTTTAATCTGCTGTTTAAAAATGGTCATACACGAATTTCAGTATTGTATTTTATAACATTATGGAGTTTATATGGACAGGCAAAATATTCTTCTGGCAGAGTTAATTTACTGAACAAATGTGTAGCAACACTGCTCTGAAAATATATGGGCCATCCCATTTAAATGAAGTGCTTAGCTATAAAGCTTTTAAAAGAAAACAGAAAATCTCTGTAACCCAGGGTAAGGTGAAGAGTTCTTAGCTATGACATCAGAAAAACAATCTCTAAAAGAAAGAAAAGACAAATTTTACTTAAGCAAAATTAAAAACTTTTGCTCTGCAAAAGACACTGTCAACTGATGAAAAGACAAGCTACACACTGGGAAAAAAATATTTGTAAATTGCGTATCTGACAGTTTGTATCCAGAATACAGAAAACTTATCTCTAAATTTAAATGTAAGAAATCAAACCATCTAATTTAAAAATAGGCAAAATATTTGAACAGACACAAGGCAATATGTACATGGCAAAAAAGCGCACAGAAAGATATTTGTCATCATTAGCCATCAGGGAAATGCAGACTACAACCATGATTATATGCCACTGCACACCTCAGAGTAGCTAAAATCCAAAATATTGAAACTACTGGTACTGGCAGGGATGCAGAGTAACTGGAACTCTCATACATTGCCGGTGGGAATGCAAACTGGAAGAGCAACTCTGGAAAACACTGTCAGTTTCTTCTAAACTTAAACAAACACCATATGACCCAGCAATCCTACTCCGAGGTATTTATGCTGAGGAAATAAAACCTTACATTCCCACAAAAACCCGTACATATATGTCTATAACATGTATTTCTAATAACTCACAATTGGAAGAGCAAATGTTCTTCATTTTTGGATGAATGGATTAAACACATCGTGTTACTTATTATGGAAGTAATTACTCAGGAAAAAAAAATGAATGAACTGTGGATACACCCAGCAACCTGGATCTCAAGGGTATTGTGCCAGTAGAAATGGTCAGCCTCAAAAGGTTGTACACTGTATGTTTCCATTCCTATGCCTGCTCAAAAAGACGAAACTGTAACAGCCAACAGCAGTGCAGTGATTGCAAGGGGTTAAGGATGGGGAAAGGTGAAATATGAAAAGGAAAAATGAGGGAGTTCTTTGGAGGTGATGAAACCTTTCTGCATCTTGGGTGTTGGAGTGGTTGCATAAATCTATACATGCAACAAAATCCATAGAACTATACACTGCCAACACACACACACAAGAGTGAGGCACAGATACACTGGTGAAATCCGCTTAAGGTCTGTGGTTTAATCAAGAGTGTTACACCAATGTCATTTTCTGGGTTTTGATCATTGCATTATGGTTATGTAAGAGGCAAGCAAGGGTATATGGGAACTCTCTGTTCTATCTTTGCAGTTCCTACAGGAACTCTGTTCTATTTTTGAAATTTTTATGTAAGTCCAAAATTATTTCAAAGTGCATATATATATATACACACACACAATATTTCAAAGTGTGTGTATATATATATAACATACATATATACACATATAAATACATTTATATTGTATGAAGTCATGTTTAATGAATTCAAATATTCTTTCTGTAGTCTTCAAACTGTAACTAAAAATATCACTTAAATACATGCTTTTCTTTCAACAAAGCAGAACATTTTAGAATAGTGAAGAAAAAAAGGAAATTAATGATTATTAAAAATGGCTGATATCCAATTACCTAGAACACCCCAGCCCATCTCTTGGTAAATAACCAGAGATTTACTATAATTCTGTTTTACACAGAGGCAACCTTTTGAAATTGACCCATAGACAGTTTTTTTTTTTTTAGAAACATAGACATTAACCCTTCTGATCTTAAAGCTTGAAACTTACATTTGTTTTATCTGAGTTCCTTCTTCAAGAAAGGACCCTCAGGCCTTTCAACCCAAAAGTATCAAAGAACTGAAACTTACCAGATCACTGCATCCAGAGGAGAGGCCAGACCCCTCATTCATCACGATTGCTTCCTTAAGCCTCCCTGGTTCCTATTTTCTTACACATTGTTACATCTTCTCTGCTGTATAAACTCCTAATTTTAGTGAGTCAGGGAGATGGATTAGAGACTGAGCTCCCGTCACCTCAGCTGTAGCACTGAATTAAAGCCTTCTTCCTTGGCAATACTCCTTGTGTCAGTCATTGGCTTTCTGTGTGGCAAGCAGCAGGACCTAGACCTAATCCCTGGTGTTTCAGTAAGACTTTGGTTTAGAAAATACTCAAATCCTTGCAACTTAGGCCGCCCAGCTGAACCACAGCTACTTCCTGGCGTGTGGGGCTGTAACCAGGGGGCCAGCCAGGAGGGCTCAGAGAGACTGGACGGGAGGCTCCTGGAATCACCTGAACTCAGGACTCTCCTAGCCCACGCCTTTTGCAGCTGGCTCTTCTTGTTTTAGAGGTGGGAGATACAGATTTAAGGCTCTCAAACTGCAGAGGGCTGGTGACTTTGGCCACCGCCTGGAACTCTTGAGAGCATGGAGGAGACAGCAGACTGATCAGGTGGGAGACCCACATTCTTCCCACTCTGGAGTAAGACAGGTGGTTCTCACTCAAGCCGAAGAAGCTTCTGGTGCCCTTGCATGGAGGACACAGTTGGGCAGGATATGGGGAGTAGAGATGGCCACTGGCCTCTTAAAGGAAGGGATACAGTGGTGTTCATCTGCACCCCTTCCAGAGCAAGCTGTATGGATCTCAAGAGTGGAAAAGGCCAGACTCAAAATGTTTTATGCTTTATCTTTCCATTCCCAAGCCATTTTTGAAAAGATGAAACTGTAACAACTGATAGTGCAGTGGTTGCCAGGGGTTAAGGATGGAGGAAGGGTGAGATATACAGAGGGAAAATGGGAGAATCATTCCTGGTGCTCACAAGAACTCAGAGACGACTTACTGGGTAGATGGATAGTGTGGATGGATGGATGTCAGGTTCCTCCAAGCTTGCACTTTGTTCCTGGGAGGATTGGCACTCTACCAGCCTCCTCCACCTCCCGGCCCCAGTCCTGACCCTCATCAGTCTGAAATTTTACACACTGCTCTGCTGTAAGTTCCTTCCAGATCCTGACGGTGGGTCTGTTCTGCTCTTGAGAGTGAGCATCCTGTGAAGAGCATTCCTGTGGCACAAGTGAGCCGCCCTCCTCTGCCAGATCTGCCCAGGAGCCGGTTGCTCTGAGGGTGCCTGGCAGTGGGCACTGGGCTGCCTCGTCCTGTAAGAAGTCGCCTCTGACTATACAGGGTCTCCATTCTGAGAGGGGAGGCTGGAAGCCGTCTTCAGCCTGCTAGGCTCCAGCACATCTGTTGGAAGTGTTTGACGTGCTGTGTCTCTGGGGCAGGTGTGTGATACCAGACGCCACTAAGTCGCTTCTCTGTGAGAATATGAAAAGGGCAAACACGATGAGACACCAAATTGCAATGCTAAATGAATTATTCATGTGTCACAAAAAAGTGAATTCAATATGGGTTTTTTGCTTTTTCCAGTAATGCCCATGGTATTTCCATTAAAGTGCAATCAAAGAAAGGGGGAAAAAAATGTGTGCAACACTTAATCCCCAAAGGAAAAATAATCAAAGTATAATTTTTTCACTAAAATGCCACACTTTGTGAGGGGTTTCTCAACTTTTTGTTTATTTATTTTTGTTGTCTGCTTAACACAAGTAATTTATTCTAGACAGATGGCAATTTTTTCTTTCAGATTAAGATATAGCCATGACTTTAGCAAATGTTTATAGTCAAGACTTTTAAATGTATAAATGGACACTAGTATCTTTTCTTTTTTTCAGAAATAATTTCATACTGACAGAAAAGTTGCAAAAATCGTCCAAAGAACTCTCAGGTACCCTTTGCCCAGCTTACCAATATTGAATATTTTGCCAAATGAGGGTTTTTATTTTTGAAATAATTTCAGACTTACACAAAAGTTGCAAGATAGTGCAGAGAATTCCTGTATACTTGTCTCCAGTTCCCCTCAATCTTAAGAGTTTACAATACTTGCTTTACACATCTCTCTATACGCGTATCTTTTTTTCTGAGAAATTTGCAAGTATGTTACAGGCATAATGTTCTTTTATGCCTAAATGAACTACGTGTATTTTCTAATAACAAGTTCAACTATGAAAGTCAAGAAATTAACATGGTCATTGTTGCAATATTATCTTCTATAGACCTTACTCAAATTTTGCCTGTTCTTTCTTTTTTTTTCCTTTCTTTTTTTTTTTTGAGACAGAGTCTTGCTCTGTTGGCCAGGCTGGAGTTCAGTGGTGCAATCTCAGCTCACTGCAACCTCCGCCTCCCCGGCTCAAGCAATTTTCCTGCCTCAGCCTCCTGAGAAGCTGGGATTACAGGCTTATGCCACCACGCCTGACTAATTTTTGTATTTTTAGTAGAAACGGGGTTTCACCATGTTGGCTGGGGTTGGCCTGACCTCAGATAATCTGCCTGCCTCGGCCTCCCAGATTGCTGGGATTACAGCCACCGCGCCGGGCCTCCCTGTTCTTTCAATGTTGTCCTTTAAACCCAAAGAAAAAGACATTCAAATCCAAGATTTTAAGATTCCACATTGCATTTTCTTGTCATGCCTCTTTAGTCTTCTTTGGTCTGGAACAATCTCTCTGTCTCTCCTTGTTTTTCATGACTGGTGTCTTTGCAGAGTACAGGGCAATCTGTCAATTTGAATTTGTTGGATGATTCCTTATGATTGGGTTCCAGTTATGCATTTTTCTGGAAACACCCAGAAGTGTCTCTGTGCTCTTTTAGTACATTGGGTCAGGGGGCCCACGGTATCCATTACTGGTGACAGTAGCTTTGATCATTTGATTTGGTGTCTGGAAAGTTTCTCACTGCCCAAGTGACAACGTTGCTTTGTAATTAATGAGCATCTTGTAGGGAAGTACAGTGAGACCATGTGAAAATCTTGCTTTTCATTTGTCATTCACCAACTCATTTTAGCATTCTTTGACAATTGTCACCCATAGTTCCCTCTGCGTTTATTAGTTAACATTCCACTATGAGGAAGAGTTTTTCCTTCTCCTGTATTTATTTATTTTTATCATGTATTACTTTATTTCAGGTTGGACCGTTGCTTTTTATTTATTCAGGGAGTAACTGACAGTATTTATTGAGTGTTTATGATGCTTACCCTGTTCCAGATTTGACTGCAAAAGTCCCTTCAAGTTGGCTTCGGTGTTTTTTGGACATAGCACATCATTCTTCAGTTGCCTTTTATTACATTTTCTGGCACAGCTGTTCCAGGTGCATCTTGTTCATTGCCAGCCCCAGCCTTGAAATCAGCTGTTTCTCCAAAGATCCTTGGTTTCTTTCATTGGACAATGGTATTTAGAAAACACGAACTGGGTGCTAGGTGTGCTCATTGCTACTTGGGATTCACTGTTTTTAGGCCTTCTTAGCAGACTGTAAGGGGAAAAGTATGTATGCATAAATATCCATATATATAGAAAACAACACATTTGTATTTTTCTGTCTATAGAAATGATAATCTATCTGTATTCAGTTCCAATCCAGTCAGTTCATATTGGTGTCTCTCATTCTTGTTTAAGTTGCATTGCATTCCATTGTGTGGACATACCAGTTTATTTAACCAGTCTCCTTTGAATGAACATTTAGGTTGTTTCCACTATTTCCCAGTTACCTATAATGCTGCAGTGAATAATAACCTTGTGCATATGTGTTTTTAAATTTTTGGGATGTGAATCTTCAGGATAAATGACTAGAACTAGGATATTATCATTAATTTTGACTTGATCGGTGAGAAATGGTGACTTAGTGTAGTTTTCATTTTCCTCACTCTAAGGATATGTGAAGTCAGGCAGTATTTCCACCTGGACACAGGAGAGACAAGCAGAGCACACTGGACATGAAACGTAAGGGAGTGCCCAGGCTCTGGCACTGGCTGTGTCCCTGCATGGCACTGGGAGTGAGATAGGTGATAATGAAGAGGCCTGGATGACAGTAGGTGTCCTTATTCCCATTTTTACCTTTAAGCCAGCCCAAATCCACGCTGCTAAAAACTAGCTTGGAGTGTGCATCTGAAAACAGTAAAAGCCATGGTGGGTTATGTGCTGAGTTCTTCAGAAAAACAAAGTGGAGATAAGAAGATCTAAAAGGACAACCATTGTCTTAGGCAATAACATGCTGTATGTCGCTCTTCTGGGCAGAGAATTACCCATGCAAACAACGTACATTGTAAGCAGAGGTACTCATTTAGTAACTGGATCAACAGGCAATGATAACTTGACATTCAGCTGTGAAACCAGCCCTTCTGGATGGGTCATAGAAGGCTGCATCCCTGTTTATTTCCCAGTCATGTAGGTTGATGTGGGATAAGCTCGGTTTTGTTCAAGCAGGGAGAAGTGGTCTGGCTGCGGGCACCTCTTTGTCACACTCAAGCCATGCTCTCTTGCTCTCCACAGTCCTGTGTGTGTGTTGCTCACTCCCCAACCCCAGTTTTGCCTGTGCTGCTCTCCCTGCACCCAAGTCCTTTAACAAGTCAGCAGCCACCAGACCCTTCTTCACAAAATCTGAAGTCCAGTGTACAAGACAAATTATATCCACGCTGTGAAAATAAAAACATATGAGAATGAAAAAACAGTATCATCGTCAGCTTACACTGATGGCCTGCTGCATCCTGGTCACTTTGATCTGAATCACCCAGTGATCTTTCACACCAAGTCTTGGAAAGCTTTGGCCCATCCTGTCATTGAAGGCCAGGGTGTGTAACTGTTCATTGCACCCATCTGTTTGGCAGCAGTGATGAGGTTCCTCATCCTGCATGACGTTTTTGTCATGTGTCATTGTCTTCTCACCCCCTCTCAAGTGTCCCAGAGTCTCATGGGCGTGTTCCACATAGGGCTGCCCCAGGGCAGTATTGGGGGCATCCAGCAACCCCCAGTTCCTTCACAGGCTCTGCAGCAGGTGCTCTCAGCTCCCCTTACCCCATACCTTCTCAGGGATGACCCTTGCCTGAGACACCCCTGGGCCTGAACTTTCTCTGAAGACCTGAAGTCTGCCCTGCAAAGGGTGGGAGAATCTCTGCCCTCAGGAGACCAGGGTCAGTTTATTCCAGAGGGATAACTCAGAATGCATCTTACACTGATTTCCTCGAGGTCCCAGCAGGAGCAGCCTCCAGGCTCCCACTTCTCCTCTTCTCCATTATCTTTGGTGAGATCACCTCCCAAGAAAGCAATTGCACCTGAATCCTTTACTCAAGCTCTGCTTCTGGGAGTACCTAAACTAAGACAGGTCCCAAGAGTGCATTTGCTAGGCCGGGAGCGGTGGCTCACACCTGTAATCCTAGCACCTTGGGAGGCCGAGGTGGGCAGATTGCCTGAGCTCAGGAGTTTGAGACCAGCCTGGGCAACATGGTGAAACTCTGTCTCTACTAAAAAATACAAAAAAAAAAAAAAATTATCCAGGCGTGGCGGCATGCATCTGTAGTCCCAGCTACTCAGGAGGCTGAAGCAAGAGAATTGCTTCAACCCTGGAGGTGGAGGTTACAGTGAGCCAAGATTGTGCCGCTGCATTCCAGCATGAGCGACAGAGCTAGACTCCGTCTCCAAAATAAAAAATAAATAAATACAGTGCGTTTGCTAAAGTTGCCCTCCCAGGCCACTGAGCACTTCCAGGCCACAGGAAGAACTTAGCCTGATGGGTGAACTCAATGAAGGAACTTCTTATCCTACTCTAACCATTGGATTAAATGCCTATAGCTAGTTAAAAGACAAGTATTTCGTTAATGCAGGAATATAGAAAACCAGTCCTCTAATATAATGATATGTCTTATCACATCATAAAACCTGAAGTCCAGTGTACAACACCATTATCTTCACAAAGACAAACCAGGAGCTACACACAGAGGTGAATCTTAATGAATTTCCCTTCATTTGGCTCCTGCTTCCAGAACATTACAGGTCCCTAGGGCCATCGTTAGGAGCTAATCAGAAACTTCACAGAGAAGAAATACATTTGCGCTTTACCCAGAACAAATAGCCATTAACAGAGACAGTTCTCTTTTGATAACTTCCCTTTGTGATGAATGAATGCTTGTCTTCCTGGAGCATGGCAGATATTGCCAGGGAAACCCTGGATGTACCTCCCCAGCCTCATCCCATTACTTCTGGTGAGGTTTTTATCTGACACAAGTGAATGCAGAATGCAGCCTTACAAGGGCCTTCTTGCCAAAGTTTGCCTTCCAGGACCCCATCCCTGCCTCAAAGGGCTGAACATTTTTGAAAGAGAGTTAGGGTCTCCCACTAAGCAAGTCTATTGATCATGGGAATTGAGTCTTCATGGGGATGTGCTAGGAGCTAAGACCTAAAGCACTCATCCCAAAGGAAGAAAACACAATTTAAAGAAATAGAATGGAGGTGATCCATTAAGGCAGGCCGACTCAGCTTCAACTGTTCTGCCCATGCACACTGAACGCTCATTTATTTCCAGAGAGTCTGTTTGCAGATAATCTCCTTCAAATATTTGCAAGCATCTACTCTGGACCCAGAATCAAATTGGGGGCCTCCAAAAGAGAAAAGGTCAGTCCCAACCTCCAAGGGCTGCAGCGCAATGCACACCTCATTTACAGCAGACAAGCCCCAAAAGCGCACAATGAAACTTCATCTCATTTCTTCTAGGACATGCAAGGCACTTGGGTTTTATTTGATTTCTCTTGCGAGATTAATATATTTTTCTGTACAGAAAAGTTTCCTGTTTTATGCACCTAACTGGATTATTTTCTTCTAAAAATACCTCCCTCCTCAAAGAATATAAAATGAATTAGGAATATTGGGCTAGATACTACTAGGAGGAAAAATCTGTTTACTTCTGAATGATGCATTGACTCGCTCATTTTTGAACATTATACATTAATTTATTTATTTTAGCTGAGATCCATTTGTTTTAGAAAAGATTGCCTGGGAAGCCACAATGCAAAACAGGAACAGTCTGAGCTGTCTGGGCCTGGGCAGGTTCAGGGACTCTGAGGCATCCATGCCACACCCCCCACCACCACTTGCCCCTTCACAGAGGCCCCAGGCCCTAAAGAGCACAGTGAGAAACCACTGCATCGGCGACAGAATGAAAGTCCCTCTCCTTCAGTGACACGTGGCATCTCCACCCACATTGTCTTGTGCTCCGTGACATCCCTCAAAAACCAAATGGAGACCAAATGGCTAGACCAGGCCTACCACTGATGGCAGAGGGCATGTTTTCCCCATTTTCAGGGGCACAGAGGGTATATATATCCTTATGACTACAGCAAAATCAAATATGTTGCAATTCGAAATATATATTTACTAGAAAATCTGGTGTTTTTGTTAGTTGAATTATCTGGTTAATGAAGATCTGATTAACAAAGAATAACTGAATTCTCCGATTTTAGGAATTAGATTAAAGAGTGAAGTACAGTTGATATTTTAACGACACTACCCATGATTTCATTTGTTTTTACTATGATTCCGAGCTCTAGTTTGGGGCTAATGACTGTTGAGCATTTCTGCTATACCTGCTTTGGGCTGTTTCGATGTGTGATGGAAGACAGTTGATCAGGGGTCATGTGCCCCTGGCATCACATACCTGGAAGGGGCTGGGTCAAGGCGGGGCTCTGAGATCTGCTTTGCCCCTTGTCATGGTTAACTCTTGAGTTGTGAAGTCACAGATGGCATCTGAGCACTGGGCGCAGATGGGAAGGGAGTCACAGACATGAACTCTAGCCATGTGCTGAAGAGTAATGACCACCCCGGTCCCTGGACTCTCCAGCCCTGCCCCCAAGCTAGGCACTGGCTCCCAACCCATAGCAGTGTCTCAGGCCCTGACACCTCTGTGGCCCCCTATCTCCTCCTCCCAATCCCATCTCTCTTTCAGCTATCCAGCACAGACGTCCCTAAGGATTCCCAAATCCTCACTTCTGTTGAGAAAGCCATGGATCCCTTCCCAGCCCCTTCCCCAGTTCTCCACCTGACCCATCCAAATGAAACAAGCTGCTCAGTAGACATGCTTTGTAAAAGGCAGTTTTAAAGTGGCAGGGTTTTGTCAGTTTGCTCTTGCTTGTTTCACGCCAGTATGTGAAATATCCTCTTTCCACACACACAAAAAACTACTATCTAGTAGGAAAAACTAAAAGTATGACAGACAGCATATACCCAAAATGATTGGTCAGTAATTTAGGGCAATGTGTGTTCAGACATGAAAACATGGCTTCCTAGGGCTCTGCACTCTGAAAACCCCAGATCTCCATACAGCTGTGTACTTGTGAGCCCTGTGTGCATCGCACATCAGGGGTCCTCAGGAGATGTCTGTGGTTTTTCCGTGACCTGACTTCGAGTAAAGGAGAGAACAGGAGGCCTCAAGATGTTGAAGAAGCCTAGTGCAGAGAGGATGGTTTGACACGGGCAGAAGGGTCAGCCTTCTACAGCCATGGAAAACCCCTGAGTGGACCCAAATGGACCTCGGGGGCTTGCCCCGATGGTGCAGGTGTAGGAAGATGGCCCCAGCACTGGCCCTGCAAGGTCTCCATGGCTCACATCTCAGACACCAGCCTCACCCGTGTGGCTCACGAAAAGTCATTCCCTTCTGTGGGAGTGGAAGCTCTTGCCTGAAGGCCTCAAAGGCATCTGGGTCCACTTCCACACACCTGTGATGTGGAACGAGGGTGTCTTGCTCCAAGCTGTCTGCCAAGACCAGAGAACATGAGTGCACCTTCCGTAGATGCAGGGGGCTTGAGTTGTGTCATCCGCCTACAGCTTTCCCAGGTGCTGTCCTTGGCTCTGTCCTCAGTTGCCCTGGAGCCACCATAAATAAGACAGCCTTGACCGTGGCCAAGTCATCATTCTCACCCAACCTTGAAATGCTTCTCGGTGGGCACATGTAAATGATGGTGAAGATGTACGCCCTGGAGAGCGTAGGAAGGCATTTCAGAGGGTGAAGAGAGGATCAGAGGTCAGGCAGCCGGGCTGAATGCGGAGTCTTCTCGGGCAATGATAGGCCCAGGAAGGTGGAGCTGCTGGTGACTCCACTGTCCTCTGTACAAATTGTAGGGGCTTCACCATTTTAGTTAGTGTTGTTCATATGGGCTTAGGCCACAGGCGAATCCCTCATTCATTCAGCAAATACGCGTAAGTCCTACTATGTGCCAGGCACTGTTCTGGGCACTTAGAATACAGCTTTGGATAAAATGTGCAGATTTCTGCCCTCCTGGTGCTTAGAAGGGAGTCAGGGACCATGCACGGTGGCTCACGCCTGTAATCCCAACACTTTGGGAGGCCCAGGCAGGTGGATCACTTGAGGTCAGGAGTTCGAGACCAGCCTGGCTAACATGGTGAAACCCCATCTCTACTAAAAATATAAAAATTAGCCAGGCATGATGGCGCACACCTGTAATCCCAGCTACTCCGGAGGCTGAGGCAGGAGAATCACTTGAACCAGGGAGGCAGAGGTTGCAGCGAGCCCCAGTCGCACCACTGCACTCCAGCTGGGAGACAGTGCAAGACTCTGTCTCAAAAAAAAAAAAGAGAGAGAAAAGAAGGGAGTCAGAAAGTAGACAAATCAGTATCACGTGAGTGCAGAGAAGCCCCTAGCAGGCTGGGGATAGAGGGACTGGGAAGGTGGTGGCAGCTTTGCAGCTATGTAGGGAAGGCTCTGATGAGAAGTGGCATCTGAGCAAAAGCCCCAAATGAAGTGGGCAAGCTAGGCACATGTGCATCCTGGCTTAGCGGAGGGCAAGTGCACAGGCTCTGATGCAGGCAGGGCACACACGCACGTGGGAAGAGCAGCAGGGAGCTCCCTGCAGGTGGAAGACGCCAAGCCCAGAGTAAAAAGGGTCAGATCCCATGAGACAGCTGTCGGTGCAAGGTCAGAGATCACCAGATCCTCACGTTTGTGCCTTTCCACAATGCCAGGCATTTTATTGATGCTGCATTCTCCATCATAAAGGCCACGGGCTCCCTGGAGTTCCCAGGAGGCATTCTCCTTAGTGCTTCCCCTTGCCTCGAGGGTGAGAGTGGCAGGCACGCAGGCTTGAGCCGAGCCACCCGTCAGTCAGTATTGCAAACCATGCATCACAGTATATTTAATCAACCAATTAATGTTATAGATTAAACATTCCACAACAAACTAAGTAACATTTAACATCAAGAGGAAAGGGATAGGAAAAGGAGTTCGTGTGCCAGTCCAGGGAGAGTGACGAGAATGAAAAGAATATGCTGGCCTGGCCCGGGGGCTCTGTCAGTGGTCAGTGTCTTTCAAGGAAGAGTCTTTGCTGTGGGCGGAGCCTTCAACAGCAGATACTGAGCTCCTTATCATAAGTGATGGCAAGTTGGTGTCTGTTAAAATGACTGTTATTGAGCTGCTGAAGTCTTGCTCTTTTTATGGCTGCAGAGTCCTCTGGTAAGGACTAATAGTGCAGAATGTGCTTGGTTAAATCCTGGTCTGGTTGGGTGCAGCCTTTATTGATCAGGCAAAAAAACCTCTGGTCTCTGTTGAACAGGTGTCCTATGAAATATAAGATGGAGTCTTTTTCTAAGATGGAGTCACTAATGTCAAAGGTGCTCTATACAATGGCACAGTCCAATAGGACCTTCTGAGGTGGTGGAAATGTTCTGCATCTGTGCAGTCCCATTTGACAGGCGTGGGACTCACGTGGCTTCTGAGCATGTGGTGTCACCGAGGGACCAGTGTTGGTTGTGTGTACTTGGGAGCACTTTAAGCGGACACAGCTCCACGTGGCCAATGGCTGCTGGGCTCCTCAGGGCAGGTATGGCCACTGGGACCGCCACCCTTGGATAGTGCCTGAGATGCTCACCAAAGTCGGTGAGCACAGAGAAGTGGGCCATGGGTGGGGTTCAGCTTCCCACTCCTGAAACAGGCACCTCGCACTCTTGCTCACAAAGCTGCCAGGAATGCTGAACATTGTGATATGCAAACATTTGGTGTCATGCCCTGCGCTATGATTATTTTGTTAAAATATCCCTAGGAAGAAAACCCCGAGGGGACTGAGAGTCCTCTCTCTCCATGGAGGTAAGGAAAACAGGGCTAGAATAGGCAGGCAACGTGGTAGAATGGGTGGCCCTGGAGGGCACCCACCTTTCTCTGCCTTGGCTTTAGCTCAAAAATGTGGGACCTCTGCATGAATTGCAGACTCCTTTGGAATGTTTTCAGTCCGCAGATGTACCGATTAAATGACCCACGAAGAGGATTCTTTAAAACAGCTGCAGTGCATGATGAGTCTTTCTTGGTGCTGGGGATTGTGTGTATTTCTCTGCTTGGCTTGTTGGTATCTATGTGGCCTCTCCTAGGCCAGCCTCATCTCCTCTCCTTTCTCTTGGGTGGCATGATGTCCACGACCACTTATACCCCAGGACACTCCTGGCAGAAGAGGGAACAAAGAAAAGAGCTGGGGTGTTTTTGTCTACCCTATAATTTGTCTGAGTTTGGTTGTTTGGTTGTTTGTTTGTTTTTTGAGATGAAGCCTCACTCTGTTGCCCAGACTGGAGTGCAGTGATGCAATCTTGGCTCACTGCAACCTCCACTTCCTCGGTTCAAGCAATCTTCTGCCTTAGCCTCCTGAGTAACAGACTACAGGCATGCACCACGAAGCTCCGCTATTTTTTTTTTTTTTTTTTTAGTAGAGACGGGGTTTCACCATGTTGGCCAGGCGGGTCTCGAACTCCTGACCTCAAGTGATCCTTCCACCTCAGCCTCCCAAAGTGCTGAGATAACAGGTGTGACCCACCATGCCCAGCCCTGAGTTTTTAAAATCTATTTCAATCAAAGTTGACAAATTATTTTGGTGTCATCTAGCCTCAGCTTGGTAATTTACAGAGTGTGATTCCTTTATGCTTCTAAATTAAAATCTGTGAAGATTTTGGGGGAGTGCCCTGAAAGCTAAATCTTTGCTTCTTGGGGTAATGCTAAAGCTATTTCTAAAGATGGAAGGCAATGCTTCCATGTGCCTACATGGTCCGGGGCAACAGTTCCCCAAGCATTGACTAAGATCGGGAAAAACCTCACTGTTGCCACAGGCCTCTTTCCATCACCACCATGAGACAGACTTAGCAAGAAGCAGAATCATCAGAGTCCCTGGCAGGGAGAGGGGAGGAAGACAACTCATCTTCTCATGAGAAGCAGTGGAGGCAAAGTGGGGTTTGTGTGCAGCCAAAGCAGCCATGTGCAAACCCAGCACGCAGCTCAGAGCCCTAGGTGAGCAGTTGGCATCAGAGATTCCAGACTCCAGCAGCCACTCACAGGATGATTTGTGAGTGGACGTGTTTTAACCTCTTGGAGCCTCAGCTTTGTCCTTTGTAAAACAGAAATGACAATGACAATAAAGATAGTAATAACACCATTTGTAAACTAAAAATAAAGAAACTAAAAAATAAATAAACACAGGCAGACTTTTTCGTTTTGTGCAAGGATACGTCGGGACCCATGGCTGCTGCGCTCCCTGAGGTCAAGGGCTGAGCTGCGCACTGGAGAAATGGCCGTTCCCCAGCCTGGCTCTGCTGCTCTCGGGTCTTGGACACGGGTTAGTTTGTCACAGGTTGAACCTTCTGAGCATCTCCTGCAGAGACAGCCCCTTCTGAAGCTCAGCAGTTCCAAAATCAGCTCCCTGACACCCCCAAAGCCACATGTTTTCAGTGAGGGATGGAGAGTGGAGTCGACAGGGCCATGTGTGATGAGGTGCAACTGGGCAGATACCCAGATTCCATGGGGCATGCCTTCCACACTGCACAGCCTTCATGCTGCATGCCATTCATACTGCACACCCTCCCCACTGCACAGCTTCCACGCTGCATATCATTCATACTGCACGTGCTTCCCCCCGGACATCCTCCACACTGCACAGCCTCTATGCTGCATGTCCTCCCCCTGCACATCCTCTCCACTGCATTCTCTCCATGTTGCACGTGCTCCATGTTGCACATCCTCCCACCTGGACATCCTCCCCACTGCACGTCCTCCCCCCTGCACATCCTCCCCACTGCGGGTCCTTACCCCTGTGCATCCTCCCTTCTGCAGGTCCTCACCCCTGCAAGTCCTCCCAACTGCATAGCCTCCTCCCTTCACGTCCTCCCCACTGCATGTCCTTCCACCTGTACGTCCTCCCCACTGCACGTCCTCCCACCTGCATGTCCTCCCTGCTGTACATCCTCCCTGCCGCACATCCCGCTGCACAGTCTCCATATTGCATGTACATCCTCCCCGCTTCATGGCCTCCCTCCTTCACATCCTCTACACTACATGTCCTCCCCCTTCACATCCTCCCTGCTGCACTCCCTTCCCACTGCACTTCCTTCGCATTACAAGTCCTCCCTGCTGCACGTCCACCCCCTGCACATCCTCCCCACTGCACGTCCTCCCCACTACACCTCCTCCCCCTTTCACATACTTCCCACTGCACGGCCTCCCCCCTTCACATCCTCCCCATTGCACGTCCTCCCCCATGCATGCTCTCCGCCCTGCACAGCCTCCCCGCTGCATGGCCTCCCCTTGCATGACCTCTCCCCGCATGACCTCCCCCCGCATGTCCTCCCCTCACATGTCCTCCCCTCTGCATGTCCTCCCCGCTGCACATCCTCCTCCCTGCACGTCCTCCCCACTCCACGTCCTCCACCTGCATGTCATCCCCCCACACGTCCTCCCCACTTCATGTCCTCCCCACTGCATGTTCTCCCCGCTACACGTCCTTCCCCCTGCACATCCTCACCCCTTTACGTCCTCACCCCTTTACGTCCTCACCCCTGCACATCCTCACCCCTGCACATCCTCCCCTCTGCACATCCTCCACGCGGCACACCCTCCCCACTGCTTATCCTTCCCACCCACCACTCGTCCTTCTTACAGATTCCAGACTCCAGCACCCGAGGCTGGGAAGTGAGCATCTCCGCCTGGACAGCCTGGGGCCTCACAACTCCCCCATGAATTATGCATCCCTGTGGGCTGTTCCGCTTTTCTTCCCCCTTAGCCATAATGATGGCAATTTTCATATCCCCTTACTGTTCAGAGACCATATGGGGGCCAATGTGCAGAATAAAGAGAAGAGAAATCTCACAAGCATGGCTCTGTGGACAGAGGCTTTGCAGCCCCAGACACATGAAGCAGCCACCACAGTAGATGCAGTGAGGGGCGAGGCCAGGAGCTGGCCCTGTAGCCTGAGCAAGTCGCTTGCCCTGTTGGTGGAGTGGCACTTCAGATCCCTGCCCTGCAGGCTTGTTGGGGGGCAAGTAAACAGTAAGCCCAAGCTCCACGAGAGGCCACCTGGAAAGTCCTTATTGTTGGACTGAGCCTATGAAAATGCGGTGTACCAGGGAGCTTCAGGTCTCACTGCAGCACCATGGCTGGCTGCACAGTGATTAGAGGCTCTGACTGGCAGTTTTACCTGTGTTTAATTAACAGAAATAGGAAAGGGGGCCGTGGTCACTTGTGGGCCTTCCTAGAGTCTATTAGTACGGAGAAATGTCTGGGGCGCACAGACACCAGTGGTGAGCAGCGGGCTGGCATCCACGCAAGTGCTGCACTCACAGGGTGGGCCCACCTGCACTTTTGTCTGGCTTCACAGGGTCTGTCCGGGAGCCCCCTAAAGAAATGGCCCTGTCACTGCCTTACACTGCCACTGCGTTCTCAAAGTGCTCCAGCTTGCGGCAGGGGGCCTCTGCTCAACAACCTTGGGCAGCTGGCAGAGAGCTAGGAAGCCAGGGCCTCCTCCAAGAGGAAATGAGCCACTACTCTTCTAGGAAACAATATCTGGAGTAAGATGGGCTTCAACTTCGTATAGGACAAATAAAGGGTGGCCCTGGGGTTTGGAAGAGTTGGCGTGAACACTTCGTATTTTGATGAGGAAAGAGCCCAGCCAGTGGAATGACAGCCAGGAGGCACCCTCTGCACAAACACCAAGGCAGGGCCCAGCCAGTCAGCCTCCTGGAGGACCCGTGTGCCCTTTGTGGGGAGGGTGGGGCAATGGTTCTTTTTGCTAGGTCAGCATTGGAATCATCTGAGCTGCTTTTTAAAAATTACTGTGGAATTGGCCGGACGCAGTGGCTCACGCCTGTAATTCCAGCACTTTGGGAGGCTGAGGCGGGCGGCTCACACGATCAGGAGATCGAGACCATCCTGGCTAACTCGGTGAAACCCCGTCTCTACTAAAAACACAAAAAATTAGCCGGGCGTGGTGGCAGGCGCCTGTAGTCCCAGCTACTTGGGAGGCTGAGGCAAGAGAATGGCGTGAACCCGGGAGGCGGAGCTTGCAGTGAGCCGAGATCGCACCACTGCACTCCAGCCTGGGCGACAGAGCGAGACTCCGTCTCAAACAAACAACAACAAAAAAATTACTGTGGAATCACAAACCACATGCCCCATGTTCTCACTTGTAAGTGGGAGCTGAATGATGAGGACCCATGGATGCAAAGAGAATAATAGACACTGGGGCCTACCAGAGGTTGGAGGGTAGAAGGAGGGAAAGGAGCAGAAAGAATAACTACTGCAGACTAGGCTTATACCTGGGTGATGAAATAATCTGTGCACCAAACCCCCATGACATGAGTTTACCTATAAAACAAACCTGCACGCATACCCCTGAACCTAAAAAAAATTTTTTTAAATATAAAATTAAAAAGTAAATTCCTGTACCCAGCTTCACCCTGATTCCCTGCTCCCAGCACATACCTTCTCCATCAGAACCCCTAGGAGGGTCTCACTCAGCCCCTGCCATCAGGCCACAGGGCAGAAGGGCACAGCTGAGGCTCACTGGGCTGTTCTCTGCTCCTCAGGAAGCTGCCCTCATGCTCCAGGTGGAAATCAGGCCCCACCTATGTCTTGACTCAGTTCAGAGTCAAGGGAAACTTAAAAGAGAGATTCAGGGGACAGTGTCCTCTGTCGATCCACATCAGCCTTGCCTCGTCCTTGTCCACTAGTGAGAAGTCTCGGAATACAAAGAAAAACACGCCTGGGCTATCCCTTCTGAGAGTCTCCATTCCATCCTCAGAACACACTGACAGTGCATGGTGGCAACGGGGCCAGTTCTGCAGGTGGCTTCCAGGCAGGCAGTCCCTGCGAAGTCCCCAGTCCCATCCTTTGTCCCCACCATCCAGGCACTCACATCCCAGTGATCTTAGAAATACTGCTTTCTGTAGGATTTCTTCTGCAACTGAATGACCCAAGAGCCCCATACTTGGCATTATTATCTTCCTGTTCTTGGCAAGCATTTCCTTGGCCGGGCCGCCCTTCCTGGGAGGCTGTGTACTTACAGCAGTAACGATGGCTCAAACGACATCAGCAACTGCAGCTGCCTCCTGGGGAGGGCCTGCGCCTGCCAGGCATCATCCCACATCCCTGGACACCCCAGGATGACTCCTGTATTAATCTTTTCTCCTGTCCTGTCCTGCTGGTTCTCTCTTGCAGAGCGACTACTCGAGCGACACAGAGAGTGAGGACAATTTCCTCATGATGCCCCCGCGGGACCATCTGGGCCTCAGTGTCTTCTCCATGCTCTGCTGCTTCTGGCCTCTGGGCATCGCAGCCTTCTACTTGTCCCATGAGGTAAGGCCTCCTTGGTCTGTCGCACCTGGTGTGCAGGTGTTGACAGGGCAGGGGTGAGGGCGACAATCCCAGCTGAGGAAGAGAAGAAGCGAGGAAGCCCAGACAGCTCCTGCTACAGCTGGGTCAGCCCTTGCCCAGTTGGAGGATAGGCTGGGAGAAGTCAGAGTCAGGGGACCCTGGGGGCCGGGTGGAGGCATTCGGGCTGCCTCACCCCAGATGCATCTGTGTCCTCGCAGAGGCGGGACTGCCTTCTGAAGAGGCTTCATGACCGAAGCGAGTGTCTGAGAAGGCACATGCGGGAGGCTGTCTTCTGGTGCTAGGGTATGGGGTGACCCTAGTGCAGGAAACATGGCCCAGGTTTTTATCTTCTTTTTTTTTTTTTTTTTTTTTGAGACAGGTCTCGCTCCTGGAGTCATTTAGGTCACTGCAAGGGCTTTCCGGGTTCACGTGCATGCCTCCTGGTAGTGGGACCGCCCGCCAGTAATTTTTTGTATTTTTAGTAGAAACCACCGTGGTCTCGAAATCACCCCGGCCCAGTGCTGGGATTACATTTTTATCTTAATGAGAGAGGAGAAAAGAAGGGTTTTGATTTCCTTGCTAAAGAATCCTTCCTATAAAATAGATTCCAGTTCCACAGCAGCCCCCGTGTACCTGCCCCAGGTGAACGCCCTGCTTGTGGAAATGGTACATCTCAGCATGACATCTGCCGTTCCTCCCCAACATAAGGCTTCTAAAGGTTTCGATTCCCAGCCTTTTTCACTACAGAGCATCCTGTTGGTTGCCCCTTATGCAACCTACATTTTGAAAATATTGGAAATATTTTTCTGTAGCAAGTGCAGAGTATTCATTCAGAAATCAGCTATATTCACATTTTTATTAATCAGAGAAAGACATTTCTACTTGCCAATTACAGAGTGAGCTGACGGCGTTACCATGGCCCGCTGCTATCTGCCCAACCAAAAGAGGGAGAAAGGGCGCTCCTCTGCTGGCCCGGGGTGGGGGTGGTGCCGGGCGCCCGTGGGGTGTTTTCAGGGAGGGCTGAAGATGCCTAGAAGGTGCAGAGGGTCCCTCTCCAGCTTCTAGGGTTCGGGACCAGGGCTGCACACAACTGAGCCTGGCAGGTGCTTCTTCTGAAACAGGTTGCCTGGCTGAGCCCAGCAGTTGCTTCTTGATGGTTTCTGTATTGGTTGGGTTTGTTGGACGAGTGAGAGGAGAATCCGCCCTGGCCTTATGGGGTTTCTGTTTTCCCCTGCACATCTTGAGTGGTGACTGGCCCCATTTTCTGACATCCAAGGAGGAGCAGGGGAGCGTGGTGGGTGGCCTGTGGTCCTCCTGAGGGCAAGTGCTTCCTGACAGGGCACGAGAAGTTGGGCAGCCTTTGCAGGCAGGGGTGTAACCGGAGGGGCACAATGGGGAAATCTTTATCTGCTGGGGCTAGGCTGAGCAGTTGTTCCAGACCCAGCTTTGATCTTGAGGATCTGTCCGAGCTTCTCTTGTGACTTCGTCCCACGAATGCCACAGAACCCCTTCTCCATCAGCACAAGCATAGGGTGGGGAGCCTGACTCCTGGGTCTGGCAGGGCCTGGTGGCTGTGGAGTGGAGGCAGACGTGAGTGAACCCTGCTGCAGGATGAGGTGCCAGACTGGGACACACAGGAGCTGGAGAAATGGGTGTGGGCACAGGCCCATGGTGGGCAGAGCCTGCCATGCCACATAAACTGCACCTTGATGCTGCCAATAGACAAGAGCAGTCTTGCAAGGGAAGGACAGATTGGGCCCAGGAGCTGGACAGGTGACATCAAACGCGTCCCCGAAGTCTCCTTTGTACACCCCAGCCCTGCGTCATCTCCATATGGGGAAGAATAGGGACACCCACCTTCGTGGGGCCCAGCCGCTGAGACATCCATGTAAAAGTGCCACAGAGTGCTGGGCGGATGGAGCCCTGGAGAGATGGCAAGGGGCCGCAGGGAGAGGCCAAAGGAGACACCAGTCCTTTGTGGTGTCCGTGGTCTCTGCCGCTCCGTGTGCTCGGATTGAAGCCCCAGTCTCTGGTGCAGGGCAAGGTATGGACAACGTCTCTATTCCAAAGATCATCATTATAATAAAGAGCAAGGCTACAACTGCAGAGACTGTGTCTAGAGTCTTTCTCAGAAAGTAATTTTATTCTGAACACAGTAAGAGCCTCTCAGGCTTGGGTCTGAGAACTCATGGTGTTCGATACATTAGACAGTGAAGAGGATTTCTATTACTTGGTTAGCTGCAAATGGGAAATGCAGTTTCTATAGCGGCTTCTGATCACTTTTTTGGAGATGAAGTGGAAACATTTTGGGGGGTGGGTGTAGGTGTTGCCTTCACTATGGGCGTAGAGAGGAGCTTTCAGGGCCACTGGCTGCAGCCTCCCTTTTCATTGCTCTTTGAGAATGGATTTCCCTGTGGTAGAACCGCAACAGAGAAGAGGGGCTGACACTTTTATAAAGATACCTGTGGAGGTGAGTCACCTTTGCAGGGCCTATATCCGCATCCCTTTCCAATCAGAACTCCCTTCCCAGGCAGCTCCCCTTAGTCTGCAGTGGTGGTTCCGGGTGCTGCTGCAGATCCTGGAAACAAGCAGCCCTGCTCAGGATGCCTCAGCCGGCTACCAGGCTGCTGAGCATTCCGTTTGCAGCCCACACTGCAGATGTGTGGTCTCCAGCAGGCCATCGTGGGGAAGCCGGCAGCTGCCAAGGAGAGAGAGTGTGGCACAGAATAGAACAGATGCAATCTGAGAATCCTTGCACTAAATTAAATCAGTGCTTTCCTAAGCGAGGCCACCTGGGAGTGCGAAGCCCAGGACTGGAGAGGGGGAAGCCCGTAACCCTCTCTGCCGCAGTGGCCAGCACCTCCTGCCGCCTTGTTGGGTCAAGGGGATGATGCACCTGGGCGAAGAGCATGTTGGTGGAGCCGTCCAGGCCCACAGTGCCATTCACGAGGAAATCTTTGACATCTAAGTGTGACTTTGGGTTTTCTTTCCCTTTTATCTCAGATCATATCACAGTGTACTCTGACAGTCAGGCCGTGTCTGCTCGTTGTCAAAATAACTGTTCAGTGAAGTCAAAGGAACATGCCAAGCCATTACAGAAAAACAAAACAACATCTTATGGTAGTTTGATTAAATTGGGCAGTGGAGAAAATGAGGGCAGCCATCTTTAGAATTATGCGCCTCTGATATGTTGTTCTGTCCTGTTGTAGTCTGGTCCCATTTAGCAGGCAAGTCTCCCATGCCTCTGTTTCCTGATTCATGCAATGATGTTAACATGATTTCCAGGCTGTGCGGTTAGCTGAGGGTTAGAGATGTAAGGCCAGTGAAAGTCCCCAGGAGGCACCTGCAGAGCAACTGCTGCTGGTCGTGCGCTGCTGGAAACCTGAGTTCCCCAGGTGCTGGGGGTCCAGAGGCCAAGGGATGCCTGGAAAGACACAGACACAGCTTTCCCAGGAGATTTTGTTAATTCTAAAAATGTGTTCATGAACTAGCATAACAGTAGTAATCAAAGTGTTAGTGAGGTGGGTAACATTGGCTGACCACCTACTGTGTGCCAGCTTCAGCGTTGGGCCATGCACCCTTGCTTCCGGGGTGTGGTCCTGGACCCCCTATGCACTTGCTAGAAATACACACTGTCTGTTCCACCGCAGACCTGCTCAGTCAGAGTCTCTGGGGCAAAGCCCAGGAATCTGCATTTTGAGGAGGCCTCCAGCTCCTCGTGGATGCGGCTGCCGTCACCTGGGAGGGGCCGTGGTGACCTGCGCTGCAGTCATGGCTGGGAATCCAATAAGCAGTGGGAAGCTGCAGGATGTCTTTTGGAAGAAATGACCCCGGGTTTTGGTTGTGGTGTGAAAGGAAGAGGGAAGGGAGGGATGCCCTGGGTTCTGATGGTGTTCGGGTGTGAGTAGTGCTGTCCTACATGCATGATCTCATAGGAGCTCCATGGCATGGGTGCTGAAATCAGGGTTCAGTGAGGTTGAGTGATGAGCCTAAAGCCAACATTGGTGAGCAGTAAGCCAGAGCTAGCAGGATGTGTGGGCTTGGAGGCAACTGCCTTCCCTGGGGGAGGCATCTGGCTTGTCCCTGAGCTGTGGGGTGGGGATGGGTGGGCAGATGAGGGCAGCATATTGTCTACAACTTCGTTTTGCTCAACAATGTTCCATCTGGTCCCCATTGCAAGCACGCTTTGTAAACCGGTTCATACAGAGGACGGTGTGGGTGTGTGCGATTATGGTGGTGTGGCTTCATCTAGGAACTGACATTTGTGAATGATACTGAGGATAGACATGAATCCCATAATTGGCTGAGTGGCTGCTGTCAGCTAGTTAATGCACACACTTTATCTTATTTAATCTTTGCAGTGAGTCCGGAAGGTGGAAAATTATTACCTCCAGTTTACAGATGAACAAAACTGAAGTTTCAAGGGATTTAATAAGTAACAGATATCACAGAGGTAGCAAGTATGGGCACATGAGGGAAATATTAATATTTCTAACCCTTAAAGCCATATTTTTTGCAATATAGCTTTGACTTTTATCTGTTTGCAAACAAAAATAGAACCACAGTCCTTGCTTCTAAATTCACCATCCCCCCACCCTGTTTGGAAAGGCTGGCAGGGGAGGAAAGCCGTCTGAGCATGGTATGGCATTGGTCCTCATGGCACTTCACTCCATCCCATGTGATGGGGGCAGCCGGGGACTGAAGCCAGAGCCCTGCCCCAAAGGGGGCACTGGGCCTGGACCTGCGCCGGGCAGGCCCCAGGGTTCGTGTGTTGACTCTGCTGGCAGACGTCTTTGCATCCAAGCATTTATTATGTCTTGATCTAATTTCATTTCATAAAATGTTTCTTTCCTTTACTAACTGCAACATTATAACAATAATTAAATGAGAAAAGGGTATTAGGAAGCAGATTATGAATTTTATGAATAGTACCAGCAAAGGGAATTGGGCAAATTAGGGGAAAAAAGAGAATCTTTTTATGGTACTGAAAATCTAGAACAAGAGTGCAACCTAGCTAATAGCAAAGCCCCTTGGAATCCATTCATTTACCCACTGATTAGTGAACACCTCCCACGTGTTCAGTAAGTGCCGCGCATGCAGCAGTGAACAGAGCAAACCAAATCCCTCTTCTCAGAGCTGACGTGCTAGTCGCCTGCCTCTCTTCCTTGCAACGTCAGCTTTACTTTTCTCCGTTTTACTCACTGGCTATTAGCTGCAGATGGACATGGGGAGTGTGGAGCTGGGAGAAACATTTTAAACAGGGTGGCCCTGGTGGGGCTCGCGGAAAGGATGGTGTCTTATGATGCAGCCTTGGGCTGAGCCAGGGGGAGCCCTTGGGGAGGAGCTTCCAGACAGGGAGGCCAGCAGTGCTGAGACCCTGTGGGGCACACGTGGGGCAGGTGGGGCCGGCGTGGCTGAGCGGGGGGCCTCGGGTGTGCAGCTAGGAATGGGGGTAGGGGGTAAATAACAAGGCGGGACCAACATGGGCAGACCCCGAGACTCTTTAGGCTGTGACTGGGCGGGGCTTCCACTTTGGGATAAGAAGCCTCCTCCGGGGCTTGAGTGGAGGAGAAGCCCCTATGGTCACATGCTCCCGGGAGCCTTCCGGAGACCTGCGCTGCAGGGGTGGCTGGGAATTTCATAAGCAGTGGGGAGCTGCGGGGTATCTTCTGGATGAATGATCCCTGGGCTTAGGTTGCAGTGTGAGAGGAAGAGGGAAGGGAGGGATGCCCTGGACCAGAGGTTTCCTACAGACGGGTAGGCAGCACCTGCAGCGGGGCCTCTCAACTCCCAGAGCTGCCGCCCTCTGCGTGGAGGCGCTGAACCACGGGGGCTCCAGGGAGACGTCTGGGCCGAGGGTAGGAGTGTGAGTCCTGAGCTGGGGGTCAAGCGCCGGCACAGTGATGAGGGGCCCGTGGGAGCATTGACCACTGATGAGCAGCTTCAGGCATGCAAGGAGGGACAGCCCCGAGGAGCAGACTCCACAGCGAGAGGAAGGGAACCATCGAGCGAGGCAGAGCTGCACTGCTGGGACTTGGATCAGCAGGCACATCAGAGGGGCGCGGAGGGACTTGTGGGTGCTGCGGTAATTGCCTTTCCTGACCTGGGTGCTGGCCGTATGCTTGTGGAAACTTTGAGCTTTATTTACGCTTTGTGTGTGTGTGTGTACACGTTTCCGTTTTCCCTAAGAATACTATACTTCAATTAAAACATTTAGAGAATTCACGTATTTGGGAGGCCTAGGGAGAGGAACTGCTTGAGACCAATGGGTTCAAAGCCAGCCTGTGCAACAGAACCCATGTATACAAAAATTTAAAAATTAACTGAGCGTCGTGGCTCGTGCCTGTGGTCACAGCTACTCATGAGGCTGAGGTGGGAAGATCACTTGAGCCCAGGAGTTCAAGGCTGCTGTGATCTATGATCCCACCACTGCACTCAAGCCTGAGTGGCAGAATGGGACCTTGTTTGTAAATAGACATATGGATATGCAAAGAGAGAAATTGGACATAGTATAGCTAGTTATCTTTTTTTGAAGAGTTTTTCAGTAAACAGAGAGTGAGAAACGGGGTGCTATTCAATGAGGTCAAGTCAAGAGTGTTCTTTTTTTGTTTTTGTTTTTGCTTTTAAGTGGGAGAAATGATAGCATATTTGTTCATGATGAAAATGACCCAAAAGAGAGAAAAATAGATGTTGTGAAATACGGTGAGAAGGAGAATGAGGGGACAGTTAGGGGAGCAACAAAAAACCCCCTTGTGCACCAAGCACCTTGCACATACATGACATCACACACCTCTTGGGGCAGATGCACATGAGGCATTAGGCTATGAGAGTCATATACCTGTTCCCAGGTCATGCTTCCAAGGGTAGAGCCAGGATTCGGTGCCCCCACCATCATTGCCCGCTTCTGGGTCAGTGATCAGTGATTACTGTACTTAGTGACAGATTCCACCAAATACTGCCCAAGTGTTAGAGGAAATCACAGTCTTGCTTTTAACATTGCAAATACCCACATAGGGAAGTTATAGAAGTCTGATATCCTTGCCTGTTGTCTTCAGTAAAATAGCAGCCCTGCTTGTAGGTCCCGGGGATATGTCTGTCCTTCTCCCTCTGACTCCATTAAAACCGGATTATATTAAATTATGGGAGAGAACCAAGCAATCTTGGGTAATGATATGTACTAAATGTACTTATTTTTCTCTTGAATTTGGTGCTTTCCAGCAGAGTAGAAATATAAGTCAAGTACAGGCTGTTCTTTCTCCTCTGAATAAGATGCTCTGCAAATTCTGCAAAGGTGGAGGGAACAATTGCGGGATTTGGGTATGAAAACATATCACTCAAGTAAGCTTTGTAGGACATTAAGGGACACGACACCATCATCGTTCCAATAGGAATTAAGTGTTTCCCTTCTCAATCTTACTCTGGATATTAATTCTAATTATTTATGGCTGGTGTGTAGGATGCAATGTTTTCTGTCAATTTCCCAGAAAGAGCCTAAACCTTCCTGTAACCACCGTCAAGACATTGCTTAGAGAGTATGGGGACATGTGTTCCTCCCAGAGATCCAAACAATGCCAGTAGTTGCAATTTGCTTTCTTAGTTGTGTTCTTGAGCTGCCGGGCTGTTGATGAACTAATCAACGGGGCCATCATAATCAGACTTGGATGATTTGTCCCCACTTTCTAGGTTTTTTAAATCAATTATTTAATTTTTGAGACAGGGTATCACTCTGCTGCCCAGGCTGGAGTGCAGTGGTAGGATCATGGCTTACTGCATCCTCAGCCTCCTGAACTCAAGCTATCCTCACACCTCAGCCTCCCAAGTAGCTGGGAATACAGGTGCCTGCCACCACACCCGGCTAATTTTAGTGTTTTGTGGAGATGGGGATATCTCTTTGTTTTCCAGGCTGGTCTCAAACTCCTGGGCTCAAATGATTCTCCTGCTTCAGCCTCCCAAAGTGCTGAGATTACAGGTGTGAGCCACCGCTCTGTGGCCCCCAGTTTTTTAATGTGGAAAGAACAAGCTGATTTGCCCAGGGAAAAAGTTGAGGTCAGTAAGATCATCTGAAAGTAGGGAGAAATCAGGAAATCCTGAGGACTTCAGCTCATTGTCCACACCTCTGGCCCCCTGCTGCTGCTGGAAAAACTCAGTTTGTCTGTCTTTAAAGTTAAAGGGTATATGTGGAGGTTTGTTACATAGGTCAATTGCATGTCATGGGAGTTTGATGTACAGATTATTTCATCACCCAGGTAATAAGCATCACCCAGGTAAATACCTGATAGGTAATTTTTGGATCCTCTCCCTCCTCCTACCCTCCTTCCTCAAGTCGGCCCCATTGTCTGTTGTTCCTTTTCTTTGTGTTCATGTGTTCTCAATGTTTAGGTTCCACTTGTAAGTCAGAACATGCAGTATCTGGTTTTCTGTTCCTGTGTCAGTTCATTTAGGATTATGGCCTCCAGCTCCATCCATGTTGCTGCAAAGGACATGATCTCCTTTTGTTTGTAGCTATGTAGTATTTCATGGTATGTATGTACCACATTTTCTTTATCCAGTCTACCACTCACAGGCATTTAGTTGGTTCCATGTCTTTGCTATTGGGAATAGTGCTGTGATGAACATATGCACACATATGTCTTTATAGTAGAATGATTTATATTCCTTTGGGTATATACCCAGTGATGGGATTGCTGAGTCAAATGGTAATTCTCTTTTAAGTTATTTGAGAAATTGCCACACTGCTTTCCAAAATGGCTGAACTACTTTACACTCCCACCAGCAATGTAAAAGCCTTCCCTTTTCTCCACAACCTTGCTAGCATCTGTTATTTTTTGACATTTTAATAATAGCCGTTTTGACTGTATGAGAGTTTCTCATTGTGCTTTCGATTCGTATTTCTCTAATGATTAGTGATGTTGAACATTTTTTTCCTATGGTTGTTGGCTGCGTGTATGTTTTCTTTTGAAAAAAATCTGTCGTGTCCTTTTCCCACTTTTTAATGGGGTTCTTCCTTGCTTGTTAATTTGTTTAAGTTCTTTATGGATTCTGGATATTAGACCTTTGTTGGATGAATAGTTTGCAAATATTTTCTCCTATTCCGTAGGTTGTTTGTTTACTCTGTTAAACATTTCTTTTGCTGTGCAGAAGCTCTTTAGTTTGATTGGTACAGTTTATCAATTTTTGGTTTTGTTTCTATTGCTTTTGATGTCTCCACTGTGAAATCTTTGCCAAGGCCTATGTCCAGGATGCTATTTCCTAGGTTATCTTCCAGGGTTTTTATAATTGTAGATTTCACATTTCAGTCTTCACTCCATCTTGAATTCATTTGTGTATATAGTGTAAGGAAGGGATACAGCTTCAACTTTCTGCATATGGCTAGCCAGTTATCCTATCACCATTTATTGAATAGCGAGTTCTTCTTCCATTGCTTGTTGTTGTCGACTTTGTCAAAGATCAGGTGTATGGCTTTATTTCCGGGTTCTCTATTCTGTTTCATTGGTCTATATGTCTGTTTTTGTGCTAGTACCATGCTGTTTTGGTTATTGCAGCCTTCTAATATGGTTTGAAGTCAGGTAACATGATGCCTCCAGCTTTATTCTTTCCACTTAGGATTGCCTTGGCTATTTGAGCTCTTTTTTGTTTCCACATGAGTTATAAAATAACTTTTTTCTGATTCTGTGAAAAATGTCATTGGTAACTTGACAGGAATAGCGCTAGATCTTCAAGTGCTTTAGGGAGTATAGCCATTTTAACAATATTGATTCTTCCTATCCATGAGCAGGAAATATTATTTTGGTTGATTGTGTCATCTCTGATTTCTTTGAGCAGCATTTTATAATTCTCATTGTAGAGATCTTTCACCTCCCTGTTAGCTGTATTCCTAAGTATTTTATTCCATTTGTGGCTATTGTGAATGGAATTGCTTTCGTGAATCTTGGGTGTTGTTGGTATATAGGAATGCTACTGATTTTTGCACAACTTTGCTGAAGTTGTTTATCAGATCTAGGAGCTTTCAGGTAGAAATTATGGGGTTTTCTAGGTATAGAATCATATTATCTGCCAACAGAGATAGTCTTTCACTTCTCTTTCTATTTGGATGCCTTTTATTTCTTTCTCTTGACTGATTGTTCTGGCTAGGACTTCCAGTACTTTGTCGAACAGGAGTGGTGAGAGTGGACGTCCTCGTCTTGTTCCGGTTCTCAAAGGGATTGCTTCCAACTTTCGCCATTCAATATGAAATTGGCTTTGGGTTTGTGATAAATGGCTCTTATTATGTTGAGTATGCTCCTTCAATGCCTAGTTTATTAATGGTTTTTAACATGAAAGGATGCTGAATTTTATCAAAAGCCTTTTCTGCATCTATTGAGATGATCATGTGGTTTTTGTTTTTATTTCCCTTTATGTAATGAATTACATTTATTTGTTTGCATATGTTGAACCAACCTTGCATCCCAGGGATAAAACCCACTTGATTGTGATGGATTAGCTTTTTGATGTGCTTCTGGTTTTTGCTGAAAATTTTTACATCTATGTTTATTTAGTATATTGGCCTGAAGTTTTCTTTTTCTGTTAAGTCTTTGCCAGGTTTTGGTATCAGGATGATACTGATCTCATAGGATGTGTTAGGTAGAAGTCCCTCCTCCTCAACTTTTTTGAAATAGTTTCAGTAGGAATGATACCAGCTCTTCTTTATATATCTGGTGGAATTCGGCCGTGAAGCCATGTGGTCCTGGGCTTTTTCTGGTTGGTAGGCTTTCTATTTCTGATTCAATTCTGGAACTTATTGTTGGCCTTTTCAGGTGTTCAATTTCTTCCTGGTTCAATCTTGGGAGATGTTGTGTTTGCAGAAATGTATCCATTTCTTCTAAGTGTTACAGATGGTGTGCATAGAAGTGTTCCTGGTAGTCTCTGAGGATTTTTGTATTTATGATTGTGTTTATTTGGATCTTCTCTCTTTTATTCTTCATTAGTCTAGCTAGTTGTCTATCAAGCTTATTTATTCTTTCAAAGAACAAACTTCTGGATTTGTTTATCTCTTGTATGGTTTTTCACTCCTCAGTTTTCTTCAGTTCACCTCTGATTCTGCTTACTTCTTGTCTTCTGTTAGCTTTGGGGTTGGTGTGCTCTTGTTTCTCTAGTTCTTCTAGGTGTAATGTTAAGTTGTTAACTTGAGATCTAACTTTTTGATGTGGGCATTTAGCACCATAAGCTTCCCTCTTTAGGTGGGGGAAGCTTCCCGCTGCTTTAGCTGTGTCCCAGAGATTCTGATATATTGTATCTTTGTTCTCATTAGTTTCAAATAATTCCTTGATTTCTGCCCTAATTTTATTGTTTACCCAAAAGTCATTCAGGAGCAGATTGCTTAATTTCCATATAAGTGTATGGTTTTGAGTGATTTTCTTTATATTGATTTTTTAAAAACAATTCCAATTTTTAATGTGTATTTCTGTGTTTATTTTGCCAATTACTCATTTAAGAGATAATTAAATGTGAAGTCTCTAAACCTTTTTTTTCTTTTGAGCTGGAGTCTCACTCTGTCACCCAGGCTGGAGTACAGTGGCGTGATCTCGGCTCACTGCAACCTCCATCTCCCGGGTTCAAGCAATTCTATTGTCTCAGCCTCCCAAGTAGTTGAGACTACAGGTGCCCGCCACCATGCCTGGTTAATTTTTGTATTTTTAGTAGAGATAGAGTTTCGCCAGGTTGGCTAGGCTAGTCTCGAACTCTTGACCTCAAGTGATCCGACCGCCTCGGCCTCCCAAACTGCTGGAATTACAGGTGTGAGCCACCAGGCCTGGCCTCCAAACCTTTTCTTCACTCATGGTGTTTTACCTACAGGTTGTTTCTCATCCTCACCCCGCTTGGAGCCCTTCCCTTGCACTCAGAATTCTTGAGCAGTCAGTGCTGGGACATATAAGCTCTGCATCCTCAATCTCCCCCAGTCCTTTTCAGATTGATTCATTGGCCATCGACTGGACACCTGCCACGTTCACATGTTTAGTCTCATTGGATTCAAAGGATATCACTGGTCACGAAGAATCCTCCTTGCTCAGGCATTTGCAGCCTGTGCAGATGGTAAAAGGGGGCACAACCCTTGCTGCTGGGACACAAAGAGCCTCTGAGTGCTGAGGAGCGGGGAATGCAGTACCCTGGGTGTGCTGGAGGCTGTCTGACCCTGTCCTCCACTGGGAGTCCATGAACAGATTTCTCTTTGAATTCCCTCCTCCTTCTTTCACCTCGTGTCCTTTTCCATGGTCCTCTTCCAGAACACATTTGGAAGAACTGTCCCAGCAGCTCTCCCCAGGAGACAGATAACGGATGTCCATTGTCCATTTGTCTGCACATAAAAGTGCAGTTTGGGAGGGAAGAAATAGAGAGTGCAGAAGAGATTCTGGCTTTGTGCTATGGAAATGGCTGTATGTACTTTCCCTTGTTCCTGCTCTAATTAATTTCAGGACACAGTTTGTTTCCCCATTGGCTGCCTTATCCCATCTTGTGTCTGTTTTCCAAAGAGCTAAAGATGTTAAAGAGTACAGCATTTCTTCCACTTTTTTCCTTGTTCTGGAAGGGATGCTAAGGCTGGGAGGTGGCTGCATTTACACAGACCCACTGGGTGAGTCTAGAATTCTGGCCACTGTGTTTCCTGGAGGCTCTGAGATCCCTAACATGACAGCTATGTGATGCACTCAGTGTGGTGAGCCTTGGACAGAAATAGCTGAGTCCATCAACTCAACTGGGCTCCCTAGAACACAGAACCTGCAGCAAGGTTGGAGTTCTGTGGCCTTATCTGGAAGTGCGATTCCAGACCAGTGAACATGAGGGAAATGGAAAGGAGGTGTGGAAGGAGGTGGGGCAACATAGGGTAGTGCCTTCCCCTCTGGCCTCTGCTTCTTAGCAGGTCTCTGGGTAGGCTTTACTGAGACAGCAGAGGGCAACTGGAGAGGGAAGTAGCAGTGTAGCTCCCAGTGTTAAAGTCTTCCCCACTGGGAATGAACCTCCCTACACTAACAAGTTCCAGACCGTGCTTCCTCCAGAGCTGCTGTGGAGGCCAGAATCTGGGAGCCTGGGCTGGAGTTCATCAGGCTGGTGGTGGTGGGAAGAGCCAGAGACCGCAGGCAGTGGACTGATGTGGCCTGCATAAAGTTAGCCATTGGAAAGGCCAGGGCAGAGCAAGCAATTTGTGAGCCTGAGAGACAGCAAGGCTGAGGGACACTGAGACACAGGAGGTGAGTCTGATATTTCTCCCTCTGGAAGCAAAAGCGCCAACTGAGAGTCACCTCAGCATGCAAGAATCAGAGGAGCACCTTAGCCCCTCTGTAGCCTTTGGTGCCCAGCACACCCAGGGTACTACATTTCCCTCTCCTCAGCATTCAGAGGCTCTTTGCGTCCCAGCAGCAAAGGTTGTGCCCCCCTTTACCATCTGCACAGGCTGCAAATGTCTGAGCAAGGAGGATGCTTTGTGACCAGTGATATCCATTGAATCCAATGAGACTAAACATGCGAACATGGCAGATGTCCAGTCGATGGCCAATGAATCAATCCAAAAGGGACTACAGGAGATTGAGGATGCAGAAAGCATAGAAGACTGCCTTTCCTCCTAGGACTCAAGGAGGTCAAAGCTGCAGCATAGAGGTGCATTCTGGTCCACACCACCTCACATCAAATGACAATTTGGGTTATGTAATAAGCTGACATCAGTCTGTTTTTCAGAGTGCAACCTGTGTTAGCCAAATTCAAACCCACATTAAAGAGGGTAATTCTCACCAGGACAGCCCTGTTTTGAGTACAGCAGGGACCTGCTTGGGTGTCAACAGCAAATCTTCCCTGGCCATAGTTCTAGTTCTCTGTTGAGCCAAGAACTGTGCTGCTGCAGACAGGCACTGTGCAGGGTATGGAGTGGAGGGCTTGCTGCCACACACTCACGAAACAAGAATGGCAGCAAGGGCAAAGTGCTTTAGATGCACAATTGCACCTAATTCCCACAGCAGCCCTGTGAAATTAATACTAGTATTATCACCATTTTACAGACGATAATATTTACAAATTGGAATCCAGGTCTGTACAAATCAGGGTCTGTGCTGTTTTAAAATCTTTCACATATACCCAGAACCACTGTTTCACAGCAAGTTTACAGTGACTTTTATTTCATCTTTAAGAGAATCCTGAAATAGGCACATTCTATTGTACCTAGCAAGTGAGGAAGTCAGCGCCCAGCAAGGTTGTTTAAGGTGTTCAGGATCACACAGCAGGTTGGCTGCACGCCAGGACTGGGGACCACAGTGGGTGAAACTGTGAGGAAATCCACAAGCACCTCTAGGTGCTCAGGATTGGCTCCTACAGATTCTAGTCCAATCTCATTCATGACCTCATTTGCTTTTCAGTTTAACACTGCTTGATTTTGGTTTACTACTTTTCCCATGGAAACCTTTTTTAATTATGTCTTATCAGTTATTCTCCACTTATCCCATCAACAAAGGGTCAGTTTTGTGATTTTAAAATATACACTATGTAGACCTTTATCTTTCATCATATGCTAAAATCAACTCACAATGAGTTTAATACTTAAACGTAAGACCAAAAACTATAAAACTACTAACGAAAACCTAGGGAAATCTCTCCTAGATATTGGTCTAGGTGAAAAATTAATGGCTAGGACCTCAAAAGCACAGGCAACCAAAATAAAAATAGACAAACAGGACTTAATTAAACAAAAAAGCTTCTGCACAGCAAAAGAAATAATCAATAAAGAGACAGCTTGCAAAATGGAAGAAATATTTGCAAACTATACATCTCACAAGGGATAATATCCAGAATATACAAGAAATTCAAACAACAGGAAGAAAATGCTACAAATAATCCCATTAAAAAGTGGGCAAAGGATTTGTATAGATTTCTCAAAATAAGACAAACTGCTAACAGATGTATGAAAAAATGCTGAACACCACAAATCATCAGAAAAATGCAAATCAAAATCACAATGAGATGTCATCATCTTACCCCAGTCAGAATGGCTGTTATTAAAAAGACAAAATAACAGATGTTGCTAAGTATGCAGAGAAATGGGAACTCTTATACACTGTTAGTAAGAATGCAAACTAGTAGAACCACTATAGAAAGCAGTATGGAGATTTCTCAAAAAATTAAAAATAGAATACCTTTGACCTAGCAATTCCACTACTGGGTATCTACCCAAAGAAAAAGAAATAATTATATCAAATAAATACCTACACTCTCATAGTTATTGAAGCACTGTTCACAATGGCAAAAATATGGAATCAACCCAAGTGCCCATCAGTGGACAAATGGATAAAGAAAATGTGGTATAGATACACAATGGAATACGATTTGGCCATAACAAAGAATGGAATAATGCCATTTTCAGCATCATGGGTGGAACTGGAGATTATTTGGACACAAAAAGGCAAATACTACCTGCTCTCACTTATAAACATAAGAACTAAAAAGTCTGATCACATGGAGGCAGAGAGTGGAAAGATAGATAACAGAGACTGGGAAGGGTCAGTAGCTGGAGGAGGATGAAGAGAGGTGGGTTACAGGGTACAAATGCACAGTTACGTGAAAGGAATGCATTCAATGGTTGGTAACAGTGTAGGGTGACTATATTTAAACAAAACTGTATTATATTCAGAAGATGACACCTTAAATACCCTGACTTGATCACTACACATTGTATACATCTAACACAATTTCACAGGTATCTCATACATTTGTACAAATTTTTTAAAAGTTACGCTACAGTATACAGTCATTTTTCAGAAGAATCCAGTGATTTATGTCATATGTCTTCATCACAAAAAAATTGAGCTTTCCACATATGCAATATATTATTACACATTTTTGAAAGTTAGGAAAAAGAAAAAGAGACTGGAAGAAAATCACTCCATCTGTAGTCAGTGGTTGGTTTTTCTCTTCCTTCCTGCATGTGTCTTTGTGTTTATTTATTTTTTTGTTTTAGCACCGTTAATGTGAATGGGATTGTCACATCTTTCCTAGTTTGAAAATAACAGTCAGAATAGAAGCATAATTGTACAGCTTAACAAATTATTTTAAAGCAAGTGGCCAAGTCACCATCACCCAGGTCAGGAATGTCCCTGGGACCCCCAGGGTAGAAGGACTGGCACCTTCCAGCCATCCTTCCTCCTTACTGCTCTCCTTCCTCCCCACCCAGTGACCACTAGAATGACCTCCACAGGACACACTTTTCTTGCACATTTTTATTATTTTACCACCTAAGATTGAGTTCCTCAACCTTCATGTCTTCATCTTTCTTTAGTTTTTTTATTTATTTTTTTTTTTTACTTTTTTTGAGATGGAGTTTTGCTCTTGTCACCTAGACCAGAGTGCAGTGGTGCAATGGCATGATCTCGGCTCACTGCAACCTCCAACTCCCAGGTTCAAGCAATTCTCCTATCTCAGCCTCCTGAGTAGCTGGGATTACAGGTGCCCGCCACCACAACCAGCTAATTTTTATATTCTTAGAGACAGGGTTTTACCATGTTGGCCAGGCTGGTCTTGAACTCCTGACCTCAGGCTATCTGCCTGCCTTGGCCTCCCAAAGTACTGGGATTACAGGTGTGAGCCTCCACGCCCAGCCCATGTCTTCATCTTTCCTTATTGTACTTGCAAAAGCCACATTGCATCTGAGTGGCACTCTTATCTTGTCTCTGCTCTCAACAGAAAATTTTCCAACATTTCACTGTTAAGTAGGATCTTTAGATAACTCATTTTTAAATCATTAATGGATGTTCGATTTACCAAAAGCATTTTGCGTAAATAAAAAACAATTATATGAATATTTGCCTTTAATCTACTAATTAAATTACATTGACTGATTTGAAATGTTAAACCAACCTTGCATTCCTAAAATAAACCCTAATTGATCATAATTTGTATATGTTGCTGAATTTTTTGCTTCTGTTTTGCTTAACATTTTTGTGTTTCTGTTCATGAGAGAGATTGATGTGTATTATCCTTTGTGGTAATTTCATTAAGTTTTCATATCAATGTTACTCCGGTTGTGAAGAGTTCCCTTTTTCTGTTCTCTGAACATTTATTTAAACTGAAATTATCTATTTTTCAAATCTTTGGTGGCAGTTATTGGTGGAGCTCTTTGAGCTTGGACTTCTCATCATAGGAAGATTTTAAATTAGTGATTTACTTTCTTTAATATTGATATCTCTGATTAGGCTTTCTGTTGTTTCTTGTATCAGTTATGGCAAGTTATATTTTTCTAGGATTTTGTCAGTTTCATCAAAATAATCAATTTTAATAATATTTTTAAAATATGAATTTGGACTTTAAGAACTAAAGAGAAGATTATCTTTTCTAGGGATGGATGGACAGACAGAAAGAAATACTTCAAAATGACAGTGTTATTGTTTTACACTGGTGATATTTAACTGTAGAAATCCTTATATTCCACTACTTTGCTCCTCATTTCTTCCTAAATTTTTTATTGTCCAGCTTGAATGATACCCTTCTGCCTAAAGAACATCCTTTAGAATTTCCTTTAGAATGGCTTTTCTTCTGGTAAACACTCTCTGTTTTATGTCGTTAGAAATATCTTTTTATCACATTTATTCTTGCAGGTATGTTCATTGGGTATAGAATTCTGCTCCACAGTTTCCTCTGTAGTTGTGTCTCAACTCCTGCCAAACCCATTTGCTGAGTTATAATATTGTTTTTTTTTAATTTTCCAGTTCTATAATTCCCATGTGTCTTCTTTTTCAGATCACCTACAACCCTTCTTGTATGTTTCAGTCACCTGCCAACACTTCCAAGTTTTGTTTTATTTCCTGGAACATAGTAAGCAGAGGTATTTTAGTCTATGCCTGATCATTATGATACCCGTGAGTCTGGATGTTTGTTGTTTTTCCTTGTTCTTCACTCATGGTATATTTTCTCAGATGTTACTAATTTTATGCTGCTCATTATTTTTGACAAAGTATTCATAGTAATATTTTGAAGATTAGGAAGATGACACCTTTCTTCGGATAGGTTATTTCTTTGCTTTTTTCCAGGACATAGGGCACAAAAAATTCAAGACCATCTTAGTCCACACTCAAGCTCTGAGGTGAAGCAGAGCTGGGCTGTAGCCCATGAGGGGCTGGTATACTTTCATTTCACCTTTTCTCCCACAGCTTAGCTCTTTGGTGCTCCATCCTATGGCTGGTTTACAGGATCTCCCTCTTTGCTGGGCTCTGAACCCCTACTTGGATTCCCACCATCTCACAAAGTAACCCAAAACTCACCCTCTCAGACACCTCTTATGGTCAGCAAACATCCCTAGGACATGTGTGTCCTCATATGACTGGTCCACCCTTCTGAATTATTGTCCTCTCTCTGGTCTTGACCAGATAATCCCTCATCTTATCTCTTTAATGCTTTACAAAATATTTTCTTTGATGTTTCTTTAATGTGTTTTAGCTGTCTTCTGTAGAAGGGTTACCAGTCTGGCATTGTTAGAAGCAGAAATCTACATTTCTGTTTCCTTAGTTGTTTGTACAGATAATATATTATTTTTTATAACAGCAATATTTTTGACTACAAAATTGGAAGCTTGGTTTACGGACTAGATTATCTGTCACTTGAATTCCCATTTCTTCTGGTACTAACTGAAATTCGAACTGGCTCTTTGCACTGCATGAATAACCAACACAATGCTATCAAGGCTAATGAGGAGTGTAAGGACATGGGAAGACGGCCACACAGCTCACTCCAATGCAAATGAAGAAACAATCTTTATTTAAATGCTACAAAGAGCCACTGGGTGTGGAATCTGCCACATTGTAGATGCTCACTTAAATGCCGGTTGTGTTTGTGTCTGATGCAAAGATGTGCACACCTGTGTTCTGCTTGGTCATTTCATAAAGATGAACCATGTGGTTTTTAAATGCAGCATTACCAAAGAGTGTCCAGAGTTGGGAGAGATTGTGGCTAAGATCAAATCATGCTGCCAAATCCTGTGAACACATGCCTTTGGCAGGACTGTAGACAAGTTTCCCTAACCCATGGGGGCTTCTGGAGGAAGCTTCATTCCTAGTCCTCCAAGCTCTGCCACTGAGCAGGGAGGTGAGGGCTGGAGGTGCCCATAGATGAGAGCTGTTCACAAGAAGTGTTAATTCCCTGGTCTTTCTGGCTTGTTCCTGCACGGTAGATGGACACAATAATGACAGAGGTGCCCTGAGTAGGACACGGCCTCAGGGAGGAAGTAAATCGCAGGACTTCAGCTGTATGCAGTAGAAGGGAGACCTGGACACAGGCCTGGGATGGCAGTGGAGGGCCAAAAGCCCTGAGTGCAAAGCAGGGTCTGTCCACTGACAGGGCATTCTCAGCAAGGAAGCATTGCATTGAGAGTGGAGTAGACCATCAGGAGGAGTTGTCAGAAAGCAGCGTATAGAAACGGTGTGTTTGGAAAACAACCCATCCTTAGCCCAGAAGAATTTTCTTCACAAGGAAATGAGCAGAGACATTCGTCAGGCACTGTGGGGTCACAGTGGATACCTGCTCCTACAGACAGATGGGGAGAAGAATATCTGGAGGAAGGCCAGGGGAGTTCGTTCTCCTCCCTTCAATTGCCCCCAACCAGGAGCACAGTCGCAGTCAACCTTTGCCTGACACAATAAATGAACTGGGACTTTCCCAAATGTCTGAAACAAAATGCCCCGGGTGTTCTCAGAAGCTGTCACCTATCCATCTTTCTAATCACTTATCTTACCAAAGTGAACAACATTTTCATGTTCTCTCTAAACCCTGTCACAAAGGCAGACCTCTTTTGAAATGTCTATTCTTCTTCTTTTTTTTTTTTTTTTCAAAGCTTAGAACATGTGCATTGTGTGGAACTGGAGCTCCACGGATTCCACACCTCGATGGTGCTGTTCATAATCATGCATAAGTGTGGGTGTCAGAGACATTTGAACCAGAGTGACTCCATCTTGAACAGGGGCTGGTTAAGGTATCGCTGAGACCTGCTGGACTGCATTCCCAGGTTAGGCATTCTAAGTCACAGGATGAGACAGGAGGTTAGCACAAGATACAGGTCATAAAGACCTTGCTGATAAACGGATGCAGTAAAGAAGCCAGCCAAAACCCACCAAAACCAAGATAGCAATGAAAGTGACCTCTGGTCTTCCTCACTGCTCATTACATGCTAAAAGACACTCCCACCAGCGCCATGACAGTTTACAGTGCCATGGCAATGTCAGGAAGTTACCCTATATGGTCCAAAAAGCGGGGGGACCCTCAGTTCTGGGAATTGCTCACCCTTTTCCCAGAAAAATCATGAAAAATCCACCCTTTGTTTAGCATATAATCAAGAAATAAGCATAAAAAGAGCCAACCAGCAGCCCTCCCTTGGGGCTGCTCTGCCTGTGGAGTAGCCGTTCTTTTATTCCTTTACTTTCTTAATAAACTTGCTTTCACTTTACTCTATGGACCCACTTCGAATTCTTTCTGGCACGAGGTCTAAGAATCCTCTCTTGAGGTCTGGATCGGGACTCCTTTCCAGTGACTCTGGGATAATGTTCCATGCACCCCTCCAGATTCCACTTTTATCCTTAAGTTCCTTATTTTTTAACGTCCCCAAATTTAAAGTAAATTGAATCCCATCTAATGAATGCGTCTGTTAGGCTCTGGTAGATTCAGAATCAGCACAAGAGCCAAGTTTTCCCTTGAGAGTCGCAGGGCATCCAAGGTCATGGGCAAGTAGTCGGGGGGCATCTGGGTAAAGACATGAAACCTGTGCTGGGGTCCAGGAGAAAGTCCTGACAAAGGGCATCTCAACCAAGCAGGAGTGATGGAGCCACACAGAAAGAAAATGCTACCCAGGGACAGATGGGTGGGAAGAGTTTGCAGTGGGCCCACATCTGCCTTCCTGGGTGAGTGACATGTAAACGAAGGTTGCAATGAGGGCTATAAGAGCCCAGCCAGACACAAGTATAACACTGACTTTGCAGACAAATGCACTGAAAAACATTGCTAGAGGATGGCTCCAATATTACCGCATGGGTTTATTTTAACTTGTATCAGGGAAATGTGTGAGGGCAGTTAAGCAGTCAAGTGGCATCTTTCCTCTCTCTCTCCCTCCCCCAGTCTGTATCTCTGTCTCAGTATGCATATTTAATATGCTGATTGTAGCTTCTGAGAGCTGTTTTGCAACTTCTGGATTTAAAGAATTCCATATAAATATTAATGATCTGGTGCAGCCAAGACAAATCAGGTTTCTTATCTATTTTTTTCCTCTGGAATCCATGCTGCAGTTAGTTACTGATTTTAACTTGTTTTGATGTGTAAATGAACAAATACATCATGTCTGCTTTGCTCCGTGCAGTGGATTGGATAGATGTTTTTTTCCACTGATAGGTGATGCATTGTCTTGGTAATTAGCATCTTGATTTTGTGATTATTTGTCTGTAGCAGAGAAAATATGCATGCTGATTGTCCAAGGGCAGAGTCTGCAAACCTGTGATGTGTGGGATCCAGGGTTGACATCGCAATGCATTACAATGTAAGCTGTGCACTCTTCCTTTTGGACTCAGGGCTCACCTCCAATTACATTTCCCACATGTGATCATTTTTCTTTAAATGATGTACCTGGAGCTGTTAGAATTTAGCATGCCTCCAACAGCAAAGCTGTTCACACATTTCTTTTGCATCTCTTTTAAGATTGAGGTCTTCTGTGCAGGTCCTACAGAATTATGGTTTTGTGTGGTGTCCCTTGGCTTCTGGTCACTATCTGTGGCCATTTCTGTGACTGCCAGGCCAACCTGGACAGAGGCTGGGACAATCCAACAATGTGCTGGCTGATCTCAGAGGTACTGGAGCATCATTACAAGTGTCTCCAGCACAGCCATGTGGGCAGCCAGTGCTGTCCTCAGATGGCCTCAAGCCAGGTCTCGAAGCTCCACCTGTGTCAGGGGATGTGGCTATGAGGCTGTGGTTACTGGAATGTCCCTGCCTCCTAAATAGCTGATGGTTGAGGACTGACCCCTCTTGCCGTGAGCGACAACTCATGAACAATTGTCTCTGGGAAACTATTTCACTGAATTCTAATAGATATCTAGCAGACAATTACCCCAGATTTCACTTTGTCCTCAAATCTTAGGTTCTGTTGACCTCATGCTAAATCAAAAGTACGAATTGCATTTTAAGGTAAAACCTTGGGTTATTATATAATTGACTATTATATTATTGAAAAAGTTACTAGGAAAAGAGAACAAATCTGAATTAGAAATGTCCATCCAGATGCTACCTCGAATAGATTTAGGAAACTTACTGTAGCCCAGTTAATCCTTACTCTAAGGGTTTTCTGGAAGTAGAGATCCGGAGTTTAGACCCTGTGCTACAGGTGGGCAGAGCGCAGCACACATGCCCACCCCTGGGGTGACGTAGGGGAGCATGCAGGATCAGCGGGGGCCAGGGGCTGCCAAGCAAGAGGATTGCAGTCAGCAGAAGATCGTGTGCTCCTGTGTTCGTCAGAATGCTTTCCCCTGGATGCTGACTTGGAAAGTGGACACAGACGAGCAGGAGAAGAAGCAGTGCTTGGAGGATGATTCTGGGATCTTCGTTTTGAAGCTGCCCTGGGCAGTTTAGGTAGTACTGTCCATAGGGAGTTGGAAATAAGGAGTTTTCAAGAATCATGTGTTATATGAACGAACCTCTTTCCACTCATTTGGGCTTTGTTTGCCACTGATGACCTGGTGAAAGTTCTTTTTGAACCTTGGCCGGGCACTGTAGCTCATGCCTGTAATCCCAGCACTCTGGGAGGCTGAGGCAGTTGAATCACCTGAGGTCAGAAGTTCGAGACCAGCCTGGCCAACATGGCGAAACCCTATCTCTACTAAAAATATAAAAATTAGCTGGGCGTGGTGGCACGCACCTGTAATTGCAGCTACTAGTGGGGGCTGAGGCAGGAGAATTGCTTGAACCCAGGAGGCAGAGGTTGCAATAAGCCACGATCATGCCACTGCACTCCATCCTGGGCAACAGAGCAAGGCTGTCTCAAAAAAAAAAAAAAAAAAAAGGCTGGGCACGGTGGCTCACGCCTGTAATACCAGCACTTTGGGAGGCCAAGGCGGGTGGATGACGAGGTCAGGAGATCGAGACCATCCTGGCTAACAAAGTGAAACCCCGTCTCTACTAAAAATACAAAAAAGAAAAAAATTACCTGGGCATAGTGGCGGGCACCTGTAGTCCCAGCTACTCGGGAGGCTCAGGCAGGAGAATGGCGTGAACCCGGGAGGCGGAGCTTGCAGTGAGCTGAGATTGCACCACTGCACTCCAGCCTGGGAGACAGCCAGACTCCGTCTAAAAAAAAAAAAAAAAAAAAAAGGAAAAGAAAAGAAAGAAAACTCCACCTCATTCGGGCTGATGAGAGTCCCAGTTGGGCACCGTGGTTCTGGCCAAAGGGCTGTCCTCAATGCCTGATTCACCCGGGCTGCTGGAGTGGAAAGCGGGGCTAGGAAGAGCCTTGGCCCATGACGAATGTTCGCCCCTCCTGCTGCCTGGCTGTGACTTTTTCTCCTCAAGAGCGAGACAGTCACCATGGGCCACATTCACAGTAGAGATGGCCTGGGGCTCCACCTCTCCCTGCTTCAAGGGCTGAAATTCACAGGCAGCTGTGGGGACAGGGAAGCCCAACTGCTCTCTCACTGGCACACTGGGACTTGAGTTGGCCACAGCTGGAGAACCTTCTATTAATTACTTTCTTCCCTTTTTGTAGACTTTTTAGGTGTACTCCATTTGATGAAAACCTAATCTTTTAAAACTCCCAATATTTACAATGGGTAAGTCAAGGGCAGTTATGTGCATCACAAATACCCGAAGGTAACATTAACGTATTAACATAATGTCTTGCAATTTACTTCAAGTATATTTAAAATACAGGTTTACACAGAAATCTATTTTACAGACTTTTCCAGGATGAGATCTTCTTATGAAACAAGATGTTAGAGCACATTCAAAACATCTTTGGCAGCTAAACCCCGTAGTCTCCAATGCTGAATTTTAGTGTGTCCTTCCAGTTGTATACCTAAGAAAAGATATTTTAATTATAAAGGTATGATCTATCAATGCTTTCTAGAATATAAACCCGCGACAAATAATGCAGAAATTATTTTAAATTTTGGCAATATTATCTTCTAAGTATTTTTTTTTCTTTGAGACAGTCTCGCTCTGTCGCCCAGGCTGGAATGCAGTAGCGTGATCTCAGCTCACTTGCCTCCTGTGTTCAAGCGATTCTCCTGCCTCAGCCTCCTGAGTAGTTGGGACTACAGGCGCCTGCCATCATGCCCAGCTAATTTTAGTACTTTTAGTAGAGATGGGGTTTCACCATGTTGGCCAGGCTGTTCTCAAACTCCTGAGCTCAGGTGATTTGCCCACCTCGGCCTCCCAAAGTGCTGGGATTACAGGCGTGAGTCACCGCGCCCCTCCAATAAAATCTTAAAGGTGACAATCCATCACCCACCAACTGACCCACTTCAAGTGACAGCACCGCAGGACCCCTGTGTCCAGACCTCTGCACACAGGAACATGAAACGTGTGCACATAGCAAAATACTCGGGAGGAATACACAAGATATTATGTATGCTGATCTCATAGATGAGACAATAATTAAAAAGTAACTGAAACTACCTTTCCTGTTGGTAAGGGAAAGCTTTCAGCCACAAATAAGGCAATAAGTACCTCTCAGACCGCCGGATGCCCATCAGTAAGGATGGGGCTGAGAAATGTAGATGGAGGGAATCATGTGAATGATATTGATAACATAAGCTCAGTTCTCTTGGCCAACCCTTGCACTCTAGAATTAAAGCTAAGATTAGGTTATGTTCAGAAAAACAGCATACAGTAGTGCTTTGTATGGAGGACAGTAATTTTGTGTGTCCATATGTTGGTGCAAGCCAAACCTATAGATTCACATGAGGGGTGACAAATGAGTCATTGGTTGATCAGCACATTATAGATTCTCATGGGAATTCAGGGCTATTTTAGGTTCATCTCAGTGTCATGGGCATTTTAAAGTTGCTCATCACATTACCATCTACACCTCTGCTGTAAAAGAATGGCATAGCAAGAGGACAGGACCCATGCTTCATGACTCTGGAGGTAGCAGTTCTCGGCATTGTCCCCCTTTCCTTGCCTCTTTGCTTAGCTTTAGCATTTTCTGGTGCTTAGGGAGTTATAAGAATCCCAGACAGAGAGCATAGCAAATGCCCAATTTAGAGCTGAAAAAATTACCTCGATCTTGTGCTTTGACGTGGAAGGCGGATGTGGGATGCCCTTTGCTTTTCTTTTTCTGTCCTTCCTTTTAGACGGGGCACTCTTTATTTTTAACCTGTCTAGACTGTGTATAAAGTAGTAAAGGGTCTCTGAAGCACAGCTGCAGCATTCACTTGTATCAGTCTGTATGTATGTCCCTGGAAGCTTTGCATTGTGGCAGCACTCAAGCACACGCAGGAGCAGAGGATGATGAGCCCCTGGACTCTGCTGGGAGCTGGAAGGGATGGATGCCTCGGTGAATTCGGAAATAAATGATGATGCAACAGGACTGCAGACTGCTCAGGGGACTTGGAAATAGCAAAACAGACAGGCCGAGAGAGGTGCCTTTGAGAGCCGGCCCTGCACTAGAGTATAGGAAATTGGAAGAATGAGTTTATAACCAAGTCACCAGCACAACTGACTCTCCAGAAGCTCCATGGTTTGGGGCCACTTGAACATTCGTATCTCAGCTCACCGTGCAAGGCCCAACCTCTATCTGGACAGTATCACCCCTCAAGAGCCCACTCCACCCAGTCTGAGCTTGTGTTTTCCACACATGTCTGCACCCCAAGGCTTCCCCATTTCTCCCATTCTGCCATTATCCTCTTTGCCCCTTCCCTATGCTCCCAGGTCCATCCCACGTGCAACCCTACCCACCACTACCACCACGTGGTGCCTCTGATCATCTCTTTTTGGTCAAAAGGAAAAGCACAGGAGCTTCCAGGCCACCCTGGAAAGGTTTTCAGGCACAGAAAACACAAAGAACAGGTGGGCAATACTTTGTGGTGCTGCCTGCCAGGAATCCTAAACACAGGTGAAAACATGGAAATTGCAGCTCTCACCCAGCTAATTTTAGACTGACACTGGTGGGTGGACAGACAGGGTATCTTGAGGCTCTCCAAGCTCAGTTTTAAAATGATTCTCTGCATTCCTGTGATAATTTTGAAAAATTTTGCCCTGCTCTTCATAGGTGTATAGAATGCTTTGCATTCCTTTGGGGATGTCATACGGGGTGTGAGAACCAAAAAGGATATGGTAAGTGGCGATTCTTCATTCCAGAGCCACCTGTGTCCATGCAACGATTCCGAATCACCCGCCGTGGGCACTCGGAAGCATGTTTATGCATGAAGCTGTGCACACAGTGGGGCCGAGTGCTAACCAGCCAGAATGAATGTACTATCCCCATCTCTGATTCCACAGCAGGGCTCCTGAGTCACGCACACCACCCACAAAGGAAGCTCAGATTTATGCATTGCCTGATTGTTCTGGTCCTTAAGCTGGATTTTAGGTAATTGGAAAGGTATCTTGCAAGTAACACTCTCAGCAGGGCACAATTTATTATGCATGAAAGTTGAATCTCGAGAAAGGGAGTTGCCCCAAATTGGCTGATGAGCTGATGAGTCTGGAGGGAGGCAGAGCCCTTCACGAAGCCACCTGACCTTCTCCCTGCCTGGCCCAGGCACTGTGTATTTGCCCAGGTGCATGTAAGTGTTCTTTGCCCAGAGCTGTGCTTTGGTGCTGCCCAGGGAGAGGGAGATGGGTCCACAGGAGGAAGCCAGGCCACTCTCGGCGCCTTTGCCTTGTCAAGAAGGGCTGCGTCTTCCTTGAGGGCTTTGCCCTGCTGCAATGACAGGAAATGAGTTGAACTGGCATCTTATTTCCTTAGTCAGAGGGGCATCTTCTGTCTTCAGCCAGCTCCCAGGCACGCTTCCTGGCAGATTCTCTCAAATCTGCTCCCCTAGCTGAACCGCGCGATGCTCAGGATGTTGCCTCTGAGTGTTCGCCTTATTTCTGCTGCTGGAACTACTGTCTGCCCACATCCAGGGCTCCAAACCACGGCCCATAGCTCCCTCCCCTCGCCTCACCACATTCTCCAGGTTGTGAATCCCAAGCATTCTCTCTCTACGAAGGCTCCTGGCCTCTCCGTTCCTGTCTGCTGTCCCTTTACTCTAGTCTGGTTCTCATGGCCTGCCACTTTTTGGAACCATTAGATTGTTCTTCCAGTTCACCACCCTGTTTTCGTACCTCCCTTTTCTCTTGTGTCAGCCAAAGTCCCCAAGTTAATGCTCCTAAGGCGGGTAAGCTGGTGCCTGTCTCCAGCCCAGGCTTCAGCGGTTCCTGATGCTCTGCAGAGCTCACTCAGAGCACCTTTGCTGGATGCTGGTGGCTCTCACAACTCAGCTTAGGGCTCTACTTCCAGCACCCCCCTCCTACCCACAGCAGGACCATCCTGCCCACAGGGTCTCAGCAGGGCCACACCCTCCCTCTTCCACTCTCTCCTGCCTTCCGTACCCTGGTGTGCACTTGCCACCCCAACCTTTCATGGCCTGTCCTCCCATGCCACCCCTCCAGGAGCCCTTCCTCAGCCTCTACCTGGAGGCCTTCTACCCACAAGCTTCCACTTCCTCCACAGGAAATGGGCCAGGTGCCTCTCCCAGGCCCCTCCTCATGCAGTGTGGCTCTGCTGTTCGGTTTTAGCCCATGGTGGTGGTCTCCCTTGAGCATTCTAAGTTCAAGAATCATAGCGAATCTGGCCAGAGCCCTCTTGTTACTGTCACATGTGATCCCCGAGAATGGGATAATACTGTAGTTCAGGTGTTCTAAAATAAAATACAGGGAGCACCAAACCCTGCACTGCTTCCTGTAATTGCATGTCTTAATGAGAGTGTTCTTGACATATCCAGTTCCATTGCATAGCTGTGCTGACAGGGACATAGCCACTTAATGGCAAGAGCAAGAAAAATATTGCCCCAGGGAATATCACATAGTTTATGTATCAAGTGCTCTAAGGGTCTGCGTGGTTAGAGGCAAAAAATTCAACCTGCCACCACTGTGTGCCTTTCATGAGAAAGGCCGATTCTTTCTGCAAATTCTTCATTAATCCTCGTCACCACTTAGGAGCACGGAGGCCACCCAAGACTTTTCTTTTCTCCAAATAATTCATCTTTTTTATTTAGTTAGGAACAGTCTGACCTTAGCTGAAAGGGCTGGGAAGGTGCCTTTAATTTTTGGACAGGGCTTAACCCTTTGGTGCCAGGACAGACATCAAGTGCCCCTGAGTCCTGAGTCTACTTGGGAATATTTGTGATGGTCCCTGTTGACATAAACATCCTTGTGCCTTTGTCTTAAAGCAGGAGAAGAAAGCAGCCTGCGCTATTATTCATGACACGTGGCATCCCAAGCCATAAGACTAAAGAATGGCTTTGGCAGCAGGACTTAAAACTGATCTTGGCACAACCTTTCATTAACCTGCAAAAGATTAATTTTATTTCCCAGTAACTTAACAGAATTCAAAAGCTAGGAGAAAAGGCTTAAAGGAAAGTCAACCTTAGATATGCTTCTAAATATATCTTAACTCAGAAATATTCCCCCTCGGTCCCAGCACAGAATTATAACAGCTCTTCATCTTCAAAAAGTGTGCATGAAGGGTTTTGGCTCTTGGTGGTCCATAAACAAATGGTTGCAGGAGTCAAGAACTCAGGGTCTGGGAGGCTCCTGGATCTAGACACATCACTGCCAGCCACTCAGGAGCAGGGACAAACCCCAGAGGGTATCCACCCCAACAATGGGACACATCCTGCGTGCCCACCACAGGCTGTCACATCCTGAGCTTTTCCATGTGCCAGGCACCATGCTGAGTGCTTCATGAGCTCTGTCACATGCGTGCCTCCACAACAGTGAAGAAATGGGAAGGAATGCTTTATGGATGAGGAGATTGCGTCTCTGGGAGATGGCACCATGGGATGGGGTGAAGGCAGAGTGTCAGAGCAGACCCTCCCAATGCTTGGCTAGACTGCCCACCTCCAAGGCAACCTGGAAGATATCAGACCTCCCTGTTACTTAGATAAAGGGTCTGGGTGCTTGGGGTTGGAAGTTTGGAAAGCATCCTGGTGATGGCCAGTCCCAGCTATGTGACCCTGGCCAAGTTACTCCCTATCCCAGGGCCTCTGAGATAAGATAAGACAAGATGTGGTGAGGCTGACAGCTGCTGTGTGTGCTGTATGGGAGCAAGCAAGCTTACTCTGCAAATCAGAGAGACAGCACCATCCGCACCTGGACAGCCGCTCCCTGTCCTGCCGTCTCCCTGGACAGAGCTGCATGCCCAGGCCTGGTGCAGTCTCCTTGCTGGCCTCACCATCAGCCTTCCATGACACAGACCTGCCCATGGACCCCAGCATGGAGCTAGGACTGGGGGAGAATTTGCCCTCAGCATACCCATTGTGCCTAGCCAGACCCCGAGCTTCCTGTGTCCCCCATTGTGGATCCTAAAGCCACCCGCACCCCCTGCCTCGACACCTCGACACAGAGGTTCTCCCTTCATGCTTGCCCTCCTGACCTTGTGCCGGAACTCCTGCTCAGCCCACACAGAACCAGCTCCTGAGGCGTCTCCCAGAGCACTTCTAGACTGACGGAGTGCCCCTGCAGCTCTTCTCCAGCTACAGTTGGGACTTTAAGGAACATTCCCAGCTTAAATCATGACACCCAAAGGACAAGGGCATAAATGGCATAAATGGGATTTGGAACCTGAATTCTTAGTGTCTGGAGATAGAAGAGGATGGTAATCTAGGGCTTTGGGGGATAACATGAATGGAGAGGCCACGCTGCCTCCCAGGTAGGGGAGAGAGGCTGTTACCAGTGCTGGGTGAGGCAGACCATGGAGAGCACCCTGATCGCCAGCAGGGTTGGGCATCGCTCTCAGATCTTTTCTTTTTTTTGACAGTATCTCTCTCTGTTGCCCAGGTTAGAATGCAATGGCACTATCACGGCTCATAGCAGCCTTGACCTCCGGGGCTCAATTGATCCTCCTGCCTCAGCCTCCCAAGTAGCTGGGACTATAGGCACACACCACCATGCCCACCACACCTGGCTAATTTTTAAATTTTTTTGTAGAGATGGGGCCTCACTATGTTGCTCAGGCTGGTCTTGAACTCTTGGGCTTAAATGATCCTCCCACCTCAGCCTCCCAAAGTGCTGGGATTATAGGCATGAGCCACTGCACCCAGCCTCACTCTGAGATATTAATGTGCATGATTAGAATTTTTAGTATTTGTGTAATCTGTGGTTTGGTAAAGGAATATAATAAATATACTTTTTTGTTTGTTTGTTTGACTGGTTGTTGTAAAGAGTGAAGTAGGGAGGCAACAACCAAGAATAAAGGGAACTGGTTCATCAGAGCACTTTCCCCAAACCTCCCACTCTCCAGTGAAAACAGAATCTGAGGGGAACTAACCTAAAGTTGCTAATTTAAGACTCTGGAGTGATCACAGCAATATATTAAATTAGATCTTAGAAACTGGGGCTAGGAAAATCAAAAGAAGGAAGGAAGGAAGGGAGGGAGGCAGTGAGAGAGGGAGGGAGAGAGGGGGAGGGAAGGAGGGGGAGAGGGAGTCACATGGGAGGAATGAGCTAACCCTCCACACAGATCCTTTTTGGAAGTTGTCAGGGTATAAATAAAACACAAATACTATTAAAGTGCTAATTATTGACAAATTGTTGTCAAGGAGAAGTCCTGCTTCGCCTATTTAAATGCTTAGGCTATACTTAGAATGTTTATATGCATAAATTAATGTAATTGGTGAGTGGAGAATGAAATGAACAGAACTTAACAATACGTTGTAGTTTGGACCAGGTGTGGGGAAATGTTCTCAAACGTCTGACTTGTCAAATATTTTAAAGCAGCATTATTGCTTTCAAGCACTTCTGTTACCTTGCAATTAACAAGTTTATGTTTCAAAGGAGTTATTTCAGGGGCCTACTTTAATAAGTGAAAGCTAATATTTGAAATTAACAACCAATTTGTACATGTTTATTGAAATTCTTAAAGACGTTAGTATCTTAAGTAGGTTAGGCAGCTTCCTTGCTAATATTTGAACATCCATGTAATTGGTCCACACAGCGTTTTGTCCACCCCTAATAGCTTGCCTTTCCTTGTATGATGGTCTTCTAAAGATCCTCACACCCCAACACCCGTGTGAAATGAAATGGACCCAGGGAGGGGTGTTGCTCCAATGTTGCAGGAAACAGGGACTCTGATAATCAGAGAACCCCACCACCCACCTGAAATCCCTAAGGGGGTGATGGGCAAGACCTGGGTTCAGCCTGGATCTTCCGACCCCAGGTTGTGCTCTCTTACAGCTCCTTTAGCACGCTTCCAGAACCAAGCTCCTGACCCAGCAGGAGAGGCCACCTCTCTCTAACTGCTGGGCCCCTCAGTGAAGACTGTCGAGCTTTGTGGGAGCCTGGGAGCACAAGGAGCCCATGCTGCACCCACTTATCCTCCCCATGGCCCCAGGGCTAGGCAGGCTTTTTCGGGGTCAAGAACTCACCCAGTTTCCCCTCCAGGTGGCCTCTCCTCACAGGCACATTTTCAGAGGGGACACAGGTACTCATTTACCCCACACTGCTGTCCCTGAAACGGGCGCCCAGTGGAAAGTCTGCGGAGTCTTTCATCTTCCACCTCCTCTCAGTTCGCTGCTGCCCAAAGTTCTCAATGTCCCTCTGCAGCTCAGAGAACGTGGGATTCTTCCCCTCTCCCCTCTAGAGGAAGGACCCCTAAGAGGGCCAGGGAAGTCATTTAGCACATCCATGAGCCTGGGTGGAAAATGAGTTACATCATTATTTTCATCAACCTCTAGCTGAAATTTAGCACTTCCTCCAATTAGGAGTGTAAGCAGCACACGGCAGAGTTTGTTGTGACTTTGTACCAGGAGAAACCACAGATGTCTTCACATCACATAACAGCTGTTGATGGTATCTTAAAATATTGTTTATGCTCATCACTACTTTAAAAATGCAAACCCAAATGTTAGTTGCTATTTAATGTCTTAAAGTAGCCCATATATTTCTATATTGATTATGATTTTTAATATTTCCAAAGCTCTATTTCAATATATTTGGTTCATCTTTTAAGCCTCTGTATTTTATTGTATACATTTAAGAACACTATTCCGAGACAGGGGCTGTGGCTCTAAGAAGGTGAGGTTTTCTACCTGGCGTTGTGACATGTTGTCCATCTGGCCAGCACCTCCTTCCCACCCAGCTCAAGGCCTTTCACCAAAGCCTTTCCAGGGGCTCGCGCCCCTCCTCCACCAACATCCCCCCAGCTCAAGGACGGAGTCTTTGTTGCACCAAATGGCCTCAGCTCACTGCAAGCTCTGCCTCCTGGGTTTTTACGCCATTCTCCTGCCTCGCCTCCCGAGTAGCCGGGACTACAGGCGCCCCCACCTCCGGCTAGTTTTTTGTATTTTTTTAGTAGAGACGGGGTTTCACCAAGCATCCCCCTGACCTCGTGATCTCCGCCTTTGGGGATTTTGAGCCACCGCGCCCGGCCTGGGGAATTCGAAGGAAACTGAAGCTCCCATTCCAGACAGGGCCGAGATCATGTTGCCAGTACAAGGGTGGGCCAACCTTTCTTCCCTCAGGCAGTGAAAGGCCTGCCTTCTGCACTCTCAGCCACCTCAGGGCCCAGGTTTCTGGGTTCAGCAGGAGAAAGCACAGAATCTGATTTGTGGGGAGCAGCAGCAGCTCCCAGGAGAAGGTGCAAGGAGGCCCCGGCAAGGCGGAGCAGAAAGGAGCAGGTGCAGGGGGTGAGGCAGCTGCACAGGGCTGAGGCAGCTGGACGGGGCTTCAGCCTTCACACCTGGACAGCAACTGGCTGAGCCTGGAGGAGAGAAAATCACCTGCTAGCTTTGCTGTTTGCTGCTGCTGTGATGCCCAGCTGCTGCTCATAGGGTATGCGCTTCCCAACCCTTCACTGAGCTACTGTTGACACACAGGGTGCCGGCACTGGGGACACAGCACAGAGCAGGACCAAGGCCCTGTCCTTGTAGGGTTTGAAATACCAGGCCAGGTAGCAGAGCCCCGGCCTGCTACCTTCAGGGTGCTGACCTTCAGAGTGTGGGCCAAAGAGGTGGCTTCGGCAGCTTCTGGAGGTATCTGTCCCCTTCCACGGCCCTCCGTGGCATCCGTGTACTCTCAGGCCTCCCCCTTCTCCTGTAGCTGCTTAGGTCACTCAGGAGGTTTACATAACAGACACAGAAAATTTACCCGATGTGATAGGTGGGCCGAGAAGAGGTGGCCGCCTGGATGCTGTCCCCAGGGTTCTCCCACAGCACGGGGCCTGCACCCCATCGCGTGGCTCTGCAAGGGGCTGCTCACCCTCCAGCCATCCCCACCGAACGTCCGTGCTCCTGGCCCGCATCCTTCCTCTCCCTCACCTCCTAAACTCAGTCCCGACTCTGCCCCATCAGGACACCCTTTCTCTCTGCTGCCCTGCCACCTCCCAACCGGTTGATTGGAGCACAAAAGGGGACACGGCACTACTCTGAACCAGGGAAAGCTGGGAATGGACTTGCGTGCCTTCCTCACAGTCACAGCTGCACCCTTTGGAGGTGCAACAGCAATGCCTGTAAGACCAGACCTTTAATGAGCTTCTAGACACTGCCTGCCTGGTGCTCCTGAGAACTCGACTTTATAAGAGCCACCTCCTTCTCCGAAAGGATCCCAGACGTAGGCAACCCATTTCACCCTCAGACTCCCCGGTCAACATGGCAAGGCCCAGGGGTGCATTTTGCCCTCTGAGATTTACCACAAGGAAGCCCCCCAAAAGGGCGGGCAAACCCAAGACCTTCCCCGCTGGGCTCCTGGCCAAGGAGCTCAAGAAGGGGAGGCTGAGGGAGAGCTCAAGAAGGGGGATCCTGGGGGGAGAGTCTAGGAGAGGGGAGACACTGGGAAGGGGGTCCTGAGGGAGGGTCTGGGAGTGGGGAGAGCCCGGGAAGGGGGTCCTGAGGGAGGGTCTGGGAGGGGAGAGAGGCTGGGGAGGGGTTAGAGCCCGGGAAGCAGGGAGAACCTGGAGAAGAGGGAGAGCCCAGGGATGGGGGAGAGCCTGGGGAGGGGCAGACCCCTGGCGTAGTGGAGGGGAAATCCCGGTGAGTGGGGAGAGCCTGGGGAAGGGGGATGCTGAGAGAGAGCCTGGGGAGAGGGGAGAGCCTGGGAAGTAGGAAGAGCCCAGGGAGGGGGGTCCTGAGGCAGAGCCTGGGGAGTGGGGAGTGCCCAGGAAAGGGGGAGACCCTGGGGAAGGGGAAGAGCCTGGAGAGGGGTAAGAGCCCTGGAAAGGGGGAGAGCCTGGGGAGGGGGGAGAGCCTAGGGAGGGGGGAGAGTCCAAGGAGGGGGGTCCTGAGAGAGCCCAGGGAGAGGGGAGAGACCGGAGGTGGGGAGAGTCCGGGGAGGGGTGTCCTGAGGGAGAGCCTGGGGAAGGGAGAGAGCCCTGGGAGGGAGGAGAGCCCCGGGATGGGGGAGAGCCCCGGGAGAGGGGAGAGCCCCGGGAGAGGGGAGAGCCCGGGGATGGGGGAGAGCCTGGGGAAGGGGGTCCCTGGGAAGGGCCCAGGGAGGGGGGTTCTTTACCATCTCTGGGAGGCAGAGCACCTGTCCTCCTGAGCACTGTGGGGCTCAGCCTCTCCTTCTCTTGCGGGGTCATTTCTGACCAGGCAAATTGTGTCCCGACGAGCCTGCTATTCTGCCCACCCAGAGGAGTATTCTCCTCTATACTCCGAGGAGAAAAAGACATCATCCCAACAGCAGCTTCATTTGCTTTGTATTTTCCTCTCATCTTTTGAAGCTGGAAGAAGAGGTTCTGTATTAAAAATGTTCCTTCCCACTGTGCGTAATGCTAATGTCCTCCACATATTAAAGCTAATGGAATATTTTACACACTGAGAATAGCCGCTGTGACCTTTTCTTCTTTTGGATGAGCCTCTTATTTTTTTCTCTCTTACCTCTTCCCCTCCATGTGACTCTTTTTCCTTTTTCCTTTCTTTGTTTTTTATTTTATTTATTTTGTGGTGGTGGTTGTTATTTCAGATATGTAACTACTGTAGCCAAGTGACCAGGGCATTAGGGCTTGTATTTCCTTAATTGCAACAACAAATAATATCATCAAATAATATACAGGGAGACAAAATGCACCTGTTTTCTTCCAGGTATGGCCTCTGCAGAACCTCCCGCTCTTATATGCGAAGACTGAGGTTTACAGTCTCCTTTGCAGGGCGAGAGTGTTGAAGCCTCCTGGAATTTAAAACTGCCAAAAGAGTTAAAGAGAAGCTGTGGTCTTGGTTCTATCTCACTGTTTTAAATGCTGGAAAAATGAAAATGCCTATGATAAGCCTGTGAGTCTGACTTAGTGGAACCCTCAGCCCTCAGCCAAACTTGGCTGGTGTTACACCTCAAGGATCCTTTAATCGGATGTGTAATGAGGATCTGGACTGGCTGCGCAGTGTGTACACGTAAGCTCCTAAGGCCTTCGCTGCAGCTGCTCTGAAGAGTGGGGACCCAGGGCCATTCCTCCTGGGCCCAGTGGTCATTGTCATCATCAACTCTGTTCTCTTTAAATGCTGCTGTTATGAAAGGAACTGGAGGGTAGCCAATCATTTGTACAACACTAATTCAGTCTTGTTTCACTTCTCAATATTTGCGAAGTGGTAAGAGAGACAAGTCTGCCATCTTCGTGTTCCTGTTCGTAGATGATTGTCAGGGGAGCTGGTATTTATGTGCCATAAACAAGAGCATGCATTTGCAAGTGCACGCACACACATAATTCAAGAACCTTGCTTCTACATTGTATTTATTTTTAACGTTTATAATTAAGATAAATGTAGTGTTGCCACTATGTAATAGCATAGCCCAGACTGACTACATTATCTTCATGATATTATTAGTCAACAAAGCTCCAACCATTAAAGAAAAGTCATCTTTTAGTGACCAGAACACATTGTATCACAGACCCCATGTGGCATGACCCAGCCTAACTTTCATGTGCAAAATCAGGATTCAGTGTCTTCCATTTGAGTGGCATTGAGGGAGAGAAAGGGTGACGCAGAGGCTTCCAGGTTCAGACCCTGCATGAGGCAAAGCATGTTGTGGAGTTCTGCACATGAGGAAACTGAGGCCCTGGGAATTTAAATATGGACTCAACTAAAGAGGTTCAAAATCCTGGCCGCCCTGGAGAGCTTCCCTAAGACTCTAGAGGAGAAGGTAAATTCTTCTTCAGGATAACCTTGTATCAGTTGCTGCAAACTTCAAGCCACAGTCTATGTGATTCTTATCGGTTTCAAAGGAAAGTATTTCATACACAACTCCAGCTCCCCGTTTTCTGATAAATCTCAAAATTTTATTTACGACACTGATCTATTTATTGCTGCTACCCATACATGGTGGCATAAACAACTTTTTCATTATGCTCATGATTTCTGTGATTGAGAGTTCAAGAGGCACCATGAGGATGGTTTGTCTTTACAACATGATGTCTGGGACCTCGGCTAGGAAGACCCAAAGCTGGGGGTGACCAGACAGTACGGTCTGGAAACACTTGGAGATGTCTTTACTCCCATATTTGGTCATCAGTGCTGGCTGTTGGCTCGTACTTTAAACCAACTATCCATAGGAGGCCCATCTCAGTGCCTTTCCATGTGGTCTCTGCACATGGGCTAATTTGAGCTTTCTCACAACACAGCAGCTGGGTTCCTCAAGCAAACATCCTACATCAAGGTGGAACACAAGATCTGGTTGTGATCCAACCTTCAAAGCCAGGCAGCATCACTTCTGCTGGGCTCTACTGGTCAAGGCATTCATGGGAGAAGACATAGATGTCAAGGCTCCAGAAGATTATAAAGGATGGGGAAAATTGCAGCTGCTATTTTGGGACTATATAGTCTGCCATAGCTGTATTTCCAATGATGAAAGAAAATTATACACATAACATATTTGTATTAATAGGTTCACAGGAAAATGAATAATGACAGAACAATTATTTTCCTAAATACTTTATTCCAAAACAATATATCAAATTAACAAAATATCTTTGACCTAAAATGCCTTCTGTCAGTCTTATAAGTTCATGGCATTATTTCAGTAAAAGGTAAAAGGCATTTTGACTGAGATGCTATTATACATGGCAGATGCCCGTTGGCATACATAGCAATGATGATAAACACATTACCTGATGGAGATAAAAGGGCTAAGAATCTTGTGAATCTTCAATGAGCAAAGCAAACAGCATTATGTTGATAACGCTAAATGATAGCGTTAAATATTTTGAGAGTGTTAAAAATAAGCTAAGTTAGCATATTCCATCAAATATGTGCAGCCTGATGTTTTATATGTGTACGAGAAAGGAATAGAAACTGTCTCAACAAAAGAGAGCAACCTTAAAGCATTTGCTAATCTTCCACAAGCATCTCACTTGCTATTCTAAAAACAAAGTGTTGGGAAAGCTTCTCTATTTACTTTTGCTACTTAAGTAAATAATTTATCACATCATAAGTGCATAGCACTTTGAAGGTTTCAGTTGGTTGGCTTAGCACAATTTGGCATTCTCTCTTGTTAAATGGCCATTTGCAAAATGTCTTATTTCAGATCTGCTGAAATACTGCATTTCTAAGTTTACACCCTACTTATTCATATTTTTAAATAACTCTTTTGCCATTTAGTCCCAAACCCATGTGCTGATATGTCTGCCGGGTCTCATTTCTTCCCCTGTATTAGTATCTGAAGCAGTGGTATGCTTTTGTTATGGGGGAAACTCTACCCTGGGAAGAAACAGAAAGATTTTAAAGTCATGCCTTTTTCTGGAGTGCACCCCAGGCCACCTATGCACTCCAAAGAATGATACTTGATCAAATCAGAGAACATTTCCTTCCCTATGCCCTACCACCATGTGAATGAGCATAAAAGGTTGGCAACCACTAGTGTAACATATGAAAATAACCATGAGTTGAGCTTGAGAAGCCACAAGACATATATTCTGACTTAGGTGCCACATATAGAGGAGCCCAAATGCCAAGGGAGGAGGCAAAAATAAGGACATTAGAAGTTTCTGACACATAAATCTACACCAAACATCTAATACACTTCAACTCCTGGCCAAATTAACATCAATTCTCACCTGAAAGTCTTATTTAACTCAGTATCTTCTGCCCTATACCATATGTCTATATTTCAACAAAATATTACAAGGCAGGCCACAAGTCAAGAAAACACTGATGAAACAAAATAATCATCAGAACCAAACTCAAATATGACTCAGATGTTGGAATTGTCAGACATGTAATTTAAAACAAGTATGATCAATATGTGAAAGGCTTTGATGGAAGAGGTAGACAACACTTAAGAAAATGGATGTCAGCAGAAATATGAAAAGAAATGCCAGTAATACAAAAAAGACAAACAAATAATTTTTTATTGGGCTCATACATAGATTTGACATGGCTGAAGAAAGAATCAGTGACCTTGAGGGTAGGTGAAAAGAAATGACCCAAACTGAAACACATTGAGAAAAAAGAATGGAAAATGAAACAGAGCAGGACAGAAAGTCCAAGAATGTGGAACAATATGAAATGGTGTAACACAGGGGTCTCCAACCCCCAGGCCGTGGACCAGTACTGGTTTGTGGCCTATTAGAAACTGGGCCGCACAGCAGGAGGTGAGTGGCTGGTGAGCAAGCATTACCAGCTGAGCTCTGCCTCCTGTTAGATCACTGGTGGCATTAGATTCTCATAGGAGTACAAACCGTATTATGAACTGCACATGTGAGGGATCTAGGTTGCACTCTCCTTATGAGAATCTAATGCCTGATGACCTGAGTTGGAACGGTTTCATCCTGAAACCATCCCCTCTGCACTGATCTGTGGAAAAATAGTTTTCCACGAAACTGGTCCCTGGTGCCAAAAAGGTTGGCAGGCACTAGTGTAACATATGAAAATTGGAATACCAGAAAAAGACACAAGAAATATTTTTTAAAATCATGGCCAACAATATTCCAATATTAGTCATAGACACCAAGCCACAGTCCTAAGAAACTGAGAAAACATCAAGCAGAATTAGAACAAAAAACAAAAACAAACCAACAACAACCAAAAGTAACTGAGATATATCCTGTTAAAACCATGGAAAATTGAAACCAAAGAGAAAATCTTGAATACATCTGAAAAGAATGAAGATGTTCTCTTTAGAGAAATAAAGATTAAAGCTACAGCAGACTTATCAGAAACTGTGCGACTCTGTAATCCCAGCTACTCGGGAGGCTGAGGCAGGAGAACCACTTGAACCCGGGAGGCGGAGGTTATGGTAGGCTGAGATCATGCCCCTGCACTCCAGCTTGGGCAAGACTACCTCAAAAAGAAAGAAAAGAAAAGAAAAAAGAGACTGTGCAACTAAGAATGCAGCTTACTGCAATCTTTAAAGATTTGAAGAAACAAATAAAGAAAAAAATACTGGCAAGTTAGAATTGCATATCCAGTAAGAGTATCCCTCAAAAGTCAAGGATAAAGTAAAAACTATCTCAGATAAACAGCTGAGGGAATTCATTGCCAGCAGGGCTGAAGTCTATAAGAAATAGCAAGGAAATTCTTCAAACAGAAGGAAAATGTTACAGGTCAGAAATTTGGATCTACATAAAGAAAAAAAGTACAGCAAAAAAGGAATAACTAGAAGTGAAATAAAATATTTTGTTTTTCTTGCTCATAATTTATCTAAAAGATCCATTTAAAGCAAAAATAGTGACACTGCCTTTGGTGATTATAGCATGTGTTCAAGTGAAAAATGAAAACAGCATCCCAAGAAATGAGAAGGGCATCTGCAAAAGGTATTATTCGAGGGTAAATTTAGATTAGTTTAAGATGTATACTATGAACCTTGGACACTAAACTATACATTAAAAAAGAAGTATAAATAATAAGTCAATAGAGGATAATATAAGTCAATAATAAGTCAATAGATTCCATTTTACACGGAATCATGTAAAATGTTCAGTTGAAACTAGAGGAGGCTGAAAAAGGGGAAAAACAAAAAACAAACAAAAAACAGAACAAATGCAACAACCATACAAAGATGGCAGCCATTAATCTGACTGTATTATCAGTTATATATGACAGTTAAAAGACAGATTGTCAAACTGGAGTTTTAAAAATGAGACCCAACTGGCAGGGTGCGGTGGTTCACACCTGTAATCCCAGCACTTTGGGAGGCCGAGGCAGGCGGATCACGAAGTCAGGAGATCGAGACCATCCTGGCGAACGCGGTAAAATCTCGTCTCTACTAAAAATGCAAAAAAAATTAGCTGTGTGTAGTGGCGGGCGCCTGTAGTCCCAGCTACTCGGGAGGCTGAGGCAGGAGAATGGCGTGAACCCGGGAGGCGGAGCTTGCAGTGAGCCGAGATCCCACCACTGCGTTCCAGCCTGGGTGACAGAGCGAGACTCCGTCTCGAAAAAAAAAGAGACCCAACTGAATGCTGTTTATAAGAAACCTACTTTAAATATAAAGATACAGATGTATTAAAATTAAGGAATGGGGCCGGGCGCGGTGGCTCAAGCCTGTAATCCCAGCACTTTGGGAGGCCGAGACGGGCAGATCACGAGGTCAGGAGATCAAGACCATCCTGGCTAACACGGTGAAACCCCGTCTCCACTAAAAAAAAATACAAAAACCTAGCCGGACGAGGTGGTGGCACCTGTAGTCCCAGCTACTCGGGAGGCTGAAGCAGGAGAATGGCATAAACCCGGGAGGCAGAGCTTGCAGTGAGCTGAGATCCAGCCACTGCACTCCAGCCTGGGCAACAGAGCGAGACTCCGTCTCAAAAAAAAAAAAAATTAAGGAATGGAAAAAGATGTACTATGCTAACACTAATCAAAATAAAGCTGAAGTGGCTATATTAATTTCAGACAAAGCTAACTTCAGAACAACAAAGATCATCATAGATAAAGAGGCTCATTGGATATGATGAAAGGTTCAAGTATCCAAGAAGATACAATCCTAAACATGTGTGCTCCTAACCACAGAGAGTCAAAATATGAGAGGCAAAAACTGATAGAAATGGAAGAAGAAGATACAATGGTAGTTAGAGATTTTCATGCCCATTTGTCAGTAATTGACAGATCAAGCAGAGAGAAAATTAGTGAAGATATAAATCATAAACGATGATCTGAATAACACTATCAATCTACTTGACCTTATTAACATTAAAAGAAAATTTCATTCAACAACAGCGTAATATACATTCTTCTCAGGGGCACATGAAGCGGTCACAATATAGGCCATATTCTGGGTCACAAAACAATCCTCAAAAGATTGAAAACTGTAGAAAAAATAAAAAGTATGTGACAGACAACAAAATAATTAAGATAGAACTAAATAACAGAAAGATACAGGTTATTTCTCAAATATTTGGAACTTAGAAAAAAACCCTTCTCAATAATGCATGGTCAAAGAATAAATCTCAAGGAAAACTTAAGAATATTTCAACTAAGTGTACATGGAAATATAATTTAAAATTTGGGAGATGTAGTTAAAGCAATGATTAAAGGGAAATTTATAGCATTAAATGCATATCTTAGAAAAAATGAAAGATTTAATATCTATAAACTTCTATCTTAGGGCACTAGAGAAATAACAAATTAAACAAAAGGAAGGAAATAACTACAATTAGAGAAGAAATGAATAACATTATAAACGGGAAAAATGTAGAGAAAATAACAAAACCAAATGTCAGTTCTTTGAAAAGAAAACATAAAATTTGAAGAGATCAACACAATTAAACCTCTAGCCAGGCTAACCAGGAGATAAAGACAACACAAATTATCAACCTCAGGAATGAAAAAGGGCCATCACTCCTGATGCCTGGGACATTGAAAGGAGAATAAGAGAATGCTGTGAACAACTCTGTACCTGTAAATCCAGTAACTTAGATGAAAGTGACCAGTCCCTTGAAAATACAAATGACAAAGCTCACTTGCGGAGCAAGGGATAACCTGATTGCTCTACCGCAGTGAAAGCAATGGTTCTCAGTCTTATCTACCTATGGAATCTGGAAAACTTGAAGGACCGTTGATGCCTGGGCCCTTCTGCTGGTGAATTTTATGTGATTAGTCTGGAGTGAGGCCTGGGTGCTCTGGTTTTGAGAACTCCTCCCCTGATTCTGATGACCTACCAAAGGGATCATGCTGCAGTCTCCGCATTCGGATGTCCTTTGAACAAAAGGATATTTTTCCTACACTTCAGAAAACATTCTCCATAGTGCCTCTTTCAAAGGCTAAAAGACACGAAGCCTTTCCCAGTTCCCGGGACTGGAACTGGCACTGGTTTGATTCCCAATTTCAGAAATGCCCATCAATCAATTCTCAACAACAACAAAATGCTTTGCTACCGAACTAAAAGGGAACGCTCTTCTGAGCTTGTTTGACAACAGGGTCCCACTGTCAAGTGGAGAACAAGGCTGGGGGAACCCTAAGAATAAGCCCCCCTCTTCAGCACTTCTTAGCGCTGCCCTGGAGCAGGGTCGCCTCTGGAGGTTGGAGAATCAAGTGCTCAGTCACTCTGTGGAGATCCTCGGGCCGGAGAGCAGCGTGGTGATGAAAACTTGAAGAGTAAGCTTTCTGAGCTGTGGCAGTATCTTTCCATCTTTTATTCATGTCGTTGGTGTGCAGCGTGGATGTTAAATCATTTTTGATCGTTCATAATTAGGGCACTTAGAGGAGAGCAGGATGGTCCCCCGCTAGGACAGAGGAAGGCGGAAGCTGGCGAGCTGTCGGCAGGGCTCGCTCTCCGGGGCATCCCCAGCATGCTCAGCCCCCTACTTCCTTATGTAAAAATTCTCTGGGAAAAAAAGAAAAGAATTGGCAACCACTGCCAGGAAGCAGGTCGAAAGCTTCCTGGCACTGCCAGAGCCCGTGTCCCTTAAGTCGAGACTCTTCTGAAGCGAGTACCAGGGGAGCCCCGCGAACTTGGACATCTGCAGCAAAGCACTCCTCTGCAGTCAGCAGCTCTGACACCTTTCATTATGCAGCTCTGTGCTCCCCATCCTGCCAGCCTCTGCTTATTCATCCTCTGATGTATTTATTGGTGTGTGGACCATCAATTGAGGTGGCCTTACTAAGGGCTTCATAGCAGAGAAAATGAAAAGATTTCCAAGTGAAGAAGGTCGTTATTACTGACTGGAGGAAGGCCTGGCATGGACCCTGAGCAGAATTTCCACTTCAAGAAAGGCAGTATCAGTGCATAATGCTATACGTTTGTCCTCTAAGTAATGGACTTTGAAATTTCTTTTGTATTTTCTGCTCCCCACCCAATCAAAACACATTGAGAATGGCAGCGGGGCCAGCAGGACCCGTGGGAAGGGGAGTCTGGCTGCAGCCAAGCTGGCAGTCCCCAGGAAGCACACACCCCTGCTCCACCCTTTGCCTTCTGCCAAACACACCGCACTAGGGCTCTGTCACCATTATCCGGAGTTGCATCCTCTGCCGGCCCTTGATCCTTCCAGAACAGGAAGTGAAGGTCAGCCTTGCTTTTCAGTCTCCACGCTTTGCAGATTGGGTGGAAGGGAAGGCAAGCAAGTCTGTAGGCTTTCCAAATCCCCCATATGGATTCTAAGATCTAGACCCTGAAAGGCAGGAAGATGATGATTTTGAGGGCATAGTGGTCTTCATGAGAAAGGCAGCCACAGCTACTCTGTATCTGTCCACGTTAGCCCCATGCAAATGGCTTTGTTTCAGGCAGAATGAATGCAGAGCTTGGACAGTGGAGATGGATGCTTAGCTGAGAGGCTGCAGATAGAACACGTGAGCCAGAAAGGCCGGCTCTGGCCTGCTACACACAAGACACGCCAAGGGCAGGCCCAAGAGCCCACACACTCCTCTGTGACAGACGTGGACATGTCGGCTCCCCGCTTATGCTGAAGTGGCCTCCCAACAGTGAGACAAGTGTGCCTCTGGGGTTCTCGGATTGGTCTTGCTACTGCCCTTGGGGAGACTTCCTCGGCAGTGTCTTAGGATGGAGGAAGGTCCTAGGTGGAAATTCTTGGGCAAGAGAATCGAAAGTGACTGCTTTGACTTCAGGGCCTTTCAAAGAGTCATGGCAATTAAATAAACAATATGCCAAAGAGAAATCAAGACAGGAAGAAGAGGAAAGGAGGTAGGCAGAGGAGGAAGGAAACTGACAGGAAGCCAAATGAGGACCACAGAGAAAGGCCCTCGCAGCCACCTGAGCCCACGCAGCAGTCAGCAGCTCTGTTGTGTCAAGACCATATAAATAAACCAAGGAAAAGAAGCCCACCACTGCCTGTGCCATGCTGTGCTGTAGGAACACGGAGAATTGGGGCCCTTCCACATGTTTATACACCACTGAGGCTTCAAAGCTGAAAGTGATTTACAAAGCTAGCCATGGTTTACTGCCAGCAAGGAGAAGTAAATGTAATGCAGGTTTTGTGAAATCATTTTACAGCACCATTGCCAGGGAGGGTGGACCAGAGTGAGCAGCCCAGGCAGCTTCCAGAACTGAGATAGTATCAGCTGCCGAGATAACTGCTTGAAGACAGGCAAGTGGTCGTCTGTCTCTGCCTCCTGCTGCCAAGTGGCCTTTCTCCTGCCACTCAAGATGTTCTATACTTTGAGGTCATGCACAAGTGCCTGGAGTCAGGAGCCGAGTCCAAGCCCAACCCTGCAAGGACCACATGCGTGACTGCACAGGAGATGCATCATCTGTAAAGTGAGAGATTCTGCTGGTGGTGGTGAAGAATGCCAGAACTCGATGATAAAAAGACAAAGACCTGAATAGTTAATTCACAAAGCAGATATGCAAAAATCAAGAAGCACAGAGATGGTGCCCATGATCTTGTATCATCAGAGGAGTGCAAACGGAAACCTCATGAGCTGCCTCTGCACACACCCACCGGCGTGGTCCATATTCAACGTGCTGAGACCCCTGGGGATTGGCTGGGACCTAGAGGACTGGGACACTCACCCACTGCTGGTGTGAGGGTAAAATGCTCCAAACACCGTGGTAATGATCTGAAGTTTCCTTAGAAACATAAACACATGTATGTCCCTTATTCCCACCTAGATATTTTCCCAAGAGAAACGAACTCAGAAATGTCCACAAAAAGAGATATACAGGATTGTTCATGATACTTTATTCATCAGGGCCCCAAACTGAAAACAACCCAGGGGAGCAGAGAAACAGCCAGAGTCTATCTCAAGGGTCCTTTGAATCCAGGATGGTTCAGGCAGCTCCATGTGGTGGGGCGGGCCTGAGTCCCTCTGTTTCAAAGGCAGCAGAATCCCTTACATGGTTGCAGCGACATCCACACTCCTGAGGTCCTGGGTCCTGGGAGCCCTCGTGCTGCATCCTCAGGACTCGTCAGACCTTGGTCCACTGTCATCCGGCTGCCCTTGGGCTGCCGCTGCTGGGAACCCTGCCTCTCTGCCATTGCCACTCTACAAGAACCCCGAGTTATAGAATGTCCCGTCCAGAGGGAAGGTGACACTGAAGTAGTCAGTGGTGAGATTAATACCGAACAAAGAGAAGTGAAGGCAAATGCCTTCGGAGCAATAAAGAACACTCTAAAGAGAGGAGGACAGCAGGATCACGTGATGATTTGGGTCTGGAAGATGAGCTGGCTTGGCTGCTGATGGGAAGTGAGGGAGAAGGTATTTAACTGAGGTGGTCATAGATGCCCTTGGATTGTCCACAGGGCGTGTTGTTATGGAGGGCAATGACAGGAAATCAACACTGCCTCAAAAGTCCCAGCTGGGGAGCCTCTACTTTGTGACGTACAAGGGAAACCATGGAAATCAAGGAAGAGGCTGTGGCCTAGAAGGCTTCAAAGTGAAGTCTGAGGAAATTAGAGAACAGGCTCATAGAATGTCCTGGGAGCTGTGGGCCCAGACAAGGTTGGAAACTGTGGCCTGGCATCTTCCCTGCCCAGCTGTAGAAGTAGAAGATGAAATGGTGGCTCCTGCGGCGGGCATCACCGTGCATGAGGGTGAGCTCCGGGGCAGGTGGAGGCAGCAGGGGCCTCTGAGGACTGCGGAAGGGCCTCGTCAGCCACCACATCCCCACCTGCGGGCGCGACAGCCTCATCATCTCCTCCAGAAAGCAATACTCTCAGCCACACATCAGGAACTGTCAGCCTCAAATTCAACATTCCTCATTCTTGAACCAATTTATCAAAACTTTTATTTTCACAAAAAGGTGATATTTTTGTATTTGGGATCAGGAAGACCTTTGTAGTTTATTAGGGGTACACTGGGAAGGACTTCTGGAGCAGAGCTTTTATCACATAAAATCTGCTGAGGCATCTGAGCATTGAGGAATCTCTCCTGGAAACCAACAGATCGGAAAAATTTCAAAAATTCCTCCTGCTGAGAGCACCCTTCTTGGTATGTGTGTGTGTATCTAATAAGTATATACACTTATATGCAGAACCATATCCTGTGAAACTAGCTTTATTTTCAAAGAGTTGCAATAAAATAAGTTTCTGTGGCTAGTTCTATACTCTACTATCACCTAGCTTTGTTTTAAATAGTAGATTTGCAGTGTTGGTGACTTTTGAAACCAAGGATCCAACATTTTGATAAGAGCTTAGATTGCTTATAGTTACATCAACCAAGACTCAAAAATGTAAGCAAAGCATCACTGCTGTCCAGTTACGCATGTCCCTGTAGCCTCATCCTCTGCTCCTGTCTTCAGAGGGTGGCACAGACTAGACCAGAACTAGATTCATTCATCTCCCAGATGTCTTTCTGTGTAAGTGGGGGCTGTGGGCCAAGGCGGTGGCAGGGGAGGGCAAGGAGGAATTTGGAAGTCAGCCTATCTGAGACCTTTCCAGTTCTGTGAATTCCCTGCTGCTTAGATTTCACACCTAATTCTTATTTTATTTTTATTTTGTATTTTATTTTATTTTATTTGAAACAGAGTTTCACTCTGTTGCACAGGCTGGAGTGCAGTGGTGCGATCATGGCTCACTTCAAACTCTGCCTCTCAGGTTCAAGTGATTCTCGTGCCTCAGCCTCCTAAGTAGCTGGGATTACAGGTGTGTGCCACCACGCCTGGCTAAATTTTGTATTTTTAGTAGAGACGGGGTTTCACCATGTTGGCCAGGCTGGTCTCAAACTCCTGACCTTAGGTGATCAGCCCGTCTTGGCCTCCCAAAGTGCTGGGATTACAAGCGTGAGCCACCACACCTGGCCAGATCTCACATATAATAATAACACCAGTGAAAATAAGCAGGCTGCCTCATTTCAATGAGATTTTTTCAAAACTCCTGGTCCCAGGACCACAGGGCTCCCTTTTCTTGTTCTTTGTCAGGAGTCCAGGTAACAAGATGATAACATGGCCCTGCTGCCATGAGCAGGGAAACAGCAGGAAGCCTTGCTTCCCTTCAGGTATTTAATGCCAGCTGGAGGGACAAAGAGACCTGTAAACAATTGTGGCTTTGCAAGGAAACAAGGGAAAGTCATAGGGGCTTCCAGACACAGGGATGACAAGCTGTTTTCCTCCCTTCTGGAATAAATTTGCAAGAAGCCGAAACAGAACTTGAAATGAACTTATTTTATGAAGGCCCTGGAGGGATACTGCCATGGATTATGTGAAGTTTTGTTTTGTTTTGTTTTGTTTTGTTTTGTTTCGGTCAATAAAGTTACCACAGGCTTTCATATCCCAGAATAACCTTTCCCATAGTTTCCAGTGGTTCTTTGTGCTCCATTCTGTACCTCCTTCCCTGAGGAAAATCAGAGGCGATGGGCAGATCGTGTCGAATCTGAATATGATGTGCTTGCTGCGGCAAGCTTACTGCCATGCTCAACACTGAGTGAGGAGGCTTGCCTGGAAACTGTCCCACTGGTCAGAGTGCCTCCAGACCCAGAATGGCCTGGCCCGGATCATTCAGGCTCATATTACTGTCTTGAGTACAGACGTAGGATCTGAGCCCTCATTGGTTGCAGGGCCACACTGCCCACGGCTCTGGCACGTGCCTTCCTCCCCGACACCACCCAGCTGGAAGGCCCACAGTGGAGTGTGTGACGCCCCTGATACGCCCCTCCTGGTTTATACGTGCCTGGCAGAGTCCCAGCACCCAGCACAGGAGCGGGTGCAGGGGAAGCTCAGAAATAAACACAGATCAATATGAACGGTAACGTTCACGGAGGAGAATGCTCCAAAGAACCCCTCTAAGTTGGCCCCCTTGATTCTAGTTGATCACCCTGGAAGGAATGACAGCATTCAATTCTTCCATCCTTTTCTCTAGTTCTCAAGGGCTGGTTCCCTAGACCAGCGGCATGAGGGTCATCTGGGAACATTTTAAGATCGTGAACTCCCCTCAGCTCCCCAGAGCTGCTGGCTCAGAAGCTCTGGGGGCGGGGCTAGCAGTCTGGGTGTGAATGCCCCTCTGAAGTTGCTGTGGAGACTCCTGGGCTAGCACATGCTGAAATCAGCCTGTCCTGATGTTCCTCTTGGTTAGGAACCCCAGCACCTAGAGGAGGCCATGGTTCAGGGTTGTTGGGGTGTGGGCACAGCACAGGACACCCTCACCAGTCGCTCTCACCTTTTCACTCCTGCCCTCCCAGGTCACCTGCATCCGCCAAACTCCACCTGGGTTCCCTTCATTATCAGTGGAACACATAGGCACACGTCTGGATTTGTTCATTCGTTGTCTTTTCAAATATAGTGTACTCAATGTGGAAAACAGAAGGAGGAGGAAGAGAATGGAGAAAGAAAGCATAAAAAATGAACCTCTCCTCCATGCCCCTTTCTCAAAGCCACCCCTCCAGGGGGACCCCGTCTTTCTGTGCCTTTATCAATGTGTGTGTGGCCAGTTTTGATTTACACATAGAAAAGCATCAAAGTGCATTGCAGCTTGCTTTTTCACATAATGTAAATACTTCTGATATCTGCATATAAACACCAGCATTGACATTTTTAATGATTCTGTAGCATTTTGATGTAGGAATTGCAATAATTTCATTACAGGAATGTTTTCCCTAAAAATGGACATGTCAATTGTTTTCAACTTCTCCTTTTGCAAGTATAGAATATCCACAAATGAAATTCCAGCAAGTCAAAGGTTATTCACATGTAAATGTAGCTACATACTGTAACTTCTCCTCCAGAAGTCTGTACCAGTTTTCATTCCCATTAACAAAATGCGAATGCCTGTCTTTTCCACCTGGGCTCAGTGTTCCATTTCCAACAATCTGGTAGATAAAAGATACTGTCAGTTTCAGTTTGTATGTCATTGTTTACTATAATGCTGAACATCTTTATGTGTGTTATTTTTTTCCTGTTTTTATTATTTCCTGTATAAATTTCTAGTTCTACATTTACCATTTTGCATTGGGCTTTCACATTTTATTAATTTGTAGACCTTATTTTTCTGACACAGTTTTTACACTGCTGTTTGTGAGCTTTATTGCAAACATGTCCTCCTGCCAGACTTGGCTGTCAGTGGTGCCATTTGTTGTAGAAAGGAGTCCTGGAGTACCTTCAGTGGTTGCTGGGGGGAAGCTTCCAGGGCACTACAGTCCAGTTCTTTACAGCTGCTGAGCATTGGTCTTGTGGCGTCTCACGGTGACTCAGCAGAAGACAGAGCCTGTGCTGGTGTCTCCCAGGCACCATCGGATCCTGCAGCTCCCACGCGGCAGTCCCAGGAGCAGCCTGGCTGTGTGACTCAGCAGCTTTCCTCCCCTGTTCTGAGGGGGCGCAGCTGGGGACAGCACGGGCTTCTGCCCACTCCTCACCCCGCCAGCGGGAAGCCTCCAAGACTTGGGAAGGAAAGGCAGTGAAGACCTCACTTGTCTCCTGCTGGGCCGTGGGCCAGGGTGCTGGCTTCACCGTGGTGACTCATGAACACACGAAGAATTGGGTGTGCAGAGGAGGAGAAATCGTGCAGTGAAGAGCCCCATCGTCCTGTCACAAAATCCACTGCTCACCTTTTATTTCTACACCTATCTCCTCGTGCTTCACAGAGCCTCTGACCAAGGCAGCTTCCTCTTATCATTCGCAGATTTTATAACTTTCTGCCTTTCTGAACAGGCTCTTCATTCCTGGTCATCTTGCATAATTTCCCACCCGTGATTCTAAAGAAGAGAAGCTGTCGCTATGATAAAAGCTCTGCAGATTCAGGGACATTGCGCCTTATCCTGGTGGACACCAAGGGTCTCTGTGCTGGTTGGGTCTTGCCCCCAGTTCTCATCTTTCTTATTAAATACTTAAGTTTCTAAACTGGAGACTTTTCTTGATGAGGAGGCCAGCTAAAGGAGTACCTTTTCATAACCTTTTTTTTATTATTACATTCACATCACAAAACACATAGTTTTACAGCAGCGCAGTTATTCACACATGCCTCTTGTTTTTCAGAGCACCATGTTCTCCCCCTCTGTGTTGAGGGTGGATCTCACAGCCACACAGGTAACCTACGTTAACCACCTCGACTGCCCTTCCAGGTTCCTCCACACTCAGCCATTTGTATATGCACACACATCTAGCACCCCGTCACCAAGCCACCTACCACTGTGGGGACCCTCTCACTGGTTTATTCTCATGAGATTAAACACGTTTTCTGTATCTCAGTGTTTTCACTGACAATACTTTCCAATATTCTGGAATTTTGTAGTTATTGTCTTTAGCACTCATGAAATACCTGCATAACGATGACTGTCGTTGACGCAGCTGTCTTTCCAACACTGCTTGTTCACTTTTGTCTGGGCTTTGGGGAGTTCTATGAACAATGTTCTAATCAAATGTAGTTTTTGGTGAAAGTTTATATCCATATTTGCTGGTATATAAGACTGGGCTGCAAATAGGATACTTCAGTTTTCATGAGAAAGCTTAACTTCTTTTCATCATACATCAGTTGGAAGTGATTTTCATCTATTATTGAAGCTGTGTCGTTGTTTGGGGTAAATACCCGAGGTTCATTGTCTCATGCCAAGGGAATCCAGGAAATAGACACACAAGCAGTATGTTTAAGAGTGGAGGTTTAATAGGCAAAAGAAAGAGAAAAGAGAATAGCTCTGTCTCCTGCAGAGAGAGAGGGGCGCCTGAGTGGGTCTTCTGGTCCGTGGCAGAGTACATGGGGTTTTATAGACTGGCTTGAGGAAGTGGTGTCTGATTTACATAGGGCCCAAAGATTGGTCAGACCAGATGTGCCATTTACATAGCACACAAAGAAGCTGGACACCTCTCCCTAATGTTCTATTATGCAGATGGCGTCTCTACCTGGCCAGTGCCCTGTTGTCTGCTCCTTGCTGTGCACGTGGTTGACAAGGAAAGGAGATGATGGAGTGCCATGTTGAACCTGCCTGGCTGCCAGGTAGCCTTTTCCTGTTGGCACAGCTGCTGGCATTCACTCGTGCAAACTTCCAGCTTATCTATGCCTGCAGCTCAATTTTACAGGCTGCTGTTTGTTAGAAAAGAAGTGATTTGGGGGCTGCTTTTCATTAAAAGGAAAACCTTACCAAGGACTCTCTTACCCTCACTATCTGCCTAAAGAATTTCTTTTTAACTGCTATATCATTATTATAAGATAAAATCTATATTGATCATGTAAACAAACCTAGGTTCTACCTGGGGTGCAGTAGGAAATCACAAGTTGCAATTGAGGCTTTGCAGACCATCCAAGGGGCGAGAATTTTCCCCTGCACATGGGAAGTCACTGCTTGGCCCTTTCCCTGTAGGGGATCCTGCAAGGCAGTTCCCTGCAGCCACAGGCAGGGCCCGGGGAGGGCGGGCTGCTGTATCCTCAGCAGCCTGCCCTCCCGGCAGCTGAGGAGGGGACACTGGCTAGGAAGAGGGGTCTTGGTACAGCTCATACAGAATCCCACATGGAGCTACATGCAGCATAGATGCCAGTTACATAGTGAACAGACAAGTGAACGATGAACAAGAAACCCAACACTCTGTGGTGTGTCTCATGTGGTAATTACAAGCCACGTGGTAATTTACGATTCCTTCCCTTCAGAGCAACATTTTTCTCAAGTCCCTTCTGCATCCCCTCCCTCCACTCTAACAGCCTCTTCCCTGTGAAAAGCAGTGGCTTAGGAGAGACAAAAGGAATAGGCCCATAAAGACAACCCTCTCATTCAGAGACGTCAGCCCTCAGAGGTCCCACCTGGCCATCGGATCTTATTCATGAAGCCTCTTGCTAACCTAGAAAACTCCAGCAAAATGTGGGCTCTCCAGACTTCTGCCACAGAGAAGACCCTTTTAAAACGCTGATATTCCTAGATGTGATACAGAGCAAGTCACTAAAGTCCTAAATTCAAATCAAGGAAAGAAGGGGGCAGGTGATGCCAGAAACAGAACAGGCAAAGAGCAGAGCAGGTGCTCTGCCAGCAGGCACCGGTCAAAGGTCCAGCAGCAAAAGGTGTATAGGTGTCACCAAGAGCCGCAGGCACCACAGCAGGGTAAAGGCAGTGGACTGCACCCACCTAGCTGGCTGGTGTAGACCACCCTGGCTCCCTTTGAGGCTCCCCAGCCCCAGAACACCCCTCAACTACCTGTAGACTCCTCTGTGTAGTTGAGACTTCTTGGAAGAAATCCAGGACTATCCTAGAAGCACCTTAGAAACTGCTGTGACCTGGAGGGGTTAAATGCCTGACCGAGACCACAGCTAGTTAATGGCCAAGCTGGCACTAACATCTGGTCATCCAGGGTCCAAGAGAGTGTTCCTTCCAAATATTGCATCACTTAGCCTCACGCAGTCCTAAAAAGTGGAGGTGAGTGAGTCGCCCAAGCAAAGCAGGCACTGGTCACCTCTCACTCACAGAGGAAAAGCAGCCAGCACAAAGCTGCACAGTCAACTCCTACCAAAGCTGGGCACCCCAGTGACAGTGCAGGGCTGAGAAGGACAGAAAAACTAAGACGGATGCTGCAGGTGCAAAATTAGATTTTTGAAAGAAGAGACTATAACTGACAAGTTTGCATATATATTAAGAACAGCAATATGGTGGCAGGTAAAAATAGAAATTGTTTTATTTATTATTTATTTAGAGACTCTGTCTCTAGAGGGTCTCACTCTGTCACCCAGGCTGGACGGCAGCGGCACCATCAGGACTAACTGCGTCCTCCACCTCCTGAGCTCAAGCGATCCCCCCATCCCAGCCCCTTCCCGAGCAGCTGGAACTACAAGCATGTACCACCATGCCCGGTGAAATTTTCTATTTTTAAAATAGAGACAGGGTTTCACAACATTGCCTAGGCTGGTCTCAAACTCTTGGACTCAAGCAATCCCCCCACTTTGACCTCCCAAAGAACTGGGATTACATAAACCACCGCACTCAGCCTGGAATTTGTATGTTTTTAAATGTGTCACTGGATGAATATCTGTGAATGTGATTGCTACTGAAAACAAAAGGGAATGGCCATTGTCATGATAAATGGCATATTAAATGTGGAAGCAGAAGCTCGGGCTCTGATTTGAAAGTCTGTGCATGACTCAGCTTGGGCATGTGACGGCGTCTAATTCCAGGCTCAGAGAGTGAGCATGCTGCACTGTTTAAGAAATAAACACAGGGGCAGCCCAGGGGTGCCAAAGGTCATAGGCCTGGCATGCAGGACTTGTGGTGAGATGGCAGCCTGGACTGGAAGGCAGCATGCTTGGCCTCCCTGCCAGCATGGTGGGTGCAGCTGACATCAGCAGCAGGTGACAGACATGGGGGCCCAGGAAGCAGAGCTGAGGAGGTGCTGTCCTTACGACAAGACCCACAAAGGCCACACACATTATTATAATACAAAGCACTGTGTGCAGCCTAAAATGTGGAGACTGGAGGGGTGCACACAGAGGGCATGAAATGCACCCAGGGTGAGGTAAGACGCAGGCAGGGAGAACGTGACAGGCTCAGGGGAGGGTTGTCAGATGGCCAATAGTTCGGGAAGCACATCTCAACAGGGCATGAACCAGATGCATGTGCCCACTGGCTCCAGTGCTACTGGGGGCTTCGTATGTGACAGTGATGATGAAGGTTTATCAGCCTGCAGAGACAGCAGTCCCTGCCACTGCAGATCAGAGCCCAGTGAGGACAGTAGGGTAAGGCATGTTCCCCACACAGGAAGGCTTTGACAGCAGCGCCCCAGAATTCTAAAAGGCATCTCAGCATCTCTGGGGCTGGGAGACAGCCTGCTGTCCCTGCCCTTCAGCTCCCTAGTCTGAGTGATGGGAACACTGCCACCACCCTAGCTGCTCACACTTGGAGGAATAAATTGAGTTGTCAGCGTGATGCTGACCAGGACAGAATGGCATCCTGCCGTATCAGTATGTTTTGCTTGTTGTTGTTGTTGTTGTTGTTGTTGTTAACATTAACACAATGGAAATTTTGGACATTGTGATAAACTATGAAAAAACAGAAGAAATCACACTGACGAGTTTAGCCTGTTTCTTTCTGGCCCTGTTTTCTAAACATTGTTCTCTATATAGGTAAGATTAAATTTTAAAGTCTGCCTTTTTGTAATCAATACCGTGAGCATTTTCCATGTAATTAGCACTGTCTCATAAGCATAATTGTCTGTGAGTACCAGATATCTCATCATGTGGATACAACATGATTATTTAACTATTCACAAATACATTTTAAGGCATTTAGATTGCTCCCCAAATTTTCATTCTAATAAACAACACTACATGTTTTTTTTTTTTTCAGTTTTTTGCTTAAATCTTTATTCTTGTTTCTTAAGAAATAGGCTTTCCTGGCCAGGTGCAATGGCTCATGCCTGTAATCCCAGCACTTTGGAAGGCCAAGGTTGGTGGATCACTTGAGGTCAGGAGACTAGCCTGGTCAACACGGTAAAACCCCATCTCTACTGAAAATATAAAAATTAGCTGGGCGTGGTGGGGAGTGCCTGTAATACCAGCTACTCAGGAGGCTGAGGCAGGAGAATCTGGGAGGCAGAGTTTGCAGTGAGCTGAGATCATGCCACTGCTCTGCAGCCTGGGTGACAGAGTGAAACTCTGTCTCAAAAAGAAAGAAAAGAAAGAAGGAATGAAGGAAAGGAAAGGAAAGGAAAGGAAAGGAAAGGAAGAAAGAGAGAGAGAGGAAGGAATGAAGGAAAGGAAAGGAAAGGAAAGGAAGAAAGAGAGAGAGAGGAAGGAAGGAAGGAAGGAGGGAAGGAAGGAGGGAAGGAAGGAAGGAAGGAAAAGAAAGAGGGAGGGAGAAAAAAAGGAAGGAAGGAAGGAGCTTTTTTCCAAATAATTAAAGCGTTAGATTTCATGGTTATCTAGTGGCCCCAATGTGGGAAGACCTTGTAAACAAATGTGTTTTGTTTTACTATGTAATTGCTTTTCTATGAAATTGGCTGGAAAGAGGAGATTTCAGATGAGAACAAGAGGACTAATATGTCACCCATAATACAGCAAAACTTGCAGAAGCTTGCTGGACACAAAAATACAGGAGTCCTAGGGGTGCTTCTGCAGATAGCATGGGATGGATCCACACACCCTCTAGAGGCACCAAACTAGCAACCCAATAGCATTTCACAGGCACAAAACAGCCAGCACCCACGTATCAGGGAGAGGGTGCACACGGAGGGCACATGGGCAGGTGCCTGCCAGCCTGTATGCACACAGCTGGTCACTCCACAATGTCCACGCATTTTCGTTGCTAAAAATTGCTCTTCATCCCCAATGGGTGTTTAACAAGAAAGATCTGCCCTTCCTCTCATAGCTCTTAAAACCTTAGACCTCCTCATTAGTTCCCAGGAACTTTTGCTTAGAGAATGATATTGGTGACAGTAGTTTCTATTCATGAGCACTTACTACAATCCAAGAGTTAGAAGCTGTTACTCACTAGCTATGTGATCTTGGATAAAGTTCACCTTCCTGAACCTTAAGTCCTCATTTTTAAAGTATCGTTAATGGTTTCACATGCAGACATGTTTAGGAGAACTTATGTTGAAATACATTTTTGAAAAAGGTGATAATGGATGGATAGGTTGATGGATGGATGGATGGAGAGTTGGGTAGATACATAAATATAGCAAAATGATAATGGTACACCAAAGTGGTGAGTATATGGGTGTTGACTCTAGTTTCTTTTAACTTTTCCATATCTTAACATAAAATATTGCTGAGGAAAACAGTATTGATAATGGTACCTACTAGATGGTGTTGTGCAGTGGAAGAAACGAGGTGAGGCAAGTAAAGTGTTGTCTGTATGGTGTTTGACATAAAGCTGTAAGTCAGTGTGTTATTGTTGTTAATATTTGTCACAACCAGCAAAATAGGTATTATAACTCTATTTTAGGGGAAAAAAATGAAACTAGACACTCAGATAAAAGAGTAACAGGACGTAAACTAGTTAACATTCATGCTAGACTTGAGCCGGGCCAGCCTATCCCAAAGCTGTGCCCTGCCCACCTCGCCACCAGGCAGCCAAGGACGGAGCATGGGGTGTGCAGCAGGGTCTGCAGACTCACAGCTCCTGGTCTCTCACCTTGTCCCATGCCATGCCCTGATGTTTTTAAAGTCAACTTTTTATTTTAGAATAGTTTTAGGTTGACAAAAAATTTACTAAGACAGTACACAGAGTTCCCATGTATTCCTTATCTGGTTTCTCCTTTCCCTAACATCTTACGGTGTGACACATTTGTCACAATTAATCAGCCACTATTAACACATTATCAAAAACTACACTCCATGGACTATCTAGGCTCTATGGTTGAACAACAAACAAAAACAAAACACAAAAGAACCACAGTCCATAATGGATTCCTTCAGGATTTACCTAATGTCCTTTTTCTGTTCCGAGGTCCCATCCAAGAAACCATATGGCGTTTAGTAGTTATGTCTCGTTAAGGTCTTCTTGGCTGTGACAGTTTCTCAAATAAGTCTCCTTGTTTTTGATGGCCTTGGCAATTTTGCAGAGCACTGGTCAGATACATTATGAGAGGCCCCACTGTTGGGATTAGTCTGATGTCTTTACCATGATTCGACTGAGGTTATAGACTTGGGGTCACATCAGGGGCACCTGCTATCGGTGTGACTTGTTGCTGTTGATGTTAAACTTGCACCTGGTGAGAGAGCGATTCTCAGGGCCTCCACCGCAGAGTCACTCTTTCCCCCTTCCCATGCTGTCCTCTGTCATAGGAATTCACCGCACAGCCCACACTTGAAGGGTAGGGGGGAAAATGCTTTATCAGCTTAAGGGCGGAGCACTTGGGTAAATTTTTTGGAATTTGTCTATGTGGGAGATTTGTCTATTCTCCATTAATTCGTTCACCCATTTATTTGTGTCAGTATGGACCCTTGGATATTTATGTTATACTTTGGTTTCTAATCCAAAACTACATAATTTATTTGCTGCTTTGACCCTTGGGAGCTCTTTCAGATTGATTTCTGTGTCCACTTGACATCCTTTTGTTTTTTGAAGCACTTCCTTACTTTTTTGCACTGCAAGATGCTGCTTCAGGTTTATCTTGCATGTTTCCTGTCCATGTCCTAGAATCAACTATTTTCCTATGGAGCTCTGGTTCGTTCATTAAAGAATGATGTTTGAAACCAAGATCTGGGCACTGGGTGTGCTTGTGGCTTCTGGGGTGTCGTTGAATCTAGGCTATCTCAGTGACAAAGCTAGGAAATAAATGTGTGTATCCTCATGCCATTACTATTAGGTTAGTTGCATTTTAATGGCAAAACTGCAATTACTTTTGTACCAATCTAATTAGTTCTATATGTAGAGTGTTTCTACTTGTTTAAATACGTAGAAATATTTATATATGTATAATTATTTATGTGTGTGTATATAGATATGTATCTCCATCTGTATCTGTATTAAGCTAAATGTGAGTTCATACTGATGCCTCCAACTCTAACTCATTGTCACACATCACTGCAGCCTTCTTCCCTTACTTCTCTGTACCCTCCTACTCCAACAATGAGACACCCGGCTCCAACCATCCACTATCCACTTACTTAATTGTTCATTTCCAGTCTAAGTGTATAGCGTCAGATTTGTCAACCTGTATCTTCATGGGAAGTAACTTTATCAGCTAGAGTGCCTTGCTTATGTGCAGTTCTTTCTGCCTTTAGTCCTATAGTCTCATTTTCAGAGTTACTTCAGTCAACACCCACCTCACCCCCTTCAATGAGGTTGTTGCATAAATTTGTAATACAGTTAGATTCATCCATCATAATCTGCATTCCTTCCTGGCATCCCCTGACTTCCTAATCAATTTTTTAATTTGAATACAATAAGGTTTTCATCTTTGTGTTGTAAAGTCCTGTGGGTTTTGACAAATGCACAGTGCCACATATTTACCATGACAGTGTCATACAGAATAGTTTCAGACATGCTCTAAGAAGAAACACAGCTTTGTGGAAAGAGCCTTTAAATATGTGATTTCCAACCCACTTATGTGATGCTGACTTCTCCCTCTTGCCCCACAACTCGGCCCCAGATTTCTCAATAGAAAAACAGGCACATCATCAAAAAGAGAAAACTGAGCCCTAGCAATAATTAGCTTGCAGCTTCATATATTTTGAAATGCAAGAAGTAGACTTTCTATGTCAAAGAAGAAAAAGTGAATCATGTAGACTAGCTAACGCAAACACCCACACCTTATTCCCAGGGAAGGAGGAAAATCAATGGATTCCAGGATACGACAGCTTCCAAACACACTTCGATTTATTGATTATGAGCCTGATGATGAGCAAATTGGTCTGCTCTACTGAATCTCCATGTGCTCATCCATGGAGCAAGGCTACTGTTAATCTTCAGCCCTCTGTTGCTCACATAGATGATGAGGCAGAGGCTAATTAAAATGACAGTTAAAACGTTTTGTTCACTGTGGCAAATTTTACCTCCCAAAGATGGCCACAGCATTCCCAGCACACATGCTCTTCTGCAATGTGGCCTTGCCCCTGCTCCATTAAGGCATAGAATTTCATTCACCTCTTGACTTAGTGCTTTGCACAGCACTGGGATGCACTTGGTGCCTTGCTTGTCGCAGTGGAGTGCAGGAAGAGGGCTCTGTGTGGCCTCAGAAGCCAGGAATCTCCAAAGCCTTGCTGCTTCTGCCTCACTCACTGGGACACTTGCTCTTGGAGCCCTGAGCTACAATGTAAAAAGTCTTCCTCCCTGAGACCACCATGCTTTGGGGAAGCCCAAGTCACATGGAGAGGCCACTTGTAGGTGTTCTGGTCAACAGGCTTAGTCTCTGAGTTATCTCAGCCCAAGAACCAGATATCTGAGAGAAGTTACATTGGACCTCTAGACCAGCGCATTATCCAGCTGAGTGCTGCCTGAATTCTTGACCCCAGGATTCATAAGCACTCAGTGGTGGTTGTCTTAAGCCACTGGGGTACTTAGCCACAGAGCAGTAGATCACCAGAACACTCACTACTGTGTCCTAGGTACTGTTCTAAAGACTGGTGTATATTAACACCCTAGTACTCTCAAAGACCCCATGACACAGTGACTTATTATCTTCAGCTTACAGACGAGGAAACTGAAGCACAGAGAAGGAAAGAAACTTGTAGAAAGTCACAGTACAGTGAAGCAATGGGTTTGAAACCAGTCAGTCTGATCCTGAAAAAATGCTCTTACATGAGTAAAAATGCTTGAGAGGCACTTTGGGAAGGAACTGTTAGAGAAATTAGAGTTACCAAGCGTGCCTTCTGGGATCCATCTGCAGCCAGATGAATGATGTGGAAGTGTGCAGCTCTCTCCTGGTGGTGAAATGAGCCTCCTGTTAGAATGAGGAAGCCAAATTGTCTTCAAGGATCTTGCCACATTCCAGGCAAAACACCCACGTTAATTAATTTTTTCATAATTATTTCAATGGGAAGCATCTGCTTCCCAGTTGGGCATAGATAATCTGAGTAGGAACGCGGCTCGTTTACCCACAACTTGAGATGAGCAGACCAAATAGCTGGTTTTCCAACCATTAGACGAGAGCCCACACTGCCAGGTAGGATGTGGATGGCCACATTGGTGCCATCTGTTCCTGTGGCTGTGGCTCCCACTGAAACAGCTCAGCAGAGAGAACCAGCACAGGGCTCCAGAGAAAAGAGGGAGAGAGGGCAATGGAGAGGGAAAGAGGGAAGTGAGGGGGAGGCTGCCTCGGTGTGTGCAGAGAGCTCTCAGCCTTGAGCCCTCTGGGCGAATACACTGTCCAGACCAGCAGATGATCCTGCTGTCCCCTCACTTCACCAGCTGCAGGTCTGCACCCAGGCTACACCTGGGCTGAGAGAGGCGGAGGCTGGGCTAGGGGGAACCTCATGCCACCAGTATATGTGGCTACCATCTGATTAATCTTGTATTCAGAGGCTGAAAATGCTCAGCAAATCTTCATTGGATATCATCTCAACAGTCCTAAGAACCAAAATATTCGAATCTTGGTTCTCTCCTCCCTAATATAGTGGACTGTAGAGAGAACACCTGGTGCTGGCCAGCTCCAGCAATGGCTTGCAGGAGTCAAGGCACCCTTCTCACCTGGATAGAAGCCAAGCTTGTGCTTCCCGTGGGAGTGTGATCATGCAACCTTGTCCCACACAGAGCCACCTCCATCCACCTGGAGAGAGGAGAGCTGGAGCATGCACTTGCCCAGGAAGGCCTCAGTTCACATACGAGCCCCTCTTCAGTCAGATTTTATGTCAGGGTAGAGACCTGCCCTTTCAAGTCCAGCATCTCATTTTGAAGCCCCACATGCGGCTCTGAGGAAGCCATGCATGTTCCTCCAATACCTAGAGGACTGTGGACAGACCAGGGAACGTGCACACATTGCAGTAAGCAACACTGCCTATACACAACAGTAATTTCCCAGTGACTGCTCCAGGGACTGCTATGGCTTAGGTGTTTGTCACCTCCAAACCTCATGCTAAAATTTGATCTCCAGTGTGGCAATACTGGGAGATGGGACCTGGTGGAAAGTGTTTGGGTCCAGGGGGCAGATCTCTCATGAGTAGATGAATTCCCTCCCCTGGGTGTGAGAGAGTTCTGTCTCTATAAGCTCCTTCGATAGCTGCCTGTTAGAAAGAGTCTGGCACACCCCACTTCCTCTCTCACCACATGATCTCTGTGCGTGCATACCGCTTTCAAGGCTCTCCTTCCACTTTTTGCAGTGAGTTGAAGCAGCCTGATGTCCTCCTCACCATATGCAGATGCTCAGTCTTTTTTTTTTTTTTTTTTTTTTTTTTTTTTTTGAGACACACTCTCACTCTGTTGCCGAGGCTGGAGTGCAGTGGCATGATCTCGGCTCTCCGCAATGTCTGCCGCCTCAGTTTAAGTGATTCTCCTGCCTCAGCCTCCTGAGTAGCTGGGACTACAGGTGTGCACCAACACTCCAGGCTAATTTTTGTATTTTTGGTAGAGATGGAATTTCACCATATTGGCCAGGCTGGCCTCAAACTCCTGACCTCAGGTGATCCACCCACCTCAGTCTCCCAGACTGCTGAGATTACAGACATGAGCCACCACGCCCGGCTGATGCTCAGTCTTGAATTTTCTAGCCTACATAGTTATGAGCCAAATAAACCTGTTTTCTTGATAAACTATCCAGCCTCAGGTATTCTGTGATAGCAACACAAAGTGGACTAAGACAGCAACCCTCATGTAGTCTTTTGAATCTTTTTCTTTTGAGTTCAGTACAAGAGAATTTCCTATCTTTCCTTTGGAATTCATTCCAAAGAAGCAGATTCTTGTTAGCTTGCACCTGACAGTTGGCACTTCATTAAAAGGTCTAAGTAAAGAAGTCAATGTAGATATACTTTTAATTTTGCATCTTGCTCCCAATCAGAGAACCCAGAAACTAAACAGTTGAGAGCCATATGAACACACAGGCAGGGCAGGGTACACGGCAGCACCTTCTCGATGGCTTGAAACCTGCTTCCCTGGAGTTGACACAGGGCAGTGCATGTGGCAGAATCAGGGGAATCTGTTTTGGGTATATATGCCATCAATTCACGCTTCAGAGGCAAGTTTCTTCTCACTAGGGAAAGAAAAAGCAGTATGATATGAACATCCTCTTTGAGCCAAACACTTTCTTTGGGAAGGGGAATGATGGATATCCCAAAGTGCAGCGCAGGGTATGTGGGCTCACAGGCATCTGTGGAAAAGGAGAGGCACTTGTCAATTTCATATGGAAATATCAGGATAGCCCTGAAATGGCAGCTTGCAAGGAACCAGATGGAGCAGGCGATACCATGACACAATTCCGAGAATAATCCCAGTTAAGAAGGCCCAGCAAGCTGGAACCTGTTTTCCAAAGGAAAGTGCCCTTTTTCATTTGAGATTAAAATCTCAGGAAATGGGTGGATTTTTTTTCTAGCAATTAGATACATGCAAGGGAGTATTGTGAAAAGTTGGGGATAGACTGAGCAGCACATCAGTCAGACTGGGCTGCTGTCACAAGTTACTGTGGACTAGGTGGTTTAAACAGCAGCCATCTGTTTCTCACAGTTCTAGAAGCTGGACATCTGAGATCAGGGTACTAGCATGGTCAGGTTCTGGGGAGGGCTGTCTTCCAGGCTGCAGATGGCCACCTTCTCCCTGTGTCCTCACTGGTTTACAGAGAGAGAACTCTTGTGTCTTCTCTTCTTAGAAAGGCACTGATCCCATCCTAAGGGTTTCAGCCTCATGACCTCATCCAAACCCAGTCACCTCCCAATGGCTCCACCTTCTAATACCATCTCATTGGAATTAGGGCTTCAATATATGAAGTTGGGAGATGGGGTGGTACACACACATGCAGCCCATAGCAGTTTGGCTCACAGACATGCCTCTGGGTAATGAAGAAACAAACTCAGCTTCACTGAAGGCCCTCTCTTGAAGTGGGCACTTTTCCTTTTAAGAGAGGAGGTTTGTGGAGGTTTATGATCTGCTGCCATTGCCCTGCAGTGTGTGTCTTGGTGTCACCAAGGATCTGAGGACACACAGAGCATGTGGCACCTTCCCAGTGTGTCCACTCCAACTACCGAATCTTCACTTCACTTGACTGTAGAATAATTGCGAAGTCTGATTTCCTTTGTCTCACTATATTATCACACATTTGGGGTTAGTGGATGTCAGAAACTCTTGCAGCAGGAAAATAAAAACCTGAAGGAGTGGAACTAGGAAGTGCACATCCCTGGTTGCTAGCATCCAGTCTGAAAGCAGGGAGGCTCCCCAGGGAGAGGCCAGAAGGGCCAGCAGTGAGACCAGCACCAGCCTGGCAAGGGCTGCTTCTCTGCTGCAGAGGCAAACAGTTTTCAGAAGTTCAGATCTAACTGTGCTAAGCAAGCCGTCTTCTTAGTAAGAGCTGAGTGTTAGAAATGAGTGCCCAAGCCAAGTGCAGCAACATAGAGGCCAAGACACAGCAGCCAGATTCCATCTCAGCAGTCAACATTGGGATGCTAACAGCTGGTGGAGGCCAGCGTCTGCAGAGGACACTATTGCTGTATTCATGTTACCAGCATGCTGCTTGAATTTCTGTTGGAAAAGGTACTGATTCTTATTATTCACTTATATCCTGGATATATCCTTCATTCATGTCATCCATGTGCAGAGTGCTATGTTAAGTGTTGAAAAAAGGTGAGCAAAAAGGTGACCTATGCTCCCTTGGAGCTTACGGTCTAGTGGGCAAATGAACATTCACTTAGTAAGTGTCATGAATGCAAAGTTGTATGAAAGCATGGTGCGGGGAAGCATGACCTGAACCAGGGACCAAGGAAGCCTCCTCCAGGGACTCAATGTTTGTGTGAGATCTAGAGACATCCTGTTGAGGTGGTGGGCAGGGGGCCCTACAGCTGAAGGTGAGCCACCTGGAAGTAATAGTTCTGCTTTGGGTGGACAATCAGCTGACCATCATTTTTATGTTAACCCCCCTCATTCAGTTTATAATTTTCTTTGGTGGTTCCATTGAGATCTAGGATTTGTTTTTCCCCTGCTGGAAATCTATGAGCTCTAATTTATGAAATTGTCATCATCCTTAGAGACATCCTTTTGTTTTATTGGGCTTGAGTGCTGGATCCATTTATATTTTAACTTCTCAGCAGGGCTCTTGCACACGTGTATCTATAAATTCAGGGCCCATGCCTATGGTTATCCTGACTTGAGGTCTGGATTGCTCACTTACGGTCCAGGACAGACACAAAGCTTACTTGCTGGTTTATTAACATGGGGTGGAGACTGGGGAATTTCTAGTCCTCTGTCATGGAGAGAATTCTTTGAGGCTATGGGATTTATGCATGAGTTCTCCCTGGAGCAAACACCATGTCCTGTCTCCCCTCAAGGCATTAGAAACTCAGCCACACACCCCAAGTCCTGACTCCTGGAAATGAATTACCCATTGGCTACATAGTTTCTGTGCCTTCTCAGTGAAAGGGGTCACCCATGTCATTCCAGTTGGCCATCTTGCTGGAATGCAAGACCTATCATACTTCACAGATAAACACCAGTGACAGTACCAAATGTAAAAGACTTTATTTAAAACAGGAAAATATTAAAATAGAAAATGCAAATAAAATGAATTAAAATGCAGGAAGCCATTGCTTCCTGTGGCATACACTCATCTTTAATACATTTTGTGCAACAAACAGATGGATTGCATGGGCATGGGAGGGCCA